>NC_028358.1:16589884-16638266 GCF_000741045.1 Vigna radiata var. radiata | reverse complement strand
GATGTCTCGGTGAAGAAAGCCTATCCTTAATTACTAGTTTACAATGTCTTATTTCCCTAGCAATTAATTTTGCATTACATACGCACAAAAGCTTAAAGGCAACCAACCCTCATATCCCTATGTCTAGGCAATACTGCTTTTGGGAGAGATTCCCCAGATCTAGATTTCCCCGTATGTGTCCATATCGACAAAATTAATTCTCATGCTATGAATGAGTTAAACAAAGAAAGCATAGAGTATAGAGGAAAAACCCTAATAGTTAATGAAATAAGCATTTATAATATAAACTAATTCAATACATGAGAGATTCAAAGGATTACATTGTTTCCCTAACAATAATTGAAGTTTAGTTAACCATAAACATGGTTAAACTAGATGAAATATGGAAAAGAATGAAAGATAAAACCCTAAAAGTTGAAGATACGAGCTTATGCATCCAAATCCGCCTCCCAAGAATGAGAAGAAGTGTTTATGCGCCTCTTTCTATCAAAAGATACCCTCTCTAGGTCGTTCAATTCATTAAATAGCTCGAAATAATTACAGAAAACATAGTCGAAGCCCACTCGCTGGTGCTCAACGCCCCAACTTAGGGGGCCCATGTGTGACTGCGAGAGCTCTGTGCTCAGCGTCCGTGGAAGGGCGCCCAAGCATCTCCTGCGGTACAAAACTGGAGCTTAGCGGTACAGGAAGGGCGCTCAAGCGTGAGTGCGAGACTGCTACGTTGAGGGCTTCAGAAGAAGGGTAGCCAAGCGTCAATGCGAGACTTTAGCGCTGAGGGCCTCCAAAAGGGTGCTCAAGCGCTACCTGAAATTCCCATTTCTGATGTTTTTGTAGCTTTCCTGAGTTCCAACTCCTTGATACTTCAACTCTTCTTCCAAATCATCTTAATTTCTGTCAAATCATGGAAAACCAAGCATTAAACCAATAATTCCTCCTTCAGCTCTCTTATTGTCATAACTAATTGAAAAACATGATTTCAAGCTAGTTTCTAAGTCAAAAAGGGTGTTTTTAGTATCAAAATTAAGTATAAAATAACAACATTTTCAATCGTTATCCATTTGCACAAATGATTTTATCCTGGTTTGAATCTTACCAATACTACGTCCAATCACTTTTCTCAAAAATAAGATGATTTTATCACTAGTCACAAAACAATTACAAATTACAATCACAAAGAAACAATTTGTAATAGTCTAGAAAACACGTCTCTTGATACCACAAGAGATGAACCTGCACCCCATTTGAGTCTTCACAAAGGATGAAACACTTCCTCTGAATAATTCACGAAGGATGAATTCCTCTTCCCAAACACCTCCTTAGATGCACCAAGGATGAACCGACTATTCCTCTGTCATTATAGCAACCCTTCACCATCTCCACAGACGAGAGTTTCTCAAGCCGAACAAGAACACACAAGTGTGAATGATTTCTGAGTACTAGAGCATAAGGGAAGAATTGTTGTTGAAAGAAAATGAGAGTCTGTTTATAGACTCAAGTAAAAACTCTTTCGTTCTTTGTTTCTAGCCATTTAATGCTTTTAATCGGTTAATATTCTTGTTAATCGATTAAAATGGTACAACGACTAGAAAACTCTAACGGTCACCTTTAATCGATTAATACATTGTTTAATTGATTAACCAATCGATTAAATGGTATTTTAATCTATTAATCTAGAGCCAGTTTGAGTTTTCAGCTTTTACTCTATTTAATCGATTAATATTAGTTTCAATCAATTAAAACAGTGCAATTTTGACTCTGAACATCAATTTTGAGATTCGAAAATACATGGAATAAAAACCACTAAGAACCTAAATCCTAAACATTAAATTACAATTAGAACAAAAGCTTTCCATTGCGATACAAGTCTTCATGAGATCTTCTTGAATCTTGATATCTCTTGACTTGATTTTGACATCATCAAAATTTCATCTTCATCATTTTGCTTACATTCTCCCCTTTTTTTTATGATGATATAAAACTCCTTTGACTTAAAGCTTTTAGTAATAATCTAGATAAAAACACAACTTATGGATGAAAAGAGCATTAGTGAATAAGCACAGATAAATTATAAGCTTTAAAATATTTTCTCCCTCTTTTGATCATAATTAAAAAGTTATGTTAAGTTGTTCTCCCCCAAAGATAATACCGCCCCTTAATAAAAGCATGTATGCATATGAGCTAAATATGTTTCAAATTTAAAGATTCATTCAAACATACACAATAGGAGATTTAAAGGAAATAAGTTTAGGATAAAGAATTAAAAAAATCATTGTTTAAACATACATTGAACCGTACAAGATACAAATTTTAAAGCGTACATAAATATGGCCAGGTTTAATCGATTAGCTTTAATCGATTCCTAGCTTTAATCGATTATTTTGAAGAATAATCGATTAAAAACAGTATTTTTCGTAAAATGCTTAAAAATGCACAGAATGGATCGAAATGCAATCCTAAGAGATTTCTAAAAATTCCTAGATCATTTCTAATGTTTACCCCTTTAGATATGTCTCTAATTTCGTTGTGTAATGATATTTTGTTGAGATATTCATCTTGAGGATTGTCATCATTCTTCGCTTCATATGTTGTCTTCTACAAGTCTTCATCATTACCTGCATCTGATTCATCTAACTCAAGAGGTTTTGCCTCAAGATCCACAATTTCATAAAGGACAACATGCACAAATTTTTCTAGTTCAAATGTTTTCCGATTGAAAACTCTATATGCTTTGCTTGTTAGAGAATATCCAAGAAAAAATAGATTTATTAGCCTTGGAATAAAACTTTCTTAAATTTTGTTCTCCATTATTTAAAATGTTTTAAAAAAATCCTTAAATGTTAAACATTAGGTACCCAACTACTTTGTATAGGTCCTTTGGGTTAGATTGAAAAAAATTGAAATCATTTTACAACTCAAACATATATACCACTTGGAACACCATAATGCTTAATTTTACAATTGTTTGAAGTATGACCCTTTTTCATACAATAAAAGCATGATACAACATTTGTGTTCTTTAAATTGTTCCTTCTTCTACCCACGTTCTACGGGTTCTATTATTATGATTATTTTTAATTTTAGGAACATACTTATTTTTAACAGCCTTATTTTCATTATTTTTGCTACATTCACCTAAGATTGTTTGTTCTAGTAGTTTCTTAGAATTTTCACAAGATGCACATTCATTACTACTAGTAAATTTACCCTTTTCAAAAATAAAATTTTATTTTTCAAATCTTTATTTTCTTCAAAACTATTTTCAAAATTTAATTTCAAATTTTTATTTTCTTCAAGAATATTTTCAAAATTTAATTTTAAATTTTTATTTTCTTCAAGAATATTTTCAAAATTTAATTTTAATTCTTTGAAATGCTTTTTCAATTTCTTATGAGCTTTATCTAATTTTTCAGACTCTACTATTAAAGCAGCATAAGTTTCATGCAATTCGCTTTCACTATATTGACTATAATTATCAGAATTGCTAGATGTACTTAATTGGCTTCCAGCGCCGTCGTCTGCAACTAAACAGATGTTTGCTTCTTCATTACAATTAGATCAAGCACCTCTAGTTCAAGTGATTCCGACGAAGAAGCCAATTGGTGCTTGATGGCAAATCTTGATGACACTGCAAGCCAAGTAGGTTGTTCTAGTTCTGAAACTTCTGAAATTGACTTGCAAAAAGCTTTTCTTGAATTACTTGATGAATTTGAAAAGTTAGATGTTGCTCATAAAAAATTAAAAAAGGAGTTTAAAGAGTTGCAATTAAAATTTGAAAAATCTATAGAAGAGGAAGAAGGTTTGAAAAATAAAATTTTAGATCTAGAAAAGAAAAATGTTTTAAAAGTTGATTGTGAGTCATTTAAGACTCACATGCTTGATATTGATATTTTTGAAAGTTTGCTAGAAGTGGCAACCATAAATAATAATGTTGAAATATTGATAAAAAGGTTTATAAAAATAAAAGTGTTCTTAAAAGTAAGAACCAAATTAAAAGAAAACGTAGGGTATGGGTTGAAAAAGGAAAAACTTATTATAGGAACCCAAATGTTGTCACATGTTTTTATTGCATGAAAAAGGGACACACTTCTAACAAATGTAGAATCAAACTTTTTTATGTTCCTAATGGAAAATATGCTTGGATTCCTCTTATAAAAGAATTTGCCTATAACCTTAAAGGACCCAAATATGATTTTGGGGACCAAAACTCTATTTTTTTTATAAGTCAAATTTTGAAAAGGAAAAGAAGGTTGTATGGTATCCTGATAAATTTAAGAGCTTTGAAATGATTTATGAATATAAGATACATCTTAATTAAAATAGTGTTTTTCGAAAATTAACGCGCAATAATCAATTACCAAGGGTGATAATCGATTATCAAGGTCTCAAAATATTCATTTTAACTCCAACGTAAAAATTTGGCTCCACAATAATCGATTATCAAAAGTTACAGCGTAAAAAAAAAAAAAGAACTTTTTTATGTGGAATCTGTTTTAGATTTTAAGGGGAATATTACATTTAGGTGGAGTAATTTGAATGATTTAAAGGAATTTAAATTCTTTTTGAATTAACTAATTTAAGGGGAGCATAAACATTAGATGATTTTTTATTGTGATAAAAAAAGGGGGAGAAATTTTTTTATTGACATCTTCTAATAATCTTATGATAACTAGTAACTATTTAAGAGGGAGATATATGAGTATGTTGATATCTTGTTATTCTTGATTAATTATTCTTTTCCTATTAGTTTTTAATTAAGATCAGGACCTTCAAGAACATGACATATTATAAGCCTTCAACAAATTTTTGATCATCATTAAAAATGGAATGAGAAACATTGATGCTTTGAAGAGATTTTGATGATGATGCACTTGAAGCCTTGAATAATTATTTACCTACATTGTTAAAGCCTTTTTATAGAAAACCTTGTATTAGGCTTTTGCTTTCACTTGTACATAATAAGAATACTTGTAAATTAAGTTTTAGTATAGTTATTTTATGGTAATGATAAATTACCATGAAGGATAATCGATTATCATGTGTAAAATGAGAAAACACTTCAAATCACAAATAATCGATTATCTCTTAGGATAATCGATTATCACCGAAAGTTATAATTGTCCAAGGTTCGACAATAACAATTATCACGTTTCTCAAAACCTATAACGACCTAAAGTAATCGATTATCACTTTTAATAATCAATTATTACTAGCAGTTGTGAGCTGCATTTTCAGTTTTTGACCTTACGCGAACCTTGGCTTATAAATAGAGTTCTCCACCATTCTTATAGTGTAACCTTTTACTTAAGAGTATTAGAGTTGTTTGCCTAAGGGAAATTTGTGTGTTTGTGGAAAGGGAACTTTTGAACTTCGTGCTTATAGGAGGAAGTGCTCTTTCTTGGTGTGTCTAAGTAGTGAAGTATACCTACAAAGCAGAGTCAAGATGTTCATCCTTTTGTGCCTCAAAAGGAGGTGCCTTTCATCTCTTATCTGTTAAGAGAGGTGGTTTCTAATCTCAATCCTTATTTCTCAATTGTAAATTGTTACTTATTTTAGAGGAAAGGTTAATCCCTCTTTTGAAGAGATTAACGACTAGACGTAGGGTCTTTTGTTCTGAACTAGTAAAAAAATTACGTGTTTTGCATTCTTCCTATCCTTTCTCCTCTTTACTTTGTTCTGTTTAAATAAAATTTCTAAAAGGAAATCGTAATTTTAAACTGAACCATTTCACCCCTCCCCTCTTGGTTTGTGTCAATTTTTCACGCTTACTAAACATTCCACTACGTGATACCAATTCCGACAACAACCACGATAGTTGATGCCAAAGAGTTTTAATTCCTGCATCTACACTAAACTCTTAATATTTGAAGAGTATCCTTGTGGTACCTTGACAGTTTTGAGACAAAGGAAAAAACTTATCTTTTCTTGTGTGGATATTGTGTAACATGAATGGGGCTAATAAGTGTGTTTACCAACCTTCTTTCCGGCCAAGTCTTCATGGATCTTCATGTCAATCATATCCAAACGAGCATTGACTCCATCTTTTGTCTTTTCCCGAATGTTGAGAGGTGTATCGATTAACCTATCACACACATTCTTATCTACATGAATTACATCTATGCAATGTCTAATATCTTACTTTGACCAATACAGAAGATCAAAGAATATTGATTTTTTCTTCCAAGGGATCGTTGCAAATGACTTATTCGCTGTTTTCCCATATACATGATGTACTTTTTAACTTTTTCATGAATGTGAAGGTCATTCAATGGAATTTCGCATCATATTATCTTGATGCCCATTGAATGTTTTTTCTAACATTCAAGATGGAAGATTAGATTGTAAATATTTTCGACGAAAAATATACATTGTTTTCCTTTCCTTTTTCAATTGATAAGTTATTGTGTTTTCTTCACATATAGGACATACTTTATAACCCTTGACATTGTACACTAAAAATTATCGTAAGTTAGGAAGTCATTAATGGTGCAAAATAACATTGCATGCATCACAAAAGTTCCATATGTGAAGGCATCAAATATTTCAACTGCATTAGCCCGTAATAACTTATTGTCTTCAACTAGTGGGCTGAGATAAACATTTATGTACTTTTGGGCTTACTTGGACCAGATATCATCATAGACAACATCATATGCTTTCTCTTCATGTGTAATCCAGGAGATAAGTTGAAATTATCAATAATGGTTAGTACTTAAATTACTAAATAGGTTCATTCAATTAGTAGCAAAACCAAGTGGAAGATTTCTACATTCTTAACCAAATTGGGAGAATTCAAGATCAATACTTTTTCATTGCATTGAAGTAGTTGGATGACGATGCAATCCATCAGTTGTTCTCTCATCTGCATTCCACCTAAGGTTATTAACGTTACTTGGATTCATAAACAAAACACCTAAGTCTTGACACGATTAGAAGATACCAAACTACTTTCAAAGTTGAACCATCACTTTTTATCTAACCACTTTCTTCACTGTTATTATTTTTTTTTTTTTTGCTTTTATCGTGATAACCCACTTTTCTGACAATTTTTCAAACCTTCAAACTTTTTCTTGTATAATATGCAATCATTAGGACATGCATATCCTTTTATCCTCCATACCACTGGACCAAGAATTTTCTTTACATCATAATTACATGAGGGTAGTGTATTTCGATGTGGCAGAATTTCATTCAACAACAACAACAATTTTGTGAAACCCTTATCAGTCCATCCATTGACCGCGTTCAAATTGATGAGTCTTAACACTGTTGACAGTTGTGTGAACTTAGTTGAACTAACATACAAAGGAGTTTCTGCATCGGTGGACATCGTCTCATACAGATGCGCTCGGGCAAAAGCTTATGTACCAACATCGCAGATCATGTCCTCGATTTTGTGTTCTTTCAATCAATCTTTCGTGGTGGAATTGAATACATATTCAATTCGGGAGACATTTGGAAAGACCACTGCAAAGTTTATTAATTTGTCGTGCCATGTTCATGTATAACATCTAAGAAAACCATCACAAATAAGATGGTCTCTAATTTCGGTTGCGTTTAACTTTCTCCCATGCAAACAATTGACACAAGAACATCTAAACTTCACTTCATTGTCACTTATACCCTTATTACGTTGTGTATATTGAAAAATTATTCCACTCCTCTCTTGTACTCAGCATTGATGTGTGGTAATTCAATCTCCATCCATACGTATATATACTGAAATTGTCTACACAATTTTAGTAATCTCAATGATCACTTTGATCACTTTTGTATTCAAGGATTGATCTTATCCCATTCAAGAAGATTCACTTTCTTTAGTTCATTGAACATATAAGCTGTAACCAAGAAAAACAAAAAGAAACTGTTAAGAGTTCTACAAATCTGCCCTTTTTTTTACCACTACGAAGACATATTGCCTCGGTTATTTTAATAACCGAAACAATAAATAGTTTATGGCCTCTGTTATACTAAGAATGGATGCTAAAAGTATCACAAAATATTTAAAAATAAAAGTTATGGAGCCTTTTTTGACTTTTGGGTCATACATTTGACCTTGGTTCTTTGTAAAACCAAAACAAAAGTGGTCTATGGCACCGATTTTCTGAGCAACCGAGATCGTTGGAGTGCTTCAAAATCTGAAGTTCCTTCTGCAGAGTGTAATGTCAGGATCCTATGACAACAGTTCTACAAATAACCAAAGTCATAAATTTGTTCATAATCTGAAAAGTCTGACATATCTATCTATAGGGGGGAATGTTAGGACCCTATAACATCTATTCTAAGGAGAATCGAAGTCATAAATCTTAATCCGTGTGTACAGAGTTAAAAATTTTAAATTTATATTTATATGACCCACCATTAGGTTTTGATTGTTTATTAACCAATGCCAAAAGGAAAATATAATGACCTTAGTTTTTTTCTAACTAAGACCTATATGTTTATAAAAATTACAAAAATGTCACCACACTTTTTATATATTTTTTTATCGAAACCGAAGCCTGATAGACAAGTTAAAAATAATATTTTATATTAGTGTTGTTATCTAAATGAGATTTATCAAACAAAGCCAAAAGTACAATATATTGTTGCGTTTGTCGGCCAAAACAAATGCTTTTTACAAGATCTTTTATTTAGGAAACACTTATGTTTTTTAAGATAAAAACTCTTATGATTTACTTAGTTGTAGAAACATTTATCAAAACTAATAAAGGTTTTTTAGACTTTACTCTAGCATTCTCAACTCAGGTTTTAATGATTGAATTATTTCCCACATTCGTTTTTTGGAATTATTTATTTGTAACCTCCAATCTGCTACGAATCATTGTTTTCATTCACATTTACTTCCACCTTAAGGTTATTGTCAATGCAGTGCATGTTGAACCATTTAGAGATCTTTTTTAGCAATTTCTAACGGTCGTAGCTTCATTATAAGCACAATATTTCTAATTCAACCTTAGTGAACCTGAAAATTCCCTTGAACTCAGCAAAGGTATTGAAGGTTCCATCTGGGAAAAAAAAATCTTATAAATGTCTCTATCACTACAAACCTCATGCTTTATGTTTAAATCTTGTTTATCTATCCATTATGGATTTTCCTCACAGGCTATATATGTTCCGCAATTAAAATTGGAAAAATTTTCTGGACTACATGGAAAATCTGAATAATGAATTAACCCACTCAAATGTGCAAAGATAAAGACATAAGTTGGTGTAGAAACGAAAGAAAAGGTTGACAATGAACATTCCTTACAAAACGAAATCCATTATAATCCTTGAATAACATAGAGTATATGATAGCATATTGAATATAAAATATATTATCAATAATTTTTAACCTTGTTCAAGATATAGATTTGCCCAAGTATGGATATGGCATGGAACATAATGTTAATTTTATATAGCTTAGTTCCTCCTTGTTTTGTAGAGGATATCCAACTTGTATGATGTGCACTTTAATGTTTAGACCCCTTGGTTATATATAGCTTTTAGCCAACTAGACTTATGTGAATATCATTTATTTTTTGATACTTTTTATGCAAGATTTTGGACAAAAATGACCAATTTAAATAAGAGAAGTTGGCTCAACGGATTCTACTAGATATCAATGTCCATGTCTTAATCCAATGTAAGTGGTATTTTTCTTGTTTACAATACCCATTCCTATACAGATGTTTTTAATTCCAGGTAGAGAAAGAAATATTATACAAATGAAAGATAAGTGATTGATAGTCTCATTTCCTAAACCACACATGACACAAAGCTTCACTAGTGCAAAAACGCTGTTTAACGTCACTCATAAGACGTCAGTTAAAAGGTGACTCGACGTATATTAATGGACGGTGACATTACCGTAAATAAGTTGGTAAACAAGACATCGGTTTCTACGGCATTCGACGTCTATAATATAGTAGACGTCTGTTGTGTCCTAACCAGACGTCCAAGGGCCTGAGGTAGGCGAGAAGACAGTTTTTTCTACCCCATTGACGTCGGTTGTGAGGGGGGGCAGACGTCTATTTGGCTGCAATTAATGCTCTTCACCTGATTCCCAGACGCTTAGACGTCACGTAATAAATAACCGACGTCTATAATGTTATAGATGCTTGTGCTCCCTTAACTTGACGTCAATGGGCCTGTCAGGAAGGCGGGAAGACAGTCAATTTCTGTCATATAGACGTCTGGTTTCTAGGGGAACGACGTCTATGTGGTTGTAATTAATGCGTCTCACCAAACTCATAGGCACTTCGACATCCAGTAGTACGGGACAGACGTCTAAAATGTTATAGACGTCAGCGCCCCAAGACAATCGTCGTCTACTTCCCCGACCGGAATTGAAAAATCATTTCGATCAGCGTCGTAGACGTCGACGCCCTTGGTGCCCGACGTCTAAGGTGCATGCAAAAGGCAGATTAAAAGTTATCTTGGATGTCATATTAGTGAGATAACCGACGTCTAGCTGACTATAGACGTCGGTTTCTGTAACAACCGACGCCTCAATCCATGTTAAATAAACCGCAAACTCGCAGTTTCGCAAACATCATCGTCTTTCTCCTCTCCTTTTTCTCTCTTGTGGCATTGCATTCCAGGTGCATCTTTTTTTATTTAAACCATTTAAACTTTGTTTAGTCCGATTATATTAGTCTTTCATCGATTATCTTTTGATTCAACTTATTAAAATTTGTTTTCCTTGTGTTGTGTTTTAGTGCAGTTTTGTTCCTCTCTTGGGGTAACGTAGTACCACATTCTTCCTTTGCTAGCTGCCTCCCAGAAAAAGCGACGTCTTTTGGATTTCTTATGGCGTTTCGACCCAAAAACGATTCTAGTTTGTTGCCTAATTATCGTTTCGTCGTAATTTTTCCCTCTTGCGGTTGAAAATGGAACTAGGCAAGAACCCAGGTTCGATTTTGGGTTGAAATGTCATGAGAAATTCAAAAAATGTAAGCTTTTTTTGGGGGAAACTAGCAAAGACAGAGTGTGCTACTAGGCTATCTAAACACAGGAACAAAACTGCACTAAAACACAACGACTATGTTCGACGTCGGTTAATGCATACACCAACGTCTATAGTGACCTTAGACGTCGGTTAGTGACATGTTCGAAGTCTTTATAGTGCTCTTAAACGTTGGTTGGTTCCCACACCGACATCTATATGGTGCTATTAGACGTCAGACATGGCACTAACTGACGTCTGTATAAACGTCTGTTATATGAAAATTTGATGTCCCATTAACGTCACCCGTAATGACGTCGGTTGTGAAAAGGACGTTAAAAGTCCAAAATAAGATACGTCTAAAACCCTTTCTGCAGTAGTGCTTGTCTACCTTCCACACATATAATTTCTTTATCTAAAGTTTGAAACAAAAATATTATACATGTTTCAACAGTACCAAGATTATCTTCAAAAGAAACAAACAAGTTGTAACGGGAGACCGGTGGTATTTTGAAAAGTCGGTACCCTAATTAATATCTGCACATACTTTTATATATTTGTTTTCATAGGCTTAATAGCATTTTTGTTATTTTTTTTTAATTTAATTTGATCTTTATATTTTCCTCATACAATCACTCGCTATTTTTATACTTTATTGTCGAATTAAAGAAACAAAAGTGGAGGGAATGACGATAACACCCATCAAATAAAAGATACCTTTAGTATTTTTCTAAAAGCATAGAAACCACATTAAATTAAATATAAATAAAAGAAATAAGAGTTTTAGAAAAATGAGCACTTGGTAGCCAGCTAGGTTTTGGTCCCAAAGGAAGGCATTATTGAGCAAAGAAAAGATCGCATGAACCTTTATTTTGTCTTGATGGCATAATGGTTGAAAAGCATTTATTTTATGTGTTTTTGTATGAAAAAATTAGAGGAGTGAAGGCGGCGTAAAGATTTAGGCTTGAGGACCACTAGACTGATTTCCGTTTGAAATGTCCAACTTGCTGGATGTCACCTTCATAACGCATTTCGTTTTGGTTTACATGCATTTGCTTTGGAATTATCGGCACCTATATGTAGGCAAGAAATTAAACTAGTTTCGGATTCAAGAAGCAATTCTTTCTGAAAACAGCGTTTGGTATCATCGTTCCGTTTGCGGAATGACAATGATAATTACATCCGTAAAGGTTACGTGCCCAAAGCATACTCTGGAATATTCATGTTCACGGAAAACAAGAACATTCACACATGATGTATCTTTAACTTCCATGAACTGGTTCTGTCTTCGCTTTTTTCAATGAAGCGTATCGCATGTGATTCTTGACTTAGAATTAACCAATTAGCTTTCTCACTATGAAGGACTGATATACTCCTATTCAAACGGGGCCAGCTATGGTTTCAACAAATTAAATCAATTCTTTTGGATTGGAGATTCAACTTGTATAAAAACCTATAATTAACAAGAAACTCAAAAACCTATAATTCAACTTGTAATGGTCTAGGAGTATTTTTTTTAAACTTATTTTTATTTGGATACTTAAAATAATATATATATATATATATATATATATATATATATATATATATATATATATATTTGAGTTGTATGAAATTTTATAAATTAGTTCGTGTTTAAAAAAATGTTAAAAGAAATTAGAAATTAAAACGTTTTTCTAATTAATATTTGTTTAAAATCAGACAAATAGCAAAAAGTAACAAATTATCATTACAAGTATACTTTATCACTCATTCCGTCTGTTTAACCTGTCTTTAATTCTTAAAGTGATAATATTAATATATTAAGAACTAATTAAGTTATATAAATAAATAAGTTTAAGAATTTAATTCCGGATTAAAAAACACTTATTTTGAATTTGTTTAATTTCAAGATTAGTACAACATCACTTTACTCTTTTAAGGAACTAAGATCTTTTAATTTTTTTAACATCCAAAATCAAGATATATATATATATTTTACATATAAGAATTACACAACTTTCAAGCTCCCCTATTTTACCCAAAACCGAGATTTAGATTGAAGTTTATAACTTTCACAAATGTTCCATTTCAAAAAAATGCATTCGTAAAGGAATATTTGTAAGAAGAGATTTATATGGAGTAACCTCTAGGATTTGTTGTTCATGAAAGTCTTTTGGATTAGTATGTATGTATGGTAGGGATGAAAACAGTTAGGTCGGATACAGACCTGCAACCTGATCTACAAAATGAAAAGTCCACCCACAATCTAATTCCAATTTTTATTGAAAGTTAAAAGACAAAAAACATATTTAACTCACTTATTCGTCATCAGACTTTAAATGAAGGAAATAATCTTAATAATAAAAAATATCATATGAAATAAGTGATTTTAGTGAAGTTTTCCTATGAAATGATTCCTAAACACATTATAAGAAAATGCTTGATTACCGATAAAATTTTATTAACAAAAAAAAAATTATCAAGAATACAGAGTTTATCAACGAATTTTATCAATGAATTTTATAACTTTTATTAACAATGGAAATAAATAATGAATCAAATCGTAATGTGTAATATTTATAAGCGAGTACTTTTATCAGTAAATTTTGATGATAATGATTTAAAAAACAAAATTATTGGTGATTGAAATTTTTGGAAATTTGTTGGTAATTCATTCTCCATAAAATCTATTTGTAAGTGTATTTATTAATCCATCAATAATTTCATCGGTAAATTCGTCGACAAAATGGACACTAATTTTCTTTCTAAGTCTAAAAAATATTTGTTATAAATTAATTAGGATTGAGTGAAAGAAGAAGTGAAAATGGAAAATCTAAGAAGGAGGAAGAGAAGGGGCAAAAGGAGAAGAAAATGGTGGTGGAGGCAATTGCAGAGGTGACGATGACAACAATAGTGATGACAATTGTGGAAGTGACGATAGTAATCGTAAAACGACAACCAACAATAGAGAAGTAACAGGAAGAGAAAGATGAGGTGGCAGAAGAAGAGAAGGATGAGGAAGAACCGATAGTGACAGTGATGGTAAACATGTCGATGATGGTTTTGACAACAAAAATAACAACAACTATACATTAGATGTAGAGGAAGAAGAAGAAAAGAAATAAAAAAGAAGGAGGAAGAAAACAATCAAATAGCTATATTTAACAATGAATTTTATCGATAGCCAAGATTCAAAGACAATTGCTTACAAATATTTACCAATCAAATTTTGATTGTTAATAATTACTAACTATTTCTTTATTGTCAATAATTAAAATTAGTCGATAAAATTTATCGATAAATATTTTATTAACTAATTTTGGATCATTGGTAATTTTGACTTATTGATGGATTTTGGTGATTATCAATTAATTTTACTTGTTAATAATTTCACTAATGACAAAGAAATTAAAAAAGAAGTTCTAAAAAGAGTTTTTTTTTTTTTTGAATAGTTACATGAAGGTTAAAAGAAAGACAATGAACGTATCTCACCTAGATAACAATTGAAGAAAAAAATAATAAGGTGTGAGAATTGGTCTATTTTCAAAAGGCATGAAATGCTACTTTGTAACGGTATAAATCGGATTTTATAGACACATTAGCACACAAAAATACATTTGCAACACAAATGCTCTCTCATAAACACAAATGACTTTTTGTTTTATTATTTGAATCTTTTATTTTCTTTTCTCTTTAGCACTTGCTCTCTCAGGTTCTTCTTTTCTTTTTAGATTATTTTTCTTTGCATTAGTAACTTTTGTTCAATTTAATTATTTATTTAATGATTTATTGTAAAAAAGATTTACTAGACTTGAAACTAATTTCGTTTAATGGTAACATGAATTACATTTTCGTTTGTTTTTCAAGAAGATCAAATTCGTACTTATGTTAAAATAATTATTAGATATATTGAATTAGAAAGTCATACACTTTTAGATATTATAAGTTAAAAATAGTATAACATAATTAATATTGAATTGAAAACTTTACATTGCTAAACATTGTTAAAAAAGACTCATTTTTACCTACAACAAATTCACACACTAAGTGTGATACATTTGTTTTGTTGCAAATAATTTGATTAGTCTCTTATTGATTATGTTATCAAAATGTTATCAAAATCTATTGGTAGATTGTGTGATGTTTAAGAAATGCTATAAGGTAGTAGATATGGCAAGTAATATATAAATAGGTATAATTCTAGTAATAATAATCAAAGAGGAAATAATAATAGTAATGATATAATAAAAAACGGAAATAATATTGGTGATAATAATAAAAAAAATGATAATTATACTCGTAATGGAATGATGGTAAATACGTTAAATACAACTCTAATTATATCTGATCTTATATCAATAACGATAAGTCGTATTATAAATGAACGAGTGATGACTCTTACTAATGACATTATGACAACTCAAATGGTAACAATACCTCCTTTTTGGTTAAGGATAATGATACATAGACAATATTTTTTGACAACATTTGAATATCATCACATGTGTCATTGTGTGATTGATCCAAATGACACAATGACACCACCATGGACCAATCTCACGATGACACATATGATGATGTTAAAATATTGTCAAAAAAGATGTTGTCTAAGTATTTTTATCCTTTGGTTAATCCTACAGTGGGTGCAGAAAGATCAACTCAAAGTTGGGAATGCCAACTTCACAAGGTTCCCACATATGGTTTGGTTAGTAATCCAGGATTAAGTTAAAATGGTGTTAGAAATTCTATTTATAACTATAGTTGAGGTTTTTAGGTTTTGAAAATGAAAATATAAATGTGAGGATAAAAAGTTTTACATTTGATGTTATCCGCAACAAATGAACCATAGAAATTTAGAAATGATAAATATTTTATCTTAACAAATAACCTCTATTTTGAGTCTCTTAAAACAAACTATTTTTCATATTTTTCAATTGTTAGCTAATCAAATTGTTAGGATGAATGATTCATTAATTAAATATATTTTTAGTCTCTAAATTTTGATGTGAAATTAAAATTTATCTTTACATAAAATTTTGATATATTTTAATTTATAAACTTTATAAAGAAATGAATATTATTCTTTTAATTCAATTATAAACTTTTTTTATGTGTTAAATATATTTTATATTAACATTTGAGTTATTTACATTTGAAATATTTTTTATTTTAATGTCTACTAAGAAACATATTTAATTATTAAAAAATTTTAATGTAATTGAACTAAATTGATTACATTAATTTATTTTTAAAGTTTGAATATTAAAATATATCAAAATTTTAAATAAAAATACATTTTAATTTTGTGTCAAATTTAATGAATTAAAAATATATTTAACATTTTAAATAATAATCTAATACAAAATAATGATATTACTTTGGAATGAGAGAATCAATTTTGGATGACCAACTTACTCTAGCAAATTTTAGGTTAGTAAAGAATAAAACTAGTTGAAACCCCCCTTTTACTATTATTTATAATTTTATTTTGGTTTATTGATGTCTAGGTTAAATTTTGTTGAGAGATAAATTTTATGTTGACTAATGATATCTAAACTTACTCTGATAACGTTTTATGTATTAGACTTTACATTAAACAATTTAATGTTAAAATAGATAATATATTCTTAGAGTAGAGATTTTATCCACTCTAAAGGTGTGTTCACTTGAGGGTGAAACACTATTCACGTAGAAGAGAAGGTGATGAATTGAAGTGAAAATCTTGTTTACTTGCGTTGATCACCGAGGAAGTAATTGCGCGTAATTGTCAGATATCACCTTTTTGAATCACTCGCGAAAGTGCGAAGATTTGCAAAGAATTACAGGAAAATGACTTTTATGCCCTTACTACAACAGTTGAGAAATTTGAAAATCCATGCACAGACCGTACTCTAATCTGGCCACCAGTATTCGATTCTAGCGTGCTTAATAAATAGTAATGCACAATGAGCCATCACAGAGGTTACTGTGGCTGCTAGATAAGCCTTGACCGAGTGCAATTTTTACACTTTCACAAGCCAACTTTGTAAGTTTGCAACGTAGTAATGCAAAGAATCTCTTATGTGCTTCTGAGTTTTGATACAACTACTCACAAAAGCATTGACGAGCAACACAGGAAAGATTCCTAGCAATACAATGCTTGCTTTGAATTTGAAACAGCGTTGAAGAAGACCGTAGAGGCTACAATACAAGACTCGGTTGGTGTATGTTTGGTTTGTATGTTAATTGCGAGTTGGATGGTGTATTATTTGAGGTGTGCTGTAAAGTATATATGTGTTGTGATTTCTCCTTCGTCATTAATGAGTTGTTGTGTGCTTCAGAACTGTGGGTGTGTTGAGTGCATTTGAGACCATAGGTTGATGACATTGTTCAGGTTAGTTGTCCATTGCATTGTCCCTTGGCATGGCTGTTAAATTTTTGCAGGTTGGAACTTCGAAAGTATCCATTTGATGATGAAGAGGAATGAAGAATGGTGTGAGGTGATCCTAGACCATGGTTGGTGCCGTTGCTGATAATGAAGATGCATTGATGATGGGGAACTTGAGCTTGAAGCATGAAAAAGCGTTGAAGATGGAGAACGTGGCGTTTTCAGTTTCAGAAGTTGAGATATGTGGAAGCTGGATTCGGTTATGGGGGTCTCCGTATTGGGATACGCTGCAATGTGAGAGGAAAGCTGTGTGGTGTATCCAGTTACGCTTCATTGTATTCGATTACAGCGTTTGTAAATCTCGTGTATTCGGTTATTCCTTGCATGATTCGGTTACAGCAAGCGTCAGGCTTCGTCCATGCTTCCTCCAATCCGTTTTGTTGATGTTATGGTGTTGGTCCGGTTCGTGGCCGTGAAGAGCGTTGAACTCAGCATAGCTGCATGCAGCAATACATGCACGAGGTCGAGATGAGGACGTCCATGTACCTAACCTTTTCTTTTGTTTTTGTTGAAGGTGAACGAATTGTGAAGAAACTGGTACGTGAAGAATCCAGATTGTGAACGTTGTGCAGCTTGGTCGAGTTTGGTGAAGGTCGAGCTGAAGTACTTTGGTGGTGAAGCATCGTCGACGTAGGTGTAGTTGTTGTTCTGAACGTTGTGGTTGTCGTAGTGGATCTTTCCGGTGCACTTGTCAAGGTAGGCAATGAATATTTCGAAGTGTGAAGTTGTTAACCTACCTGAGTTTCGTAGTGGTGGCAACCTTGTTAAGAACTTTGTGTATTGTTGCAGGTGTTAGCAGAGAGCTAGGTGGTTGGTGACCTGTGGAGGTGAAGGATGTGTTTCTTTGCAGTGGCATTTTTTTTTGCTTGTTTTGGCATTAATCTTTCAAGGGCAACCATAGTGTGTGAACAACGAGTATCTTTGCACTTAGTTTATCCATTGAAACCACTTTGTTGAAGGTAGATTACGAATTGAAAAAAGTTATGATCTTTGGATTTTGAGTTTAATTTCATGGTAAGGGAAGGGATTGAGCATGGTTTTCTTTGTTGGTATTTAAAAGGTGTTGGTCA
The DNA here is from genome assembly GCF_000741045.1 of Vigna radiata var. radiata. Lineage (NCBI taxonomy): Eukaryota > Viridiplantae > Streptophyta > Magnoliopsida > Fabales > Fabaceae > Vigna > Vigna radiata. Next base: position 16,619,860 of record NC_028358.1, on the reverse strand, counting down.
TGTGTTAAGCAGGAGTTATTGCTTTGGGTGGAGAAGGTTCTTTGTGGATGCTTTTGGGCCAGCAAGCACAAGTTGTTTGTTTCGGTGAAGAAGATTATTTGTGAATGTTTTTTGGTCAGCCAGGAGTTATTGCTTTGGGTGGAGAAGGTTCTTTGTGGATGCTTTTGTGAATGTTTTTTGGTCAGCCAAGATTTGTACTGATTTGTGTGCACTTGGTTGATGAATTGGAATAGTTTTGTTCAAGGTATATTATTAACTTTTGTAATTGAACATTGAATATTTTGACTTATTTATCTGCAATTGGTTGATGAATAGGTACTTGAAAAGCATTGAAATTTACCATCCAACTTCTATAGTCAAGAATCAGTGAATCTTTGCTTACATTGCTTGGAGTTTGAGTGGAAAAATTTGCCTAATTCATTCTTGGATATCCACATTCACAGATCTTTAACAAATAAGTGTTATTGTTTGTTTATTTATAATAAATATACGAATGCTTTTGAATGTGTTATTCAAATATTTGTTTTTTTCAATATATGAATGTATTAATGTATTTTGTTTATGTATGAATATATGATATATGAATGTATGAATATAGGAATGAATTATTTTTAATGAATATATGAATGCATGATTTTAATTATAGTATGATTATTTGTTTAAGTAAAAATAGATGGAAGAAGAATTAGACTTGTCGTACTTGGACCATGAAGATATAGATGATGAAGTGGTTGGTATAGACTTTAATATAGTCGCAATGTTACATCAACACTTACAAATTACCACCTCCCTGGCTGCACTAACAATGTTATGCATTGTTTGTCATGCCTTGAATATATTGAATATGTTCTTGAGTGATCCAAGTAGTGTTAGCAATTTTCTTCCTGACAAAGACCGTCGTAGACAACAGTTAATGTCGTACCTAGTGCATACTACTCGATGTCGAGACATTATTAATCTTTGTGAGAGATTAAGAACAACAGGGTTAGTTAAAGACGTCATTCGCTCGACAGTGGAGGAACAAGTAGCTCAATTTCTTCATATAATTGGGCATAATGTTAAGAATTGAATTGTCGCATTTTTCTTTCATCTATCTAGGGCGATGGTTAGCAAACACTTTCACAATGTGTTGAATGCTATTATAACTCTAGAATCATAATTTTTAACTTAACCAGCAGGAGATGAGGTTCATCCATATGTCTTGAACAACAATCGGTTTTATCCTTACTTCAAGGTAATCATTTCAATGTGTCAGTAACACTGTGATTTTATGAAACGATTTTAATGTTATGCAGTTGTATGATGACTTCTTAATTCAATGTTTAGGATTGCTTAGGAGCCATAGATGGTACTCACGTTCGTGTAAGGGTGCCAGGAGCAGATGCTCCGAGATTTCGTGGAAGAAAAGATTGGCCAACTCAAAATGTGTTTGCCGCGTGTGACTTTGATATGAAATTCATATACGTTCTAGCTGGGTGGGAAGGCACATCATCTGATTCTAGAATCTTAAAAAATGCTCTTGATCGAGATGATCCGTTGGTGATCCCCCAAGGTAAGTGTCTTCATTGGGATTTAATGATTAGTTCTTTATTAGTTAATAAATACTGATGTGTACATTCCTATAGGAAAATACTATCTTGGCAACAATGGATTTATGCTGAAAAGTACGATTATGACACCGTATAGAGACGTCAGATATCACCTTAAAGAATTTACGTGCAAGGACCACAAAATGCACACGAGCTCTTTAACCATCGACATTCGTCATTGAGAAATGTTATTGAAAGAACATTTGGTGTATTGAAGAAACGGTTCCCTATCATTGCAAGTGGAACTAAACCACATTATGGATTGGAGACAATGACAAACATTATTTTAGCTTGTTGTATCCTACACAACTTTATCTGTGGAGTTGATAAGGATGACCCATTACTTAATGAAGATGATAATGAGTTGAATGAAAGGGAAGAGCAGAATGTGTCATCCTCTCAAGTTTAAGAAGATCATAATAGGGTTGGTAGTACTATTAGTGATGCCATAGAGGATCAAATGTGGCGAGATTATCAAAATTCATAGTTATTGTAATTTGTATTTTGTTATGACTTTGTTATTTGAATATGACATCTTTTTGGTTTTATCAATAACTGAACTTCACTTCTTACCAATTTCTTTATGAAATAGGTTTAATATGGATAGGGGTAAGGGAGATGCGATTGAGTCCTCCGTTGATATGAGAGACAGGTGGCGTGAGGTTCATGACCTCTTTGGTGGATTGAGTGGTTTTGCTTGGAAAGGCGTCACTATGAGGTTTGAAGCTAAACACGAAGTTTGGGTTGACCTCATTCAGGTTTTTGTTAAACATTAAGATTTGGTGGATTGTTAAACTACATAAGTTCAACCACTAACTGTTTCATGTACATTGTTTCAGTCGAGGCCAACTGCATCAAAGTGGAGAGTTAACAGCATAAGACATTATGATTTAACGGTGGAGTTATAAGAGGCTAATCGAGCTATTGGGTGTGGTGTTCGGACCACTCGTCAAACACGTCGTCAGCGGGTTGCGCCTCGTGTTAGTGTTGATTTGAATCTGAACATTGAGTACATTCCTGAACAACCTGACTGGACGGGGTATAGAGACCCAACTCCACCATCACCTCCTCCATCTGTAGATGAATATAGTCCAAGGAACACACAATATGTGCCTTCCGTTCCATCCGGTGGAACATCATCCTCAAGAGGCTCCAAAAGGAAGGCACCTATGGTCGATGTCATTGATTCTCAATTTGATAGGTTGACGACTAGCCTGGACAGTTTCACAAATGCCCTTACCTCTTCAAATGTGCATTTCGGGGTAATTTCTAATGCAGCCGTAGAACAAGTCTCAGCAATGAAAGATAGGAATGAAATACTACGTTCCCAACGGAGATTCTTCGTCGCACTTCGAACTACACATATACAGAAGCTGACATTTATGATATGCTGAGTGGTATGAACATATCTGATGAATCTTTGCTCGAGCAATGCTATGACTTCTTATGTGGAAATTCTACATGTGTGAAGAGGTTGATGGGACTTCCACCACACAAGCGGTGGAACAAATTATGTAAAATGATATCGGGGGAGATTGTTAGGATGTCTTATCTGACTACTTGTATTAGTATTATATTATGAGATGTACCTGTAATGTAATTATGACTTTTGGTTTTCATCCATCTTAAATTTTGAACTAATGTTTATGCTTATGATCTAATGGTTTGTCATTGCTTGTTCTTATTTATAATATTCAGTAATTTGTTTTCATTTATTGTTTTGTTGAAGAAATTGTGAAATGGCTTCATCGTCAACCAAAAGGGCCCGAAAAAGTCGTAAGGGAAAAGAAACCCTAACTGAGGCAGAAGATGTAGCCTATGTCAGACCATCTCTTGCAGAACAATTATATCAGCGTCGTTTCTTCAGTCATAACGAGCAGATGGAAAATTATGCAGCTGATTTCTACACAAGGAATATTGTTGTTCCTAAAATAATGAATTTCGAATCATTTACCGGTTCAGGGTTATTTTTCCAATATCATCTTATATTTCAAGGGGTGGTCAAATTTCTTACACTACAGGAATCGTTCTATCCCGATTTAATCAAAGTTTTTTTTATTCAAATATGAAGATTTCTGCAAATGGATATTTGCTTAGTGAGGTCCACAAGAGAAGAATCAGGTTGAAACCTTCCGATTGGTTGAATATTATTAATATGAAGTATGAGGGTCTACAGTTGTCTTATTCGACTATCCCAGACGACTTTCCCTATGTTCGGGAGATAACATTAGCTACTATGGTTAGACCAGAAATGCAAGTTCGTGTTAAAACAATTGGTTCTTTGAATATTAATGATAGACTTCTGCATTATGTTATTGTGCACATGTTGACTCCCCGATTTGGAAATTTTGCAAGGTTATTGCAGGAGGATATCTTTATGATATGGGTGCTTAAAAATAATATAGCTATCAATTGGCCTCATCACATCATGGAGCATATGCGCAAATGCAAGGCCGGTGACACACCCTTACCATATGGTGTATTGATCACCCAAATCATGCAATATTGTGGAGTACATGTGGATGCTGATGCCAACACCCTTATTGGGAACGAACATCATTTTTCAATTAACTCTTTGAAGAGGTTGAATATTATTAATGTCAACGGTGTTTGGCAACACGATGTTGGCGATGATAAAGAAGAAGACCAACCACAACATCATGACAACCCTGTGCAACCTCCTCCAGATCTTTCAAATCCTAATATGATGACTCAAATATGGGAGGGGGTACAAGACTTACAACACAAAATGTAGGGTATGGAACAAATGCAGGTATGGGTTCAGCGTGTTGAAGATAACTTGGCAAACCTATCTCTTGACATGAACCGACAATTTGCTCACCTGAATCAAAATGTTAACTTAATTCTTCACCATTTAGATGATTAATTTCCTGTATTACATGACTTTTTTCGTATACTTGACTTCTATGATTGATTTCTTACATTACCTATATATGAATTGTACTTGCTTTAACATCACTTTTCACACTTTTATTTATTGTCAACTTATTAAAGTATAAAACAGATGGATCCACGAATAATTGATGAATTGGAATGAATAATTACTCAAACAACAAGACTATATGCGGCTCTTGAACGACAAGATTAGGCCATGGAGTGTCGAAATGAATTGTTGCGTCAAAATGAATGGTTAAGAGCTAGGAATCAATCATCTAATCCAACTTCGAAACAAATTCATAACTTATTACGACCTATGAACATTCAAGATGACAATTTATTGAGACAGTGCTTTGACTTTCTATCTTCACATCCATCCCATACAAGACGTTTAATAGGGATGCCAACACAATATCGTTTCAATACATTGCTTAGATACCTCCGTGAAGCAACTTCATGATGATCTATTACAAATATATTTGTATGTTATTATGTTTGCATTTTTTATTTTATGTAATGGATAATTATAACTTGGTTAATTATCGGTTGTCTTCAAAATTAATAAATCTCACTTCCATTACAAATAAATTCATTCTACTTAGAACTAAATTATATTACAAACAAATACTTAATTAAAAAAAAATCATTTAACTAAATTATAATTTATTTAAATATTTAAAATTATTTTTAATAATTATTCTAAATTTTTAACTCCTAATAATCATTTTTACAATTAAATATAACATTAACAAATATCATTTTATATTACTTTAATACTTAGGGACTTTTTTGTAATATTCAATTTCGACCAATTAAACAAATTTTTTAAATCTGTCACATCAATCAAATCCTACATTAATCCTCACAAACTTTACCTCCAAATCTATCCTCAATTACCTTCAAATTCACTCAAGTAAACACAAAAAAAAATCACCATCAAATCTACTCACACTCTCCCCCAATTAATTCTAGAGAAAAATCAATCTTTGTTTCTCTTTTATTTTTTTAGCTGCACACCCTCTGAAAATCTATTTTTATTCGTTTATTTTTCTCTCTTGCTTCCCTTTATCCTAACTTTTTTTCTCCTGACGTAATTGAAAGAAAGCAAAATTGACAAGTATGGCTAAGGCAGGAACAGTCCGAAATTGACTTCTATAACAATGGAGATTATGAGAACTTGGACTTGGAAATGAGTTTTGAATCAAAAAATTATTTGTGTCGTGGTGGAAACACACCAAACGATACTTCCACGAACCCGTCTTGCCCCCAAAATTTATCAAAAGAATGTGATGTGACACGTTCATCACACACACATAGACTGTAACTCTTCAATCATTTTCCTTTTTTCTTCCTACCATGAAACAAAAATGTGGGGCTAAAACACCCAAGGAGCTAAACGAGAATTCGGTTTACCAAAGAAAAAATAAATTCTAGTTTATAAGTACTGCAAAGAAGTGGGTTATATTTGACTTTCCTGATACACACATGTCGAATAGAAATATGGAATTTTATAGGATTACTTCACTACAAAGTGAAATATAAATTATATTTTGTATTCATAATCATTAAAATTATTTTTTACATCAATATATTAAAAGAAAAACACAAAAACTGTTGTCTTAATGTAAAATATAATTAATCTTTTATATTTTTAAGTAAAACTTTCAACACATTCATTCTCAGCAAAATATATGTATATTTAGAGTATATAAATATATATATATCAATGATGATTCAATAGCAATTCTATAATAAGTGTGACAATAAATTTAACATCAACAAATTTTTATGAATTTTAATTTATGATTCTAATACTATATTAAATAATAAATTTTAAATTTAATTTAATATTATAAAATTGATTTATAAAATGAAATTTTTATTTAATTATATGTTATAAATTAATCTTAGTTTTAGTTTTCTTAAAACTTTCAAAGTAATACCTAAGTTTCATTGAATGAGTTGTAAAAAAAAAAAGGAAAACTCTCGTACGAATTACCAACTTCTATAATACTTTTATTCTTTGCCAAAATGTGGAACACGAGTAAGATTCTTCGGCCTTAAAAATTTGTAGTGGACATTTATTTAAAACGTACTCCTACGCACTTACGTTTTCTCAAGACATGCATTAATTAATACACCTAGTTTCATATTTGTCTATATGATTCTATAGTTTTAGATTTCATTTATGTAAATTTAGTTTTTCAAATACAAAATATCTTTCGTTTCTCAAATTTGAATTGGATTATGTATTTCAAATAATTATTATTTTACCTCCCTATATATGTATATATATTATAAATCAACGCCCTATTAACTACTTTAATTTGATAAATAAACCCAAAATCATACAATAATAAATGTATAATAACTTTATTTCACACAGTGGAATAGTGGGAACTTAAATCACATTAACTATATCTTAAAGGAATTTGATTAATAAATGAGGAATTAAAATTGCAGAATTACAACATTTAAAAACTGTAAGTTCAATAAAACCTAAAATAAGTAGAAGCCACTTAAAATGTTTATGATAATATTTGGTTCTCAAACGTGAGCAGTAGGCTAAAGTGTAACTTACATTACTTGTTTAATTGGTGAATTAGAATAAATTAATGCACGCTCACTTGGCAGCAGATAGCAACGTAGCTGCCCCACTTGCTAAAGTGTAAAAATCGTGTTTTTGCTTCTGTTTATAGTTAGTTAAAGAGCACGTTCCATTGAACTGTTTATGTCAAATTTTGTCTCATCCATGTGAGAGTCAATGTTCTTGTTTGCTGTATACATAGGAAAGTTCCTCCTCGCGACAAACTATTCATATTAGTTTTGTTATTACATATGTGCAATCAGTCATGTTCTGCAGAAAAGCTTTGTCTTGTTTGTTAATAATGACATTCGACACAAAAGAATAAGGAGGGAAACAACCACGAAAAACACACGACTGATAAACCAATTAATATGTTCATCCACCCTATATGAAGCTAAGACCAACATAGGAATTTTATGTGATGTAGGACGTTTTTATTGCCAATCTGTTTACCTTCAAAAATACATAAATTCAGTGGCCTCCACAATCTCATACTTTAATAAACCACAGACTTCTCTACTTTTCCTTTTGTTTATGATTATATTAGTGTTGATGGACAATTTCATCATATAACAGCATTATTATGCAGAATCACATTCGTTTTGTTAAGATTAGCCCTTGTTGGCAATCTAGCTTTGAACACCCTCCTCGAAAAGAAGCTAAGTTTGTAGCACCATAAAGCTCTATATAGGTTTTCCTTCTCACTAGAAGTTGGTTTTATGGGATAAGACCTTGTTATCGTTCCCTTTTGGATCCACTTATCTTCCTCATCCCTTTCTTGTAAAGTTGTATATCTGGAGTGAGAGGTATGTTACTTGTTTATTAAAGAGACTTATAAGTAAACAAATTAATAATGAAGAATATATAAAATAATAGTTGGGTTAATAAGGAGCAATTTCCTCATAATGAAGATGGACCTAGCAGAAAAATAGGGTTTATATTATATGAACCATTAACGCTAAGACAAGGCTCCCTTCCTGATACATAAGTATGTATGTCTCTCTATCCTAAATCTTGGACCGTCATTCATTAAATTGGATCCAAGAGCATTGAAAAATCTCTCATAAAGAGAAAGGATCACAATCATTCATCTCGTTAAATCTCTGGAGCGCTACAGGATAATTGATGATGGAGAAATATACATACTCTCCCTTTAATTAGGATTGGACAAAAATAACTTATCTGTACTATATTATAGTTAACTGTACTATATTATATTAAAAAAACTGATCCACTTTTACTAAAAGTTCAGTACACTATTTTATGGTTCAGTTTTTAAAAACTGAACTTATAACATTTTCAGTTCAGTTATCTGTGAAAACTGTACTGTGTTTTTTCATCTCTTTCATTTTCAATTTTTCAATTATTCTTCCATGGGTTTTGATTCTGCTCAAGGAACATTTTTGAATTTGTAGCTAGAAATTAATCTTTTTCAAATGCAAATTTATTTGAGCAATAAATATTATTTTTTAATAATTTTCATACACAATTAAAATGAAATTCTATTCACCCAACTTAAAAAATTAAATGAGGTTGCTTTACAATTACTATTATCGATAAATCTTATACCATCACTCATGAATTTTGACTTTCGCCTAACAAATAATATTACAACTAATAATGTAATAGTACTATTATATTTTTTATCCAAAAGTTCAACTTGAAAGTTTTAACAAATAAAATCTCTAACTGTTGTTATTCGTTTAATATATAACAGAACACTAATGTTATATTTATTTGTTTAATTTGAATTTAGTTTCAAATGAATTATTATTATTCATTAAAAAGATAAAAGAAAAAAAAAAGAAAAAAATAGGAAGACCAATTGCTGCCACTCGTAAGCATGCTCAGAGATAAACGAGATTACAAATTTTGAGTTTTCCTACACGACTATAATATATGCTTGAGTGCATCAAATCAATACCTAAGGAAAAAATAATAAGGAAAGGTTCATTTAAGTAAAAGGCTAACATATCATACTGCCTAATTTAGAGTTTTTATTTGGTTTTTGTAGAGTGGAAACTCAAATAAGCTTCAGCAGTGTTGGTATACTGCAGAATAAATGCATTGCAGAATAAATGCACAGCATAGACCATTGGTGGAATTTTCTACCAAATTCAACACATGCAGAATATATGTATTGCAACTTACTCTAACGGTTATACTGATGTACATATAATACTTGTCAGCATCAAACATGGATGAAATCCTTCAACCTCCTCAGTAAAATCATTAATTGCTAAGCCTTGAATGTCTCTATATTAGACTTAGTGAAGAATTGTTTTAGAGCTTTCGCCAAGTTAAATTATGTTGTGGGTACTTGCTAAAGGGCTAACGCACCTCCAAAGTGATATAAGTTCGTACGGGTGGATATCTCCTAAAAACACTTTTTAGTTTTATAAATATCGATCCATTGTTACAGTCAAATATTAAATATCCAATAAATACAATTGTAGTGTAAGGAGTTCGATTAGACTGACCGGAGGGATCGGAGGGAGTAAAACCCATTTGCAAGGTGACTGGTCGATTGGACTTAAAGTCAGAGTGATTGTGGCACAGAGAAACATTGATGGGCTTTGATGGGAAAGTAACGGAAGATACGACGGTTTACGGTAATTAATGGTCAGTTATGAATGTAAGGATTATAAATAGGGGACTATTTATCAGGTAGAGACAACCTTTTCTGAACCCTATTCACTCAATTTCCCAATTTCCTATCTAACTTGAGCGTCAGAGTGTTCTCTTTGCAGGACCCCCCGGTCAACATCTGAGGGAACATATTGGACGAGCGAGTCGGACTGTCGGGAGAAAGGGTGAGATTTAGGTACACCGGTTTCGGACTCCACATACTGAAACATTTGGCGCCCACCATGGGGCCCGAAAACGAAATCAACCCAGAAACGGTCACAATGGCAGAGCAATTGCAATTGAAACTACTACAGCAGATGCAGAGGCAGATACAGGATATGAGGGCTGAAATAGCGGCTTTGCGAGCTAAGCGAGGAAATGGGGTGGAGGGACCATCGGCCCAGTCGGTGAATGTGCAGACGATTCACTCTGATGATGGTGAGGCTAGTCGTCCGGCATCTGTGGAGGAAGTGGCGAGGGCGGTGGCTGAGGACGTTAGACCGAATGGACAGGGTGGAGGGAGAGGTATTGGAAGAGGGGAAGGGCTGAATGGAAGAGGGGAAAGGAGAGGGATTCGTGGTAGAGGAGTTGGGAGAGGGGAAGGGGTCAATGGGCAGAATCAGGGAAATCCTGATGGACATAGGGAGTTTATAGCGCAGAATCCGCCATTTGAAGACGTTCAGGCTGGGGAAAACCAACATGATCAAGCGGAAGGGCTCCACCCATTCACTGCCAATGTTATGAGGATAGCAATGCCGGAGAATAAGGTTTTCCCATGGGTAGAGAAGTATGGGGGTGCGACCGACCTGGTGAAACATCTACGATCTTTCGTGGATCCTATGGCGGTGTATTCTTCTGATGAATTGGTATGGTGTAGGGTATTCTCTTTGTCTTTGAAGGACGAAGCTCTAGATTGGTTCCATTCTCTGTCGCCACGGACTATCGACAACTTTGCCACTTTAAGACATTTGTTTAGCTAGCAATACGCATCAAATCGGTCTCGGGGTTTGACATATACGGCCCTGGTCAAAATGAAGCAAGGTAAGGAAGAATCGCTGAAGGGATTCATGGATCGTTTCAACCGAACCGCTCGGCAGGTGCGAAATGCGGATCAACGGTTGATAGTCAGTGCACTCACTACTGCTTTAAGACCGGGACCTTTTGTGGATTACCTATATGAAGAGGAGCCTCAATCAATGGATGAGTTGCAAAACAAGTTAGCAAGATTTATCCTAATTGAGGAGGGGAGAGCTTATCGGGGTGGTCAGGGCGATGATGGTGCATCGGTCGTGAGAGCAGGACGGGATAGAAGAGGGAAAAAAGACCGAACGAGGGGGAGCATAGAGGGGGGGTAAGACGAGGAGTTGAGACTCAAAGGATTCAGTAGTACGTTCACCATACACCGTTGAACGCGCCAAGGGTGAGAGTAATGGAGGAAGCTTTGAGGACTAACCTACTATCGATTGCGCGATCACAAACTCCGCGAGGAGCTGATGAGAGCAAGCATTGCCGATACCATCAAAACATGGGGCATTCTACTAAAGATTGTATCACGTTAAAACACAAGTTGGAAAGTCTGGTACAGGCGGGCCATCTGAAAGAGTTTGTGCAGCGGGGGAGTTCTCGTTCAAGAAGGAACCAGGTGGGACAGGGGAGCTGCCAACCGGCTGAACGACGAGATCCACCCACGACCGAACGGTCATAGACGATTAAGAGCGGCAAAAGATCTTTAAGGGGGGTTATAAACACTATCTCGGGAGGATTTGCGGGAGGAGGATCGGTGAGTGATTTGTCCCGGTTGGTAAGGGCAACGTCCCTCTCAGAAGTCAGTTGTTTGATTTGGGTGGATGATTGCTGTAGGTTAAGCGTCAGAGAATCAACTGACTGTTGGAGGCACTTTACTTCATTTTGAGATTTGAGGAGGGAAGCAGCAGCTTTGACCCGTTCGTCCTCTACAAGTTTGTTGGCTTTTTCGAGGCGTTCGATGAGAGAGGTGATCTCCTCTTTTGTTGTTTCCAGTTTTTGTTGGCAACCTCAAGCTGTGACACTAGGAGCAACTTGGTGGTTCCTGCAACGTAGTTTAGACAAATATTGGCTCGAGAGATTAACTCGTAGGCTATGTCTGAAGCTTCAGAGTGAGTCATCTTTTTGAAAGGCTCCCTTTCTTCTGGCGTAAGGTTGAACTCGAGACGATCAGATACATGGACGTTGGGGTCTAGAGGGCCGGAAAGAAGGGGACCGAGATTCCTTTTCTTCTTGGGGGGAGAAGGGGTCTTTTCCTGGGGTTGTCGCTTTTTTCCTTTAGTCTTCGCAGCGCTGGAAATGACGATCGGTTTAGAAACGTCAGTTTGATCATGAATTTTCAATCAGTTTGATCATGAATTTTCAAGACGGCGTCCGTGGTTGAGATGGAGTAGAACTGGAGGGGGCAACAGTGGTGGAGGAGAGAAGTGTGATGTGTTCGCTACGTTTGTTCTTGCGAGCTAGGGCACGAGCGAATGAGGAGAAAGAACTCTACAAGGATAACACAAATTTAGCAAGTTAATAATGACCGATCGGAGAAAGAAAAATGTAAGAAAACTTACCGAACACCCTAGCACGTAGAGTGTCGGACCCTAGAAGCTCAATGAGTTTGCGAGAGGAGGTCTTCCGGGGTAGCTGATCAATTTGGCGGATCACTTCTAGTTCATCATCGGTCATCTCAGATTTGGCCCAAGAGATAACTTGTTTGTGGTTTTCTGTCCAGTAGAGGGGAAATTTGGGTTTGTTATCGTCAAAGAAAAATTTGGCCCGACCGGGTTCTCGTATGGCTATTTTGATAAAGTTGGATTTAAAGTCCTTATGGGAAGAGTTGAACGAGGTAAAAAGTTGTTTATCTTTTACTGGAACTAAGGAAATCCAAGATTTGTTTGGATGAGGTTGTGCACGAAAGAAATGGAGGAATGAGGCAGGAGTAGGAGTTAAAAGTAGACCAGTGCAAAAGACTGTAAAAGCTTGCATGAATGCCCAACTGTTCGGGTGAAGTTGGGTAAATCAGATGTTTAATTCTCATAGCACGCCTGCTTGGAACTCGGAGAAGGGAAGCCTTACGCCTAAGTCTCGAAAGAGCGTTATGTAGGCATAAAAGAAGTCTAAAGCATACCCCTCCCGGCCGTGACATACTTGTTCGTTGGAACGGCATACAACCAAGGATATATCGGCTGCATCTCGCCGTATGTTGGACATAAGATCCACTGACTCCAACAAGTGTATCACGGAGGTGGTAGAAATGAAGTAAGAGGGGTAACCTCGAACTTCGTGAGGAGCCCAATCATAGCCTTGAATGGCTGGGGGTGGGGCGATGCCGGTCCATTCAAGAGAGTTGTCTACGTTAAACTCGACATCATCGTTGGAAGCTTCTTCTCGAACAGGATGGCCAGAGGAAAGAGACGAGGAAGAGTTGTAAGGAGTCGAAGCAACTGCGTCGACAACATACCCCCGACCTTCACCCCCAAACTCATCGGAAGACCATGTAGACGAAGACATTACCTGAGGAATGATGAGGCACAGTAGGGGAAGGAGGAGCGGGAGGAATAAGGCGCAGAGGAAGGAGTGAAGAAAATGGGAGGGGGGCCCTCCATCTTTTATAGCCGCAAAAAATGGTTTAGGGGATTCATCGTAGCCGTCTATAGGCGGTAGATCTAACGGAGGGAAATTGGTGACTCTTCGATGAACAGGTATGATTGATGGGCAATGAGATCTTGACCATTCGTGAAGACTTAATCAGGTGGCTGAGGTGTCGAGACCTTTCAGTGCCAGGATTCCCATTTGGTAGGTTGTCAAACCCCTTCGCTAACGATGTCGCTTGGGGCTTGGGGGACTTGTGTAGTGTAAAGGGTCCGATTAGACCGATCGGAGGGACCGGAGGGAGTAAAACCTATTTGCAAGGTGACCGATCGGTTGGACTTAAAGTCAAAGTGATGGTGGCGCAGAGAAGCATTGATGGGCTTTGATGGGAAAGTAACGGAAGATACGACGGTTTACGGTAGTTAATGGTCAGTTAGGAATGTAAGGATTATAAATGGGGGACCATTTATCAGGTAGAGACACCCTTTTTTGAACCCTATTCATTCAATTTCTCAATTTTCTATCTAACTTGAGCATCAGAGTGTTCTCTTTGCAGGACCCCCCGGTCAACATCTGAGGGAACATATTAGACGAGCGAGTCGGACGGTCGGGAGAAAGAGTGAGATTTAGGTACACCGGTTTCGAACTCCACATACTGAAACAACAATTATCTATCTTTTTACTTTAATTCTGTATTTATAAGTTTTGAAGTGAAAGATTAAAAGTGATCCAATTATGACCGAATGTCTCTTAAATATGTTTTTACTTTGTTAATAAAAAAAAGGTTTAATAGGTTCGGAGGTCCCTATATTTGGAGGTTTGTTTCAATTGGGTCCTTCAATTTTTGAAGTGATCAATTAGGTCCCTAATTTTGTCAATTTGAATCAATAAAAGCCTTTATGTTAAATGCAGTTAACGTCGTGACGTTTTTGAACACGTGGCACGCTGACGCTTCTAGGTGGCATCGTTTCAAGTGCATAGGTGGATTATAAAAGGGTGAAATCCCTAAATTAAAAGGGTGTATTTGAAGGTGAAATCCTTAAATTAAAAGGGATTTCACCCTTTTATAATCCACCTATGCACTTCAAATGGTGCCACCTAGAAGCGTCAGCGTGCCACATGTTCAAAAACTTCATAGCGTTAACTGCATTTAATGGAAAGACTTTTATTGATTCAAATTGACAAAATTAGGGACCTAATTGATCACTTTCAAAATTGGAGGACCCAATTGAAACAAACCCCCAAATATGGTCGTCCCACTGAACAGTTGTAGTGTTAAAGTTAGACTGTTCAATTTACTGATTGTAGTTTTTATGAGAATTGACTATCCTGCATGGTTCTTCCGTGGTGGGTATAGACAGGTCAGTCCGTATAGTATAAATACAATTTAAAATTTAACTCGTAGAATGGTAATACACACCTTCACAATTATACAATTATTAACTATTGCAAAGTTAGTTTTTTATTCCAAAATTGCCAATGAGAAAGACATAATTCTTATAAAATAAAAAAACCAAAGTCATCGCAATTTTAAAATAAAAGGGATACAGCATAAATGAGAGTGGATGAACAAATATCCTTATTTTGCGAATGTGTAACTCACAATAATAATATAATAATTCCTGTCAACACCCAATTTCGTCCGAGAAAGTAAATAATCAATAATAATCTTCCTCAACGCAGGGCACATCATTTTAGAATGTTTTTGAAATATTTGTTTAATATGGTAATAATTTGAATCAATATTATGGCATTAATGGTAAGCAATAATAACAAATATATTGATATAATTTGCTGCATCAGTTTCTTCCTAAAGGAAAAATAAGATCTTTTTTTAAATGGGCAATTTTTCTGACAATTATTTGATTGCAATCAAGACTTCTTTCCCTAATTTTGCTAATTGTCAATTAATTCGCCATTAAGGCAAGATCACATTAATATTACAATATGTGCCTATAAGTACACACTTTGTGCAAGGA
Organism: Vigna radiata var. radiata; assembly: GCF_000741045.1. Lineage (NCBI taxonomy): Eukaryota > Viridiplantae > Streptophyta > Magnoliopsida > Fabales > Fabaceae > Vigna > Vigna radiata. The sequence continues at coordinate 16,604,573 of NC_028358.1, read as the reverse complement.
AAAAGGGATTGGAAAAAAATACAGGAAAACACTTAGAGATATTAGAGATTGAAGGAGAGAGTATAGAGAAAAAATATGTTCTCACACATAAAGGTTTTGTGAACAACAATCACTGAGGAAGCACTAAAGGAATTCTAGAAGCTAAAAAGGTACGTCTACACGCCTATTATTCTCCTTTTATTATACTTTAAAGTTTTCTTCCAAAGATTTTTTTACACAGAGACAATGTTTTCTTAAAATCATGATTTTTTAAATATAAGTGTGCGTCGACCTATGGCCAGTTTCTTCTCTTCTTTTTCCACCATATTTTTAACACGAAAAATACGCAAAATATTTAAAGCCAAAAGCTCAATTTTGTTAAACTAAACCTTTTTACTTTTTTCGAAAAATGTCAAACAATCCATAATATTTTTTTAAACAAANTCACAAACCTTTTTCTAGATAAAGAACTACGTGATCCNTGATTGTCCATTAATGGATATACGTAGGACCAAGGTCAATCTTGTCGGGTTCATAAAACAAAAAATATTTTTTGTTTCCTAATATTTTATTCTATTTTATTTTCGTTTTTGGGGAAAATTAAATATTTTAAAAGAAAACCACATTAATTTTATACATAATTAAAGGTACTGCCTTCGGGCAGGCGGCGCGGTAAGTGCTAACACTTTCCTTACGCGTAACTGATTCCCGAACTTAAAAATCTCTTTTTCGTAGACCTTGTTTTTTTAGGGTTTTTCCATAGTTTTCCAAAATAAATTATGGTGGCGACTCCCATAATATTTTTTAAACCCGTGTGTCTTTTCGGTTCGCCGTTCCGTCACGATCCCGATTGCGACAATTCCTAATATATCATTATCTGTAATTAAATCAGAAAACCCAAATATATATTTCACCTTCAATTAATCTCAATTGTAACTTGAAACGACTTTGGATAACATTTGATATTTATAAGATTATAATATTTAGAAATTATCATTAAAACTACCGCATTTATATATTATCTAAATGTTTAAAAACCTACTTTAACAAATAGTTTAAATTCTCTTAAAATTAAGATTTTTTAATTTAAGTCATGCAATAAAATAATATTTTAAATATCCAAAATATAATAAATATTTTTTTAAAATAAAACATAACTAACGATAATACCCTTTTTTTTATATCCTTACAAGAAAACACACACATATTTAAATATTAATTTCGAAATTTCATTAAAATTCTATAAATAAACCGTCAATTAAATATATAGTAAATTGAAAATAATCTTTTAAATAGCATAAAATAAGAAAAAAAAAAACGGGAAGCCCGTGCGTACATACGGCTAGCAGATTAGTAGAAAACAAAAAGAAGAGAGTTTAATTTTGTACTTAGGCAGAGCGGAATATTTGGGTCTTTACACATCTTCCAAGGGGTGTAAAGAGAAATTAAAGAGCTGCAGGAGGCCATAAGCTAATTAGACTGGGCCAGGTAGTCCAGAAGGCCCATTTTAATACTCGTGTTTCTCATACCTCGGTTGATTTTGTGTTTACAAGAGAGAGATTTGATTTGAGGCGCCGTCGTTTCACTCTCCACCGTCATCTTCAGAAGAAAAACCCTAATAACAAGTTTCAAGGGAAGTGGAATCAGAGCTGTGAAACCCTAACGGTTGTGAAACGCTAAGAATGGGAGGAAAATGTCCGCACCGGAACGTGAAGAAGAGAAGATATTCTCACAAGACAGCACGCCGAACCAAATTTGAGTTGAAAGGGGACGATATGGTTTACGCGCAGCTAAACAAACCCGATGAAGAGATAACCCCTTTACCCGTAGACGAAGATTTGCCTGGGATGGGACAGCACTATTGCCCTCACTGCGAGTAATTTCTTTTTCTTTCTCCTTTTTTTATGTGCTTGTTTTTATCAATATAATTGACTTTTGTATATTTATTGATTTTTTAACATGGGATTGAAGTTTGGTGTAGTAGAACTCTAAGATGCCAAGTTTAGGTTATAGGAATAGAAGATAAAAAGAGTACATGGATAGGAATATAGAGGATAGAGACAGGATAAAGGATAAATTTTAAAAACTTTTCAGTTTATGGTTTTAAGAACTGATTTCTAGAGCTTTTTAATTCTGATTATTGAATAACCTATAAGAAGAGTTCCCTGATAATGCTGCATTCTTTGGGTTTTTATTTGTGCAGTCGGTACTTTTCCAATACAACTGTGAGGGATGAACACTTTAAGACCAAACGACACAAGAAGCGGTATGCTAGTTTTTCTTATGTTTTGTTTTTGAATCTATGCTACATTCTCCCCTTATTTATATTGGTGAAGATTGGTTAAATTTATAGAATCGCTCGTGTTTTGCTGTGCTCTTATTTTTCATGTATGAGCCTTCAGATATGTGAACATATAAATCTGATGGACACTATGAGAGGAACAAGCCTTGGCTTTTAATAATAATTGAGTGTAGTTGAACATAATACTGGTAATTCAAGCTTGTTTAGATAAAGGATATTGCATTTGGAACTTTAATAAAAATAAAATTGATCCTTCATCTAGTTTCTGTTTTAAAAGGAGTGATCCAATTGGATGACTCGGTATAGATTATGGATGGCAGATAGTTAACGAAGTCATGCATGTTGAATAGCTTGATTAATTACTTACCTTAGTCCCAATCATTACCTTAGCTCGCCCTTTCCCTGCTTATTATACTCATAAATTATATTAATATAAGGTGTGAATTCGTATTGTATGTCTATTTATTTTGGAAAAGTAAAGAAATATATATATGAAGTTAATTGGCCCTATTAACTAATGAGGAATTCTTTGAACACTTATCAAAATGTTCTATACTTGTTCAAACCCTTGACTTCAACATCACACATTAAAGGCTGTTACATGTATGTCAATTGAACTGAAAGCACACTGGCATTTACATTTTGTAGTAGAATGATGTTGCTTCTAATATTATAGTTTCATTCTGTAGTGTAAAACAAATGATGGGTCCTGCACCACATACTCAACTTGATGCCGAATTAGCTGCAGGGATGGGTATGCCAGACAATGGACCAAAGCTGATGTCTATGTAACTTCGTTTTCGGTAGTGGGTAGAAAGATTGTAACACTACAAAAGCAATATTAAATTATGAATGCTATATTTTTTTCTTAATTCCTTTGTTTTATCAAATAGATTAAATGTTGGAAAACACACTTTAGATAGTTTCAATTGTAGTTAATGGTGATTTTGGATAATCGGTCATATGGAATATTGTGCACTTGAGTGTTTCAGAAAAATGAAAAAGAGGGTGAAGGAGAAAAAAGTGGCAATTGCTAAATTGATCCCTCTAGTTGCTTTAATTGAACCTTGAATTTATTTAAACAACATTCACCGCAAGTAATCTATGTTAGAATTGGTTAAGAATGTTGATTGTAATCTAGTAATGTTTTGTCGAACAATTGTTTTCATTGAATAAATGATTTAATATCTATATAAATAAGTTTGCTTGAGAATATTTTTTTTTGAATGAGATGAATAACTAAAATAATAGTTAAGTATTAATGTTGTATTTGTTTAAGATTTTCAAATTAACTAAACGTCCCTTTTAATGTTGGAATAAATCACTTAAGGAGGGATTGAATTAAATTGTCCTAATAAATAACAACAATTTTATACAGTTTAGAGAATTTTCTTTTAAAACAATTGATTTAGAGATTTAGTTTCAAATAAATTATTATTACAAGTATACAAATAATTAATTGTTACAACAAATACATAAGCTATTCATAGTTACAACAAATAACAAACCATTCCTTATTACACTGAGTTCAGAAATTATTTTTAATTATTTTGTCTTAATCTACCATTGAGACTAAGATCTCAACAAATAGCTAGAAAAATTTTAAAAGTACAAACTTAAGCTCATAAGGTTATTTTAAAATGTGAGTTATTACCTAAGTTTTGTCTGGAGTTATAAAATTGATCGTGTTAAAAGTAGAAAAAAAAAATGAGAAAGATTAAAAGTTCAAATATTTTCACTAACAAAAACTAACAACTAACACTTGTGATTGTTGTGTTTTGCATTTCTTATATCTCTTATATTATTTCTTTGTATAGTCCTTTGAAGATGACCATTACTTCATCATACTGATTATGATAAGATCTCCTCCAAAGTCTTAAGACTTTGTCAGATATGTTGATTATACCTTACATCTCTTACATGTGTACAGATTGTGAGCTTGTTATGGAATTTTTAGTTTTATTGGAGATTCTAACTATAATAAGATTTAATTGAATTTAAGGTGTTATTCCTTTTTTGTGCTCTAATACGAATGATGTATACTTTCTACATAAAAACATCGTTCAATTAAACACATTTCATTGTGTATGAATCGTTATTGTTGCTGAGGTATTTTCGTTTTAATTTTTCAAAAACACATGATTATGACTTCGATTACGTAATCCGTTTTAACCATAACTGATTTCATAATTAAAATTATGAGTGAGTCTTCATGAGTATTAGATCATGGGGATACGATTGTTTAGAGTTTCAACAATCTTTTTATGACGATAAAAAATTTAATGGAAATTGATAAAAGTCAAATAACAAATCATGAAAATTATGAAAGAATACGAACAATTTGAAATCAAATGAATGCTCATTCTATATGTGATGATTGTGTGAATGTAACATGAGCTAGATTTAAAGACTACAGAATCTGGGTGAATGAACTTTGAATCAATGCAACACAGGTGTGATTCAAGCTTCTCATTTTCTTAATGTTTCAACAAATGTGCTTGTATCTTTTTCAGCTCTACTGGTATAAAATATGAGATTATGGGTTTAGGTTGAAGGGTTAGTGAGTAAGAAAAAAACAAACTTCTTCTACCTTCATTTATGATAGTCTCCTAAAGTTAGGTTAGACCAAAGCATGAAAATGAGACCATGAAGGTGAGGTTGGATGAACGAAGAGGATGTTCTCAGTTTATGAATGTTTATTGTGGGATAGAGGTGTTTGATGGTTCTCTCGAGAAGTTGGGCAACGATAGAGAAGAGTGACTAGAAGGGACCACATAAAATGTAAAACAAAATATGGTGGCACAAGTATTTTGGCAGCATAACATTATAATTCTCAGAGTGATATTACAAAGGGGGACACCTCTATTTATAGGCAAAGTTGTCTCCAAAGTAGGCCAAAATCCTAAAATGCTATCTTGTACAAAACCCTAAAATTCCTATCTTGGTGAATGAGAACTTAACATGTGGCGCTCTAACTTTTAGAAAAACTTTCCACTCCTAGTGTGTCATGTGGAAAGCCATTTTAGCAAAAGTTTCCCATTAGGAAAATGACACATGGGCACTACCTTTGTAAGAAAACTCCCCACTAAGAGTTTGCCTCGTGAAAAGCCACTTTAGTAAAAGTTCCCCACTAGAAAAAAGACACATGGTCACTACCTTTGTAAGAAATCTCTCCACTAAGAGCTTGCCATATGAAAATCCATTTTAGCAAAAGTTTCCCACTAGGAAAATGACACATGACCACTACCTTTGTAAGGAAACTCTACTAAAAGCTTTCCATATGGCCACCATGAATCATTTAAGACACCCTCCACCAAGCTAGGGTTACAAAACTAGTCACCCTGCAAGATTAGCTTAAGCTAGTTACAAATATTGCCCTACAACTTAGGCAAGATTGTTCAAAAACCATATACTACTTGACCCTTAATACAAGACCTAAATACTCCTAATCTACGAGAGGTGCTTGTGATGACCTAAGAGAGAGAAATAATTGTGCTTCACCCTGCATAGATGACTCTAGCTCTTCTTGAATGCTTTTGGGCCATGGCTAAAGGGTATGGCATCATCCCCTTGTGAGGATACAAACAAAAAGTCCCACATCAGATAAAAAACAAGAGATGAACATGAGTTTATATACATATAAGATATCTCCATTGGTAAGAGGCGTTTTGGAGGGGTTGATCGAAGTCGTATTCGAATCAAATTAATGTGCGATTAGAAATGCAATATACTAGGGAGTGACTCCTAGGTCGTCTCTCAAGACCATACTTTGGTTCTTTCATAAGATCAAACACGTAGTGGGAGGAAGGGGGTTTGGATAGATTGTGTGAATTAAAATTAATAGATTAAAACACGAGTTCAAACACTAATTAAAAAGGGTTGTCACTAGTTCAATTGTAATGTTTCCTATCCTTGATTAACAACAAATTGCATGCTCCTCTCACCCCTAATCCAACACAAACTAACCAACTAAGCGAAGGTTAATTTGGTCTTCAAAATTGCGAATTAAGTAAACACAATGCATATCTCTAATCAATTATGCACCACACAGGTTAATCAACTAAGCGGAGATTAAACACCAATTAGACGATTAAGCGTGTCCTAATTGCAAGTGCAAAAACAAATGAAACATAATGCAAGGCAACAACATTGGAATCAAATGGCAACACAAAAATAGAATGGAAAACATTGCAATTTCACTAATGACTAACCAAACAGATTTATGCTATCATCAAAACAAAATGCATACAACAAAACAAAATTGAAAACATCAAAACAGGGGCAATGAGAAATTGCAAAAAACGAGATGAACTTAGAAAACGAAATGAATGCAGCAAACGGAAATCAACTCATGAACGAAATTAGCAATTCAAAAACGAAATTCAAAATGTAGAAAACCCAATTGGAGAACGAACTCAAGACAGTAAAATGAAAACAAGAACAAATTACGAATTTGCAGTACAAAAAAGAGAACAAGACAGTAAAATGAACTTCAATTTATTCTAAAACAATTTCATAAACAAAAGTAATGAGTAAAAGAGAGAAAACAAAAAAATCTAAAAATGGAGAGCTCTCCTCTCTGTCTAAGAAGCTAAAAAGCGAAAATAAGTTAGAATGAGAGTCTCTTTGGTGGCTGCTCCATGGGCACCAAAACCTAGGTTAACCCCTCTTTTGGGCCTTTTTCTAAATGACCAAAAAGGGGTCCAAATGTGGAAGTCTGCCCAAAATTACAATAAAGCAAAGTCTATTCAAACTAAAAACGAAATTAAAATACAATGCTGATGTGGAAAATAATAAATGATCTGGCAACCCTCTTGATGTCCTAAAAATCTAATTCCAAAATTGTCCTGAAAATAATAATAGAAATAATTAAGCTCAGATAATTCAAATTAATTAAAATATAAACTATAGGTCAAATTAAGGCCAAATAATAAAACTGAGAAAATATTGAATATTTAAGCACAATTCCCTAATTAAATCTGGTACAAGAAACTAAGTGAATAGGAGAAAACATTGATTCATCTGGTTCAAGAAGCCAAGTGAACATACCCACACAAGGTTCCATATGAAACTGCAACACATTTTCCCATCATTTTGTTCACACTCCCTCATCCCATTTAATTCATTTATCAGCTTGACACTTAATACGTACCTTTCGACTTTCCTAGGACTCCATGATAACGACTTAAGTCTAGTCATGTTCTTCATGCATCGCATTCAGGGTTCATGCCTCTTGTAGTGAATCTATTGATATAACAACTGAAACATCTCAAATCATGCAAGGCAAGTTATGATGGCATTTAAAAACCCCAACAGGTTCTATAGTCACATACACTACATAGTTTAACAACATCCCACCTTTTTAACCCATGCAAAGCATATTAGAATGACAAGGAAACCTTAACACATTACAACGAACCATCCTCAACCACTAATCCGTGTTTGATCAACAACACATGCTCTCCTTAGAACTCAAGTCTGCATTGTTTTATATAGCACATTGCTAACACCAAACCTTTTGGCACACCCTTAACACCTAGGAAAACTCATTAAAATACCATGAGTACAGTATCCACACCACTCCCATATTCACGTCACTCACTCATACTTGGTCTGCGGAAACCTTAATAGCGTATGATCCACACTCACGTGAAATCACACTCCTCCTCAGGTGCATGTATGTTATAGAAAGAATAAACCATGACCCTTAACTACATTCTCACAACACCCCAAACTCAAAGAGATAAGCCTTACATGTAACACTTTCATGAACAGAAAACTCGTGTTGTTATAAAACTACGTATGTGTATATAATGGCGCATTTATTTTGTCTACTTGTGAACCCCAACCCCGCTCCTACATGTGTCCCCTCCGTAATCGCATAACACCATCACTTTAAGTGAAACCCTAGTCCATACTACATGAAAAATCACACTTCTAAGCACTACTCTCTTAGAGAAGGACCCCAAATGTAAGAACCTAGAAAATAGAGTATTACAATTGGTAGGTGTATTAAAATAATAAGACCGAGTATTTTATTATAAAATAACTTTATAATATGTTGGAAACAGGATGGCTCAGTTTCAATACCAAGAAGGGGGGTGAATTGGTGAGGTTTAAAAATCAGAGTCTTTTTAAAATCTTTTTCGAAAAGTATAAAGCTTTATAAAGTATAAAGCTTTATTTGTAAGGAATAAGAATTTTAAGTGCAGCAGATATATAAAGTTGATTGTGTAAATTGTAAAGTCGACTTAAAGTAAAAAGTGCATGGAAAGAGAAAGCAAACACAAAGTTTTTATACTGGTTCGACCTCAATGCCTACATCTAGTGTCCTTCCACAACCAGGAAGTCAATGCACTATACTAGTCAAGGTTTTTACAACGAGATTTCTATAGAGACCTCCACGTCAAAATTATAGACAACTTCTCTAACCCTCTAACTAAAAGTATAGGCAGCAACACAAAAGATCTGCAGCAAGATATCCCCTCTTCTTCAATATTCAATCCACTTACAACAATCCTCAAAGTGTCCAAAACTCCAGGAGTTCACCTCATGTAATCCCAACAGGACAACAACAATCTTCCAAAGATAGATAGAAGTCTTGATCAATATGATGAACACCAGTGCAGAATTTGATCAAACAGTAAGCACATATCATTTCCTCCTTAATAAACTCTTCAAAGAAAGATCTCCTTCGTCTTCTTGATGAGTTCTTGGAGCCTTTACATAGAGATCACAATTTGAAATATCAAAATGAAATTGTTAGATCAACCAAAGTCTCTATGATCAACAGAATCACGTCTATTTATAGTTTTCTATAAATCAGACGCTCCTGTAGTCGACTTTGCCACTAATGTAGCCGATTGTCATCAGATATTTATAACAGTTAAAACAAATTAGCAGCAGACATAACAACAAAATTGATTTCGCATTTAATTCTGTTGACTTGCATTTAATGCTTTAGCATAGAAAAAAAATATAGTCGTTACAACACAAAAGCATTAACAGAATTTCAAAACAAATAACTAACTAAGTCAAATTCACTACGCATGTAGTCTACTTAAACACTTCAAATCAGTTTTGAAAAACTTTTCAATGCAAAAATACTCACAACATTGTTTTTGAAAATCTGTGCAAAGTCACAAGTTTTAATTGACTTACTTCATAATGAAGTCGACTTAAAACTTGCAGTTTTGCCACACGATATAAGTTCAACGAAGTGCATGTGGTTTTCTTTTCTTAAATATATGTAATGCAATCACCAATGATGTATCAAGTATAAAATCAGTGAATATGCATACATATATGAGAATCAACACAACCATGTTCTTTAAGATATCATTCTCAATAAAGAATTGAACATGTAACACATAACAATACATGTGTTATTAATAATGTGTTGTCATCATAAAATACCAGAACACTGTGAGATTAAGGTTTAACTAAACCAATGCTTCCCTTATCAACAATCTCAACATAATATAAATAGAATTTTCTAAACTCGTCTCATTACTTTAAGAACACTCTCTCTCTAAAAACCTTTTCTCTTCGTTCTCTCTCCCTTCTCTCTAAGATTTCTTGATCTCAAGTCATCTATTTGATGATCACAAGGTCAAGGTCTACCTTTCTATCCGATCAATTTGGTGTTTAGAGCAAGTAAGTTTTCATCCCTTTTTCTTGGTATTTTCTTGATTCTTGATCATGCAAAGAATTTCTGTTTGCATGTGTCAAATAGTTGCCTTCTTCAATTCTTGGCTCAATTTAGGTTCTAAAATTTGTCTCCAATCGTGAATTAGTGATTTGTAGGTGTTTTTAGAAGTTCCTTGTGTTGCATGAAAATCGGTGGAGTGTTTTGAGAAAGTTTGGTTGTTGGTTTAGAGGTGAGGGAAACTAGTTATCTTTCTTGATGAGTATTCTAGTTGATGAAGCTAATTAGGTTGTGTGAATGTAGTTAAAATATAAATTATCTATATATGTGTGAATTGGAACTTGAATGATGCGTAAAATGGTTAATTGGTGCTTTGTGTGATGATGAATGGTTTAGAAAATGTTGAATTTGTTTGTATGTGTTATTGATTGTGGATTTGATGTTGGGGAAATGAGTTATGTAACTTGAATTGTTGGGAAGAAATGGTTACTCTTGGTTGTAGGCCACTTTTTTTTTCTAAAATGAGGTCTTAGGTATTGAAACTATGAGAGAAGTGTTGTGAACTGGTTTTAAGGTATTTAGAGTCTGTTATAAGTTTCTTTTTGAGTTTTTCAAGTCCTTGAAATGGAAGAAAATCTGAGATATGAGTATATGATGGTGGTTAGGTAGTGTCTAGCTTGTTTAGGACTAGTTTTTGAGGAAGTGGGATAGTGAAAACTTGAGTTGGAGGTTCTGTGCTCATATGGTTAGTTTGGAAAGTCTTAGTAAGTCATATAGGACTTGTTGGAGTCTCTAAGTTGCTTGAAATTGTGCCACAAATGGTATAATTCAAATTTCGTCTCTAAGTTGTAGTTTTTGTAAGTTTTTGGTTGAAATCTTGTAACTACTGTTGAGATTGTTGATAAGGGAAGCACTGGTTTAACTAACCTTAATCTCACAGTGCTTTATTCACTCTGGTTTTTTATGATGACAACACATTATCAATAACACATGTTTTGTTATGTGTTACATGTTCTGTTGCTTATTGATTGATATCTTATTAAACATGTTTTGTGTTGATTTTGATATGTGAATGCACATTATCTGAGCTTATATCTGTTACATCATTTATGGTTGCATTACATATGTTTTTGATGAAGAAAACCACATGAACTTTTATGAACTTATATTGTGTGGCATGACTGCAAGTTTTAAGTCGACTTCATTATGAAGTAAGTCGATTAAGACTCGGCACCATGCAAGGACTTTCAAAAGCAGTGTTGTGAGTGATTTTGCATTGAAAAGTTTTTCAAACTGTGCTGACATGCCTAAGTCGACTACATGCACAGTGGATCTGACTTAGTTGCTTTGTTTGAAATTCTGTTATGTTGTGAACAATAACAACTATATTTCAAAAGTTATTTATTGCATTAATGATAGTCAATTGTATTAAATGCAAAATCAGTTTGTTAGTTGTTGACTGCTACTAGTTGACTTAACTGTTATATCTGTCTGAGGACAGTCGACTGTATTACTAGCTTAGTCGACTACTAGAGCACCTGATTTATAGAAAACTATAAATAGAGGTGCCTTAGTTGATCACAGAGACTTTGGATAATCTAACACTTTCATTTGTGATTTACAGATCGTGATCTTTGAGAATTTGCTCCAAGAACTCATCAAGAAGACCGTGGTGATCTATCTTTGAAGAGGTTCTTTGAAGGAAAAATATTTTTGTGCTTACTGGTTGATCATACTTTGCACATTGCGGTGCTTGCTTGCTGATCAAGATTTCTCTCAATCTTTGTAAAGATTGTTGCTGTTGTACCTGTTGTGATTACAGGGGGTTGACTCGTGGAGTCTGGACACTTTGAGGATTATTCAAAGTGGGTTGAAGATTGCAGAAGAGGGGATATCTTGTTGCAGATCTTTGTTGTTTGTATTGCCTATATTTTGGTTAGAGGGTTAGAGAGATGTTTTATATTTTGACGTGGAGGTCTCTATAAAAGTCTTGTAAAAACCTTGACCATTATAGTGCATTTGCTTCCTGATTGTGGAAGGACACTGTATGTAGGTATTGAGACTAAACCAGTAAAAAAAATTGTGTTTGAATCTTCTATCCCTACTTTTCTACATTCAGTCGACTTTACTGTTTTTGTAGTCTACTTAGTATTTTTCGCTGCAACTAAAATTTTTATTCCTTGTGATTCAAGAAACTTTTAAAAGGATAATACTTTGCGAAAAAGATTTTAAAAGGACTCTGATTTTGAAACCTCACCAATTCACCCACCCTCTTGGTGTTGAAATGAAGCCTACCTGTTTTCCAGCAAGTATTTGTTTAAAATGCGTTTAGGATGGTCTAGACACAATTGGTTGAGTATAATTAAGTGTATAACAAGATCTAAGGGGGTTAGAAGTTGGGAAAAATACATCACTTTGGTCAAGAGTGCTGGAAGGAGAAAATTCTGCAATTTTCATGCTGTAGAATTATGCAGACTCACTAAGCGAGTGGAGTCGCTCAGCCAGAGGTTAAGTGTTTAGGTCACTGTTTGTCCTTTCGCCTAGTGACTTGGGCCGTTGAGCGAGCAATTGAGAGGTCTAGACCATTGTCTCTAGATTTGCTTAGCGAGTTGTGTCGCTGAGCGAGTGGTTGAGGGATCTGGACCACTGTCTCTAGATTCGCTTAGCAAGCTAGGTCACTAAGCGAGATGTTTAAAGTTTGGTGTTAATGTTGTTTTATTCGCACAACGAGTTGGGTCACTGAGCGAGAGGTTGGAGATGTTGGTGAAAACAAAAGTAAAATGATTCTTATACAAATCATTTCTATAGGAATCGATTTTAACATTTACATTATAGGCTCTTCAGGTCTTCAAGTCTTCACTTGCATCATCATCAAAATTACTTTAAAGCACAAATGTTTCCCATTGGTAACAATCTCCCCATTTTTTATGATGATAAAAAACTGGTTGAAGGCTTGTGATATATCATGTTCTTGAAGGTTTTGTTCTTAAATTATAACTAAGGGGAAAGAAGTAATTAATTCATAATAGAGATAAATAACAAAATGTCAACAAAAACATATATCTCCCCCTCAAATAGATACCAGTTATCACAAGATCATGACATAAAATGTCAATCAAAATTTTCTGCCCTTTTTTTATCATAAGCAAAAAGATCATTAATAAAGACTCCCCCTCAAATGGTTCTCCTCCTCCACAAAAGAATAGATGTATTTCAAAATAGAATAAATTTTAAATTTCATAACATGAAAGAACAAAGTACATCATGGAAAAAAGAAATTCAACTCTTAATCAAGAAATACAAGACTTTAAAAAGGAGGGGTTGGAGGATAATCAGGAGGTTGAAAATGTTAATAAAAAATTTCTCTCCTTTTATTTTATCATAATCAAAAAATCATCTAAACTTTATGCTCCCCTAAATTAGTCAACTTAAAAATAATTTAGGTCCTTAAAATTATTACTCCCCCTAAAAGTAATATTCCCCTTAAAATCAAAAATAAATTCCTTAAAAAAATAATTTTTTTACGCTATAACCTAAGATAATCGTTAAGGGTCCGACAAGTGTACTAAATCATATAAAGTAATAATGAGTGGTAAGACCAAGTATCATTTTCCCAAGAGACTAACGACACTAAACAATTGTGCTTTTGTTTAACCAATCAAGACTATAAGAACACTATTTTAAGGGTTTCTAAATGCAAAACAATAAAACTAAATATGCATTCAATTTGATCAATTGAGGTTAAACACAAAAGTGAATGGATGATGTTCATAATATGAGATGAGTATGTTACTAGGGTTTAGATTTCACCTAATCACTCTCATGCACAAATGAATTCATCTTCTTCATTAATGTTAATGCAACTCTCTAATTTACCCTAAACCCGATGTCTCGGTGAAGAGAGCCTACTCATAATTACTAGTTTACTATGTCTAATCTCCCTAGTAATTATTTGCGCATTTAAGTGAACAGAAGCTTAAAATAATTTATCGTCCTATTCCTATGTGTAGTGTTGACAAATTGGCAAGTGTACCAAATCGTACAAGTAATATAAATGGTAAGACCAAGTATCGTTTTCCCAAGAGACTCGTGTGGCTTTCTCGTTCGCGTGAATTAAAATAATAAGACTTGAAAAATAAAAATTAATAAATTGGATTTGAGAACAAAAATATTAACATAAAAAACTAAAGTTGATTCAATTGACAAACGAAAACAATGGATGAATGGATGTTGTTGGGTACTAACAATTTCATCTATTCCACTCTCTCTTACATACTACCCTTGAATATTAGTTGATTGATTCAATTGTTATGCGACTTTCTTAGCCTCCCCTCGACCCGATCCCTCGGCGAAAAGGGCCTAATATTAACTACTAGCTTGCTATCCCTAGCCTCCCCTAGTAATTAATACCGCATTATAAACATAAGTTAGCGCAATTGATCGTCCTACCCCTATCCCTAGGTGGTATTGCAAAATCAAGAGATTACTACCAGTTCATGTCATTACTGTACGTCCCCATATCAATAAAGACAAACATCAATGTACCGAATGAGTTAAACGATAAAGGCCTTAAGCACAGATGATAACCCAACAATAATCAATCGAAACATATGGAGACCATATAAATAATCAATAGTTTCAATAAGAGAGAGTATCAAAAGATGACATTGTTTTCCCCAGCAACAATAGGGTAGTTCACCATAGACATGGTGAAACTAGATGAAAAATGGAAGAAGAATGGAAGAGCAAACCCTAGAAAA
>NC_028358.1:16504318-16589784 GCF_000741045.1 Vigna radiata var. radiata | reverse complement strand
TGTCAAAAGAATGATTCTGAATTCGCAATAGGGGTATATATAGGTGAGGAGCGCGTCAGAAAATGGGCCCAAGTCCAGCGAGCCACCGCCGGGCGGTTTAAGTGTGCCACCCGGTGGTTTGCCACAAATCGCCCTACCGCCCGGCGGCAATCGCCACTGCCGGGCGGTTTGCCTCAGGCCCGCCCAGCGTCAATCGCCATGCTTTCTCCTCGTCCTGGACCGCCCGACGGTTTAAGTGTGCCGTCGGGCGGTGCGTCGACTCTTCAAATCTTCATTTTTTTGCCCTTTTCTTGAGTCAACGACCTGTATCTTCAACTCCATTCTCTACTTTTCTCAAATTAGCTTCAAAGCAATGCAAAAAAAGCATAAAATCGCTAAAAACCGCTTTTGATTCTCTTCCGACTCATTTATTGAGTTTTGCTTGATTCTAAGCTCATTCCGAGTAGTAAAGGGTGTAATTTGGTCCAAATTGACATATGAAAATAGTTGTTTTTCAACCTTCATCATGTAGGTAATATTATTATCAAGAGAATTCCCTAGATCGTGATTTGTAGATATCTCATGATACCAATCTTAGGGAGATTAGAGGAGAGTTGTCACCTTTCCCAAATCCACCAACCCTAAGAGTGCGATATCTCCTCATGATACTTACAAATCATAAGATTTATGCCAAGCATTTGAGTAAAGAAGAATATCTCTAACAATTAATGAAAGAAAACATATATATTCAAGAACAATTCAAATACAAGAAAGTTTAGAGGTTACATCTTCCCCAATAACAAATGAGATTAGTTCTCCATTGTCATGAAGAAACTAGGTGTACAATGGAATGGAAGAGATAGAAACCCTAGAAAGAGAAAATGAGAGTTGTCAATTCCCCAAATTTGCCCCCAAAGGGGTGAAAAGTGTGTTTCTATGCTTAAGCCATCAAAAGATACATTCTCTAGAGTGTCCAGGTCTTTAAATAAGCCAGAAAAATAACAGAAAACGGGTCTAGGCCCAAAATAAATCATAAAAATAACAGAAAAACTGGCGCAGATCCACGAAAATGGCGCTCAACGCTACAGTACCGCTTAGCAGTAAATGCGGCAAAACAATGAAAACTGGTGAAAACTGGCGCTCAGGCGCAAAACAGTGAAAACTGGCGCTCAGTGCTACCTGCGGGACTAAACTGCGCTCTAGTTGACTTTTCAGCATTCTGGTTGACTGATTGACTGGTTGACTAGTTGACTTTTCTGCACTGCAACTCCTTAATACTTCAAACCTTCTTTCAAATCATTCCAATAACCTACAAAATCAAGGGAATTTAGTGATAAAATCATAAAGTATAACCTCAACTCTATTATTCACAAAACTAAAGCAAAATCATGAGTTCAAACTAGTTTCTAAGTCAAAAAGGATGCATTAAATATCAAAATTAAGTATCAAAATAACAGTTTTTGAACCGTTATCAATTATCACTTTAAATAATTGTTTATTTGCGAGCCAAAATTGTATGTTGGACTGAAAATTACCTTGATAATCGATCATCATCACTTGTAATCGATTATTTGCACGTCAATTTCCTAAAAACGCCAATTTAGGCCAAATTTCCATCCTAAAGCACATCTAACATTCATAAATTATTTCAAAAATCTTAAAAATGATCAGGATATCAGCACTACACTTCAACTTCCACCAGAAAAAAAATGAACTTAAAAATGATGGTTCAAACGGGTGAAAATGCAGAGATATTAGAGTAATTCGAATTAGACCTTTTCAACAACTTTTAAACATCAAATTTGACTTGATTGAACTGAAAATTCACCTAAAGTGATAGTATCTAAAAGTTTGGTCTCTCAACAGTCAATAATGCATTAAATTTGAACAACCTGACCAGTAAACTTAAATTTTAGAAGGCCAATTGACCAACTAGTATTTTAGAGACTCAATAGATTTAAGAAGGACTCTAAGTTGGAAAGTTAAACTTAGCATGAATAAATCCTAAATGGACTTTCTGATAGAATTAGCACGATGAAAAGCTAACAATAAGGCTAAAACAGATTCTATGTGCTTGGTTTAAACCATTGAGCTTTGCATGAGCATTTCACGACTCATAGTGTGTTTAACCTTTTACAACATGTATCATTTAAACTAAATAGTAACTGATTCAAAATAGGTTTTATTTGAACAAAAAGTGAACTAAACCAGATGCAAACAAATTTCTCACTAACTAATGCTTCCAGCAATTAAAAATTGAACAAAAAACACATGAACAACACTGTGTTTATGGCTAATATATCACCAAGGCTAGATTCAACATCTAACAGCCTTTGTTTGGTTGATAATTGCACCAACAGCTAACTGAACCACACAATTAAGAATTTAAAAGAAAAAATATCCAGATTTTTCTTTAAACTAGTAAAAACTACATCAATCATAGGTTTATCACATGAATGTCTCAAATAGATGAATTTCACTAATTAAAATGTGTAAAAATACAAGAACACACCACAAGATGAATGAAACAATGATGGACATATCATTTGACCAAACAAAAATGAATATAACAGTAACCAAATAATGGAAGATCAAAAAGACAAGCAGAACAAAATGCAACAACACAGTTTAAACAACACTTAGCTCAATCACGTGGAGCTCAAACCAAGGCTTTGGATACCACTGGGTGAAGTCTCTCACTAGCCTCGAGCATAAATTCCAAAAGCAGAATACCCTAAAGCTCTCTTCTACTTTTGAAAACTTAACCTGCAAAACCAACCAAGAGAGTTTTGGTCCCCATAATCTCATTTGGGTCCTTTGAGATTAGAAAAAAAATTACTTTATAATAGGAATCCAAGCATATTTTCCATTAGGAACATCAAAATGTTTGATTCTACATTTGTTAGAAGTGTGCCCCTTTTTCATACAGTAAAAAGATGTGACAACATTTAAATTTCTATAACAAACAGTTCCTTTTTCAACCCATACTCTACGTGTTCTCTTATTTTGATTTTTCTTAAAATACACATTTTTTTTTGAAAGAATCCTTCTTAATATCATATTTCACACAAGATGCAGATTATGTAGCTTTCTTGAGAAAATTTTCCAAAATGTTAATATCAAACATATGACTCTTGCAAGACAAACATTCAAAAGGATTATCAATAACAATAGGCTCTTTCATTTCTAAATTGCAGATTTTATTTCTCAAAATTACTTCCTCATATAATGCCTTCTCATATTTAATTTGCAATTCTTTAAATTCCTTTTTCAAATTTTTATGAGCAGCTTTCAATTTCTCAGATTCATCAAGTAATTCAAGAAAAGCCTTTTATAAATCAAATTCACTAGTGTCAAGGCTAGAGCAACTTACTTGACTTGCAAAGTCATTAATATTAGCTGTCAAACACAAGTTTGCTTCTTCAACAAAATCACTTGAACTACTTGATTCATTATCAACCCATGCAATGTAGGCCTTCTTCTTTTTGTGAGATTTGTTTTCTTTTCTTTCTTTACTTTTCTTGTTGCTTGTGTTGAGATTGTTGACAACACAATATCTAGATCACTCTGGTTTTTGATGATGACAACACATTTTTAATAACACATGTATTATTGATGTGTTACATGTTTTATTGCTTATTGATTGATATCTTGTTGAACATGTTTTTGTGTTTATCTTGATATGTGAATGCACATTTATTGAGCTTGAATATGTTACATCATATCTGGTTGCATTACACATGTTTTGAAAGAAGAAAACCACATTCACTTTTGTAAACTTAAACTGTGTGGCAAAGCTGACAGTTAAAGTCGACTTCATTATTAATTGAATCGACTGTGACTGAAGACATTGTACAGATTTTCAAAAAAAGTGCTATGTGAGATTTTACATTGTAAAGAATTTCATAATGAACTATTGTGTCGAAGTCGACTGTGTGCGCCATGCATTTGACTGTATTAGTTGCTTGATTTGGAATTCTGTTACGCTCATGAACAGTAACAACTATATTTTTAAAAGTTAGTTGAGCATTGAATGATAATCAACAGTAATGAATGAGGAATTAAATTTTTTTGCTGGACTGCCAAGAGGGGGGGGGGGTTGAATTGNTGGGTTTTCAAAATCAGAGTCTTTTCACAATCTTTAATACAAAGTACAAAACTTTACAAACTTTCTTGAATCGCAAGTAATAGAAAATTAAGTGCAATGGAAAATTGAAATAGAGGTGTCTTATACTGGTTCGGCCTCAATGCCTGCCTCCAGTGTCCTTCCAATACGAGGAAGCAAATGCATTATAATGGTCATGGTTTTTACAACAAGGCTCTTATAGAGACCTCCATGTCAAAAATATAAGACACCTCTCTAACCCTCTAACCAAAATATAGGCAAACCATAAAGCAAGACTTGTAGCAAGATGTCCCCTCTCCTGCAACCTGCAACTCACTTTGAACAGTCTTTAAAGTGTACCAGACTCCACGAGTCCAACCCCTGTAGTCACAACAGGTAACACAGCAATCACCACGGAGTGCAAACAACAATCCTGATCAACCCAGAAACACCTCAATTGTGAAGATTCTGATCAAGCAATGAGCGCGATACAATTCTCCTTCAGAAACTCTTCAAAGAAAGATCACAATTGTCTTCTTGATGAGTTCTTGGAGCTCTGATTCTCAAAGAAACAATCTAAAATAGAATATGAAAGTGTTAGATTTCCAAAAGTTCTTTGAATCAGCTCAGGTCTCATCTATTTATAAATTTCTATAAATCTGACGCTCCTATAGTCGATTATGCTACTAATGCAGTCGACTGTCCTATAACAGTTATAACAGTTAAGTCAAAATAGTAGCAGACCAGTCAAACAAATTAATTCCTCATTCAATATAGTTGACTAACATTCAATGCTCAACTAACTTCTAAAAATATAGTCGTTACTGTTCAATAGCATAATAGAATTCCAAATCAAGCTACTAATACAATCGAATGCGTGGCGCACACAGTCAACTTCGACACAAAAGTTCACTTTGAAATTCCTTTCACTTCAAAATCTCACATAGCACTATTTCTAAAAATTTGTGCATAGTCACGAGCTTAATTTGACTTCCCCCATAATGAAGTCGACTTACAACTTGCAGTTATGCGACACAATATAAGTTCATAAAAGTGCATGTGGTTTTCTTCTTTCAAAACATGTGTAATGCAACCAGATATGATGTAACATATACAATCTCAATAAATGTGCATTCACATATCAAGATAAACACAAAAACATGTTCAAGAAGATATCAATCAATAAGCAATAGAACATGTAACACATCAACAATACATGTGTTATTAAAAATGTCATCATAAAAAACCATAGTGATATATATATTGTGTTGTCAACAATCTCAACAATCTCCCCTTTTTTTGATGATGCACAACCACGATTAATAAAAAACATGTTTGTACAATTCCAAACAAAATTCAGAGTAAACAAAAGATATAACAATCAAATTTCAGTTCAAATACTCTGAATGCACACAACCTTTGTAAGAAAACTCTCCACTAAGAGTATGCAAAGGCATTATAGCAAAAGTTCCCCACTAGGAAAATGATTAAGTAGATAAAAACACTAGAAGGAGGGGTTGAATAGTGTTAATAGAAAACTTTTTCACAACCTTTCTGATATAGCACTTTTGTCGAGTAGGATATTTTTCAAGTAAGTTGTTAAACGCACGACCTTACGATTAGTTCCAAACAATAAATTCTTTTCAAGTGCTATTCAGAATGTACGCTGCAATGTTTGTAAAACCTTCCTCTTTAATGAATAATCGTTTAGTATAAGAAGCTCTTATATTACAATGAAAATGCAACTCTACGATTTTATAAGAGAAGCATTGAGATAGAATAAAACAGTGAATGTGATAACGGTCTAAAAACCGTTATTTTTATGCTTAAATATGATATCAAAACACACCCTTTGTGGCTTAGAATGAGCTTAAAATCAAGTAAAACACTTAGTTGAGTCATGTGAGAGTCAAAAGTTGGTTTTAGAGATATTATGCTTGTTTTTGCATTGTTTTGCAGGGTTTTGATGTGAATTGAAGATGAAAGTGAAGCAAGGTGGACTTAGACTCATGAAAGAAGATGAAAAATGATGAAAATAAGAGTCAAGTGAACCGCTCAGCGGCCAAATCCAACGCTGAGCGGCCAGAGTGATTAGAGGCAAACAGCTCAGCGGTTATACTGTCCGCTGAGCGGTGGCACGGCTAGAGGGAAACCGCTGAGCGATTAAATTGGACGCTGAGCAGTTATCTGTTGGGCTTAGGCTTAAACTCTTTTGCTTTTTTGGTCTATAAATAGACCCAGTGCGATTCAAATTGTAAACTTTTTGCAGACAGAGACTTCTAGAGCTGTTTAACACACCTTGGAGGAGGTTCCTTGGATTCTTAGGCTCCAATCTACCAAATTTAGGGTTTATTCTTCCATTCTTTCATTATATTTCATCTAGTTTCACCATGTCCATGGTGAACTAAACCCTTTGTTGTTAGGAAACAATGTAATCTTTTGAAACTCTCTTATATCAAAATTCTTATTTTCTTTATATGCTTGCATATGCTTATCTTATCAATAGTTGGGTTCCTTACCTTTACTTAATGCTTTTATCGTTTAACTCATTCGGTAAATGTTGTTTGTCTTTATTGATACAGAGACGTACAATAATGTCATGAACTGGGGGGAATTCCTTGATTATGCTAATACCGCCTAGAGATAGGGGTAGGACAATCAATTGTATTTTGCTTCCATTTATCATGCATTATTAGTTACTAGGGAAGGCTAGAGATAGTAAGCCAGTAATTAGTAATAGGCTCTTTTCGCCAAGAGATTGGGTTTAGGGTAGACTAAGAAAGTTTGCATGACAATATGATAAATAAGCAAATTAAATAAGAAGAGTAGTTATAAGAGGGTGGATAAGATGAAATTGTAAACCCCAACAACTCCATTCATCCATAGTTTCTTCTAGCCAATTGATTCACTGCATTTTGCATGTTTATTTTCGTCTTGCATACAAAACCTAAATTTAATTCTTTTCTCAAGTCTTATGCGATTGGTTTACATGAAAGTTAAGGCCTAAGAGTCCTTTGGGAAACGATACTCAGACTTACCCGTTTTATATTACTTGATAATGATCTGGTACACTTGCCAGGGACTTAACAGAACGCACATAGATTTTTATATTGGTTCACTACAGAATCGATGGATGATTCTCTTTTTTCTCTCTTCTTACAAATTGTAAGAAAATATTACAATGAAACTTGGGAATGTTCTTGAATTTTGCTTTTTCTCTTATCAAATATTCTTTTTGAGCTTGAGTTTCTTTGTGCTTTTCTCTAAACGATTTTTCTTCTCTTCATAGCATGATACTTTCATTGTAAGTTATCCTTTTGATTCTCACTTCGAATCATCTTCGATTTAAAACCTCTTCAAAAGATATTTGTTAGACTGAGCTTTTGCCTTGAATCTTGTGTCTTCTCTGTCTTATCGTGTGAAACAGTCATTGGTTAAAGTCAACTTGTCAAAGCAAGCTTGCTTTTTCAATGCTTTGATAGAAGTAAGTTGTACTATTTTTCTGGCATGACTTCTGATGGTGAGAACATTCCGTGAATGCTTTTTTATCTCTAACGTCCACTTCTGATATATTTTAAATATAGTAAGTGGATGCGTGTAGTAGGTTATCTACATAAAATATAGTAGATGTGCATGTAGCAGATTTATCTTTTCTTTTATCACTTTTGTTGTTTTTGAACATTGAGCATTTAATGACACTTGATGCTTATTCAAAACAAGAATGTGCTTTCTACATTTTCTACCTTTGAGGTAGCATTTATCATTTAACCTTTTTTCTCTAAGATACCAAGCATTGAATAAGAACTTAATTGTTGGACGAAGTAAAGGGTTTAGCTCATGGTATCGTCTAAAGCTTTTGAGATTTTTCTTTCTTTAGCTAGAGCATTTAGCAAGTTTTGTTCTCTACATGTTTTTGGATTTGTACTTGAGACTCTTAAAGGGTTCAGCCAAAAATATTTTCTCGACACATTATAAATCTTGAGAGTTTAACTGATTACCCTTAGGTAAGTATAGCTTACGCATTTAGCATAACTCTCATAAACACTTTGACTTGTGAGTCGTTTATTGTTGCATCTGGATGTTTTAACTTTGGTTGTTCTATGTTTTGTTTACTCCTAAGTGTATTCCTAAGGCTTTCCTATGTTGCTAGATGATTAGGGATTTTGAGCCTAACACTTATGTTTCTACTTATCCTATTGTTTTAGTTATAGCATCTTTAGATCTTCATTTCATTTAATGTTATTTGGTTAAACTTCAAAATATATGAGAGCATTTAGACATATAAGTCTTATAAATGATTGTGTCTTAACAAATGACACATGGCCACTACCTTTGTGAGAAAACTCTCCACTAAGTGCTTGCCATGTGGCCACCATGTCTCATGTGGGACATCATCCACCAAGCTAGGGTTACAAAACTAATCACTGAATACTAGCTTAAGTTAGGCGCAAATGTTGACCTACAACTTAAGCAATATTTTTCAAAAACCCTACACAACTTGACCCTTAATACAAGGTCTAAATATTCCTAATCTACTAGAGATGGTTCATGATGGCCTAAGAGAAAGAGCTTTGTTTCACCTTGCATAGATAACTTGAACTCTTCTTGAATGTTCTAGGGTCATAACTAGGGAGTATGTCATCAATTTATCACGGTGCTTAGTCCTTCAAGCTTTTGGGCGAATTAGTGCACCTTCTTTTAGTTGGTGATTGGTTCCACTTAGGTTGCTCCACATAGGTTTCTCGTTAAGACCTTCTCGTGGTGGACTAATCAAATAATAATTAGATGGAATTACTAGAATTAAAATTAGAGATTCTTAATTATTGTTTATGATGTGATGAATTTAGTGCAATGCGTAAGATTATTGAGATTCTTAATACTTCAAAACTTTAAATCTATAAACAATTGAATTGTGTTTTTACCAAATACCTCACCATTTACCTCTTCCAAACTAACTTATTAGCACTAGAACACCCTAGTTAATGGCCATGACACACGAAGAACTGAATGCATCAGAATGAAAGAATGAAATGAAGGATTTGGTGTGATGTCAACTAGCTTTGCGGTGAATCGGATGTTTAGAGAAAAGGATGATATAAGGAATGCAAGGTGGCTAGAGTAGGCTTTTTAAGATTCTCCAGCTGATGAGTTTCAAGGGAAGAAGTTTTCACTAGTGCAAAAACTCTGTTTAACGTCACCCATCAGATGTCGGTCTCATGAAAAACCGACGTCAATTATTGCACGATGGCATTATCGTAAATATATTGGTAAACTAGACGTCAGTTTTGATGTTAGGCGACGTCTATGACATTATAGACGTCGCACCTGCTTCAAACCGACGTCAAATTGCCTGAGGTATGTGATAAGACAGACAATTCGACGTCGTCTAGAAAATGGCACTGACGTTCCAGTCTCTGACAGGAAATCAAACGTCAAATGGTTCAGCTCTAGACGTGGAATAGACGTCGGATCCCCTGAACAAGCGACGTCGATTGGGCTACAATTAATGCTGTTCACCAAATTCCCCGGCGCTTAGACGTCACGTAGTCAAACGGCGACGTCTAAGGCCTATCTGGAAGGCGGGAAGACAAAAATCCTTCAATTTAGACGTCGGTTTTGAACGTAAGTGACGTCTACGTTCCTGTAATTGATTATTTTCACCAAATTCGAGGGTTTTAGACGTCGGCTAGGAGGGGCACCGACGTGAACTACCCTGACAGGAAATCAAACGTCAATCTTTTCAGCTTCTTTAAGAAGAATAGACGTCGGATCCCGATCAAACACTGATGTCTATAGACGTCGGTTTCTGGCGCAACCAACGCCCAATTTCATTTTAAATAAACCACAGACCCTTCTAACCACTCAGTTTCTGATCGCGTCTTCATCTCTTCTCCTTTTTCTCTACTTCTCCTCTTCTTTTACTCCCTTGCGCACCTCTTCTTTTTATCTCTTCCGGCATTGCATTGTATTTTCTCATAACGTCATTGTCTTCGTCCTCTCCTTTTTCTCTCTTCATTACCGTTTAAACTTTCCTTAGTTTTTTTATCGATTATCTTGTCGTTCAACTGATTAAAATTGGCCTTTTTTGTGTTGTGTTTTAGTGCAGTTTTGATCCACTCCTTGGGTAACATAGTGCAACATTCTCCCTTTGCTAGTTTCCTCACTAAAAGAGTGGCGATCTTTTGAGTTTTCTAGTTCTTCCGACCCAAAATGGAACTTGGGTCCTTGTCTACTTCTCGACACCGTAATTTTTTTCTGTTGCGGTTGAATAATTGGAAGTAGCCATGGATCTAGGTTCGGTTTTGGGTTGAAAGCACTAGAATATTCAAAATACGCAACCTTTTTTTGTGGGGAAACTAGCGAGAGGAGAGTGTTACACAATGCTACCGAAAGCCTGGATCAAAACAACACTAAAACACAAAGTCGTTGTTAGACGTCGGTTAAAGCCATGTCCGACGTCTATAACAACATAGACGTCGGTTAGAGTCATTTTAAACCTCTTTATATATTCATGTTGACATCGGTTTAATCATAGGTGGACGTCTATATAGAGTAATTAGACGTCGGTGTGAGTATAAGCAGATGTTTATATAGATGTCGATGGATATCGTTAACTGACGTTTATATGGACGTCGGTTCTGACGAATTTTGACGTCCCATAGATGTCACCCGTATAGACGTTGGTTGTAAAAGTGACATTAAAAATCCAAATTAACTGATGTTAAACAGCGTTTTTGCACTAGTGTGCTTTGGAGTGCTCTCAACAAATGAACTATCAATTCTCTCAATAGTCCCTTATACAAAGTTGGAGCATGGTATTTATAATAGCCCATGCTTGTGTTAACTAACTAATTGGCCTGATTGTCAATTGTGAAAAATGGATTTGTTGAGAAGTGACATTCCATGTGTGCTAGCTCATTTAACATGTGCAAAATGTGAAAAGCAGCAGCATCTTTCTCGAATGCGTGTGACGTTAGGAACTTAGCAGAGACCGCTGAGTGGCATGTCATTGGGCGTAACAAAGCTCACTAAGCGAACTTGAACTTTCCAAGTGAGGATTTGATGAAATGGTTAATTCTCTTTTAATATCTCATCCTTCTTAAATCTTTCAAGTCATGCTACTAGTGATAGGTCTCTTGATTGGACCTAAGTCATCAATAACAATTGAAATGCTAATTAAATTAAAAGGCTAAAAAAATCTAAATTTACCTCTAGTAAAAATTTGTTAATAATCATTGAAAATATGTTAGTAAGTTATATTACCGATAACAAAAAAATCAATCCATAAAATACTATCTAATTTTTTTTCCAATAAATAAAAATTTTATCAACTGGTCATCAAAATTTTTCGATAATTTTATCACGACATGATTATAAATTATCCGAAAATTTTGCTAATAAATTAATTATAGACAAATATTTCCATTGATAATAAAAATATAATTTATCAATAGATATTACTAGCAGAAAGATTAATTAATGATTAAGATTTTAAAATTCGTTAATAAAATTTATTTTGCTGGTGAACTTTATTTATTGTTAAAATTTAGGTTAAATTCCTTTGGAAGTTATGTGGGAGTCTTTCAATTAGTTCTCTTCTTATAAGTTTTGCTAATTTGGTCTTTTATATTAAAAATTTGACTCAATTGGGCTCCTGCCGTCAAATCAACTTAACGGAATCAAATTTTTGATGACTTATGAGGTTGACATGGACATTTTCTAAGACGTGGCTTGCACAGATCTTATATGTGGCTTTTTATTAAAGAAATTTTAAAATAAACATTTTAAACCCTTCTCCACCTACATTATCAGACCCCACCATGACTTCATCCACGAATCTCATCTCTCCCACATTGTTTCTCCATTGCCAAGATCCTCGCCTCCTACAATGGCCTCCTCTGCCTCCACCACAACATCGCCCTATCCATCCTCAACCTAGCCACCCGTCAAATCAGACAAGTTCCCATCGCAAACATTTTGGCCTTCAACTGCATCAAATTCGTGTTCAGCCCCTTCGTCGACAATTACAAGATCGTCTGAATCTCCATGTATGTCTTCGCCCTAGACGACCAGGTGGTCGTTCTCGACAATGTTAGGGTTGATCGGGTCGAGGTCTATTCGTTAGCCTCCGGCTCCTGGAGGGAAATTGACGTCGCCAAGTTGCAACCTTTGTGTATTGTCTATGGTTCTGTCGCCATCACTGGAACTATATTTTGGCTTGCCACCATGATTTCTACTTCTAACACCAATTTTGAATTTGTGGTTTCATTTGACATCGAAAGGGATTTGTTTACTTTGGTGAACGACCCTTCGATTCCACATTCGCCCTCTCATCCCTATAACAACAACGTTCTTGCGGTTTGCAATGATAAACTTGCCATGTTTCGGAGCTACATTGTTAGGGCCTTTGAGTCTTGTTCGTTTGATTTGTGGGTGTTTGTAGATTTTCATGGTCATTATCATAATAATACATGTGATGTTTCTGGGGAGAGTTGGGTGAAGATGTACAATGTGGGGTCATTTTCAAGGATTGTGTATCCTTTGAGCCTTTTGGGAGATGAAATTGTGTGCCAGGAAGAGTTGTCTGGGCAGGAGAATGATTTGAGAACAGTTGAAACTGTTTTGGCTCTCTTCAACCCTCTCAGTAAGCAACTCAAGAAACTCCCATCTCATAGAGACGAGTTTTTCTATGTTTCTTTTACCTATTCTGAGAGTCTTGTTCCAATTTCAAACCTTCTTCACCATTAAAAGTAATGTTCATGTTTCAAACCTTCTTCGACACTCATTGCAAGTGGAAGATGAACACGAATGCCTCCATAAACATTTTTTAGTCTTGCGCTTTCCCACTTCCCTCTTTCGAACTTTCAATTGCTTTCCAATCTTCAACAACGACAAACCCTAAATCCCTAAATTTATAAAATCAGTGATGGCAGCTTTTTAAATTTTCCAGAAACCCCAATTTTTAAAATGTTTCTTTAAGAAAATGCTACGTACAAGCGTTTCATTAATAAAAAAAAACCACGTATAAGAGTTTGTGCAAGTCACGTCTCAAAAAATGTCCATGCCACCCTCATAGGTCATCAAAAACTTAACACCGTTAACTTGATTTAATGACATGGGTCCAATTGAGTCAAATTTTCAATATAAAGGACGAAATTGGCAAAACTTATAAGATGGAAACCTAACTGAGAAAACCCCACATAAATAGGAACTTCCGAAGGAGTTTAACCTAAAATTTAATTGATAATTTTATTGTCTAATTGTCTCACTTCTTATATTTTTCATGTATTGTTTTTAAATGAGAGAAATTGCAAATATGTATGGCATCTCCACTTGGGATAATTTCTTGCAATGATGAATGCTACATTTCTAAAATTGTAGTGGAATATAGGTGCACAAAATAATATTTTTAGAAGACAATAATGATCTTTGTTAATTCCATCTTAAATACAAATATCTTTATTATCATACTAATAACCATTGTTTTTACTGATTCAAGAACACTGATTCAACAACCTCAACACACATGTCAATATTGTTAGGAATTTAATTCTAGCCCCCTAACAGTTTTAACGGTCATTTATCTGTTACTCTCATTGTATTAATACTAGCTCTTCTAATGAGAAATGTTACTCGATTTTTCTATCTCTGTTTTACTCTCTCATTTCTCTGCATACGTCTTTCTGTCATTCGCTCTCTGCACCCACTTATAGTGATATCCAGAGCGAAAGGTTTTTGAACCTGGGAGACATCGTTTCTTGTGGAGAAATTGTGATGTGAAGAAAAAGCTTTACGCTGCAAAGATGGCAGGCTTAACCCAGAGCAGTCTACCAGTCTTCGACGGGAAAAACTTTGAAGATTAGTGCGTCAAGATGGACGCAATCCTCGGGTTCCAGGAGATTGATGAAATAGTCAAGGTTGGGTTTAAAGAACCCGCAAAGAATGCTACATATGAGGAAAAGAAGGTGTTCAAAGAAAACAGAAAACTAGATTGCAAAGCACACATGATCTTGCATCAATGCATCTCTGCTACGATATTTCATAAAGTATCAAAGGCGACAACGGCTAAAGAAACATGGGAGATCCTACAAGATGGATATGGAACTGCTGGAAATATGAAGGAGATCAGAATTCAGTCACTGCGACATCAGTATGAGCTTCTGAACACGGGAGAACAAGAAACTATTGAAGGGTACAAAGGCAGAATTCAAGTGATTGTCAACGCAATGCGTGCATGCAACAAAGTTGTCAAGGACAAAAAGATTGTCCATAAAATCTTGAGGACCTTAACGCCTCAATACGACCATATTGTCGTAGCCATTCTGGAGAGCAGAGATTTGGAGAAAATGAAGGTTGAAGAGTTACAAAACTCACTTGGAGTCCACGAACAACGTCTGCTGGAGAGAAAAACCGTAGAACAAGAAGTTGCGCAAAACATTAATCAAGCCTTGCAAGCCAAGACCCATAAGAGCCGTGGGACTGACAATGGTAGAGGTAGATCTCGCGGTGGTCGTGGAGGCAGAAATGGAGGAAGATACAACAGAGAACAGAACAAAGATGTTGAAAGCAATGAACATGGCAGTTGCAGAGGTAGAGGAAAACCTAGAGGTAAAGGTGGTAGAGAGAACACTGATAAAAGAGGTATTCAATGCTTTACATGTAACAAATTTGGCCATTATTCATCCGAATGCTGGCACAATGATAATAACAAGAAAGAACAAAGTGATGAGGTGAATCTTGCAAAGGAAGAACTTGTTTCTGATTCGGATCATGTTGCCTTGATGAATGTTGTTGCGGATAAAAGAAATGATGATAAGTGGGAAACACGTGGTGACTCCATGCAATATGTGCTTAAGTATGTAAAGAATACTGCTCAAGAGGAACATGTGTCGTTGCATGGAGAATCAACTCATGTAAAGGATGAAGTGTCAAAGAAAATTGGCCAGACAGAACATGTGTCGTTAGTTGGAGGAACAAGTTACGCACAGGAAGACATGTCATGGTATCTCGACTCAGCGTGCTCTAACCATATGACAGGTAACAAAAAATGGTTAATTGATTTAGACACCAGTGTCAAGAGCGTTGTCCGATTCGCAGATGATAGTGTAATTCGAGCAGAGGGTTCAGGCAAGGTGTTGATCACACGGAAGAATGGTAAATCTGTGTACATGCATAATGTTCTTTATGTGCCCACGGTGAAAAGCAACCTTCTGAACCTTGGACAGCTTTTGGAAAGGGGATACTCTATGCAGTTGCAGAAAAGAAACATTGAAGTCTATGACGAAAAACAAAGGCTGGTAATCAAGGAACCTCTTGCTCGAAATAGAACGTTCAAGGTTAAATTGAATGTTGTAGAAGTACAATGTCTAGTTGCAGAAGGTGCAAATGCAGAAGACTGGCTTTGGCACTATCGTTTTGGACATTTAAATTTCAGAAGATTATGTCAGCTGAGAGATAAAATCCTCGTGAGAGGTATTCCTGAATTCACTACACCAAGCAAAGTATGTGAAGGTTGTGTTGCTGGTAAACAAACTAGGTGTGCTTTCAAACGACACGCATACAAGCGAGTAGTACAAGTGTTGAATGTCATTCATGCAGATGTTTGTGGCCCTTTTGACATGTCATCACTAGGAGGTAACAAATACTTCCTGCTTTTCGTAGATGAGTTTTCTAGAAAGCTTTGGGTATACTTACTTAAAGAAAAGAAAGAAACTTACCATTGCTTTGTTCAATTCTGTTGCATGGCCGAGACATAATCGGAATTCAAAATCAAAATTCTTAGAACTGATGGAGGAGGCGAGCTTAATTCAAGAGACATGAATGAATTTTGCACTGATAAAGGAATCAAACACGAAGTTACTCAACCTTATACCCCTCAACATAACGGGTTGGCTGAAATAAGAAATCAGATGATATTAGACATGGTCAGATGCATGCTCAAAGGAAAGAGGTTACCTAAATTTCTTTGGGGTGAAGCAGTTGCAACAACAACCTATCTTCAAAACAGATGCCCCACAAAAGCATTACCAGATTCAACACCAGAAGAAGTATGGTCAAAGAGGAAGCCTGATGTTCGGCACTTGAAAGTGTTTGGATCAATATGCCATAGACACATACCAATTGAAAGAAGAAAGAAACTTGATGATAGAAGTGAAGTTCTTATTCTTATAGGATACCATCCTACGGGTGCTTATAGGATGTTTGATCCAGATAAACAACAAATCATGATTAATAGGGATGTCATCATTGATGAATCAGCCACTTACACTTGGAAAGAAGGTGAAACCATCCCAATTCAAAGACCTGATAATGTGATGACCATCTAGGTGGGAGAAAATAGTTTGGAAGAAAATAGACCAGCAACTATCAGTGTAGATGGAGACACAAGGAGACCACAAAGAACATGTTTCCCATCTACAAGATTCAATAACTATGAATTATTCTCTGATAGTGATATTACTGACACTGGAGATATTGTTCAGTATGCTCTTTTTGCAGGTGCTGAATCACTCACATGGGATCAAGCCATTGGGATCAAGGAGTGGCGAGATGCTATGCAAGAGGAGCTATCAGCAATTGAAAGAAACAAAACATGGAAACTTGTGAAGCTTCCAGAACATAAGAAAGCCATAGATGTCAAATGGATATTCAAAACCAAGTTTAAACCAGATCAGACAGTGGCAAAGCTAAAAGGTAGGCTGGTTGCTAAAGGATTCCTACAGAAGCCTGGGATAGACTTCAATGATGTTTATGCTCTAGTTTCCCGGATTGAGACTATTAGACTTGTTGTAGCCATTGCCAATGTTAAACGCTGGATCATTCATCAGATGGATGTCAAATCAGCTTTTCTCAACGACCTTATTGAGGAAGAAGTGTGCGTGAATCAACCACCAGGTTTCATTATAAAAGGCAAAGAATCGAAGGTTTATCAACTAAGCAAAGCCCTGTATGGTCTTCGTCAAGCACCACGAGCATGGAACAAGCATATTGATGCACTCCTTATCAGGTATGGTTTTAAAAAATGTACAGTTGAATATGGAATTTACGTACAATCTATTGAGTAGGTAGGTATGTTTGTGGTGTGCTTGTATGTAGATGATCTGTTCATCACGGGGAGCTCAACAAAAGAGATTGAATAATTTAAAATGAAAATGAAGAATGAACTCGAGATGACCGATCTCGGCAAATTAGGACATTTTCTTGGAATGGAGTTCGTGCAGACTGAAGGTGGAATGATTATGCATCAAAGGAATTACATTCTTGAAACTCTGGACAAACTCAACATGAAGAACTGCAACAGCGCGTGCACTCCTATCATGACCAACATTAAGCTTTCATCTCATCAAGAAGAGGCCAAGGTTGATGTCACTTTCTTCAAGCAGATTGTAGGAAGACTTCGCTACATTTGTAACAATCGACCAGACATCAGCTATGGAGTTGGTCTCATAAGCAGATACATGCATGATCCAAGGCAGCCACATTTAAATGCAGCAAAGCACATTCTCAGATATCTTAAAGGAACAGCGGACTTCGGATTGCATTTCTGCAGAACTGACAACAACACTGATAATGTTTTGGAAGCATGGTGTGATGCAGATTGGAGCGGAGATCAAACAGATAGGAAAAATACATTTGGCTACCTCTTCAAGCTACTAGGCACGTCTATATCGTGGTGCTCAAAGAAGGAAAGTGTAGTTGCATTGTCTTTATGTGAATCTGAGTACATTTCAGTTGCAGAAACAACATGTCAGAGTGCATGGTTGGAGGTTGTTCTTTGTGAATTGAAGATTGAAAATCACAAACCCACATGTCTAATGGTGGACAACAAGTTTGCGATAAATTTGTCAAATAATCCAATCGCACACGGCAGGAGCAAGCACATCGAAACTAAGTATCATTACCTCAGGGAATGTGTCATTGAAGGAAAGCTAGAACTCATATATTGTCCTACAAATGAATAGATTGTTAGTGTGTTCACAAAGGCTCTACGACAGGATCGTTTTGAAAAGTTCAGAGAATTGCTTGGAGTTAAGTCGTTAAGTGGCTTAGAATTTAAGGGGGAGTGTTACGAATTTAATTCTAGCCACCTAACAGTTTTAACGGTCATTTATCTGTTACTCTCGTTGTATTAATACTAGCTCTTCTAATGAGAAATGTTACTCGATTTCTCTATCTCTGTTTTACTCTCTCATTTCTCTATATATGTCTTTCTGTCATTCTCTCTCTGCACACCCTTTTATATATATATATATATATATATATATATATATATATATATATATATATATATATATATATATATATATATATAACTATAAACATCTTTCAAAAATATGTAAATATAAATGTTTAATATTAAAACTCTTGTAACAAATGAATTTCAATTAGTGATGGATAGGTAAGATTGAAAAGATATCATATTGATAGAAACCATTGAGGTAGTTATTTGATAAAGAATTGTAAAAGGAAAACGAATCTACGGCATGACGAACAAAATTCAGATAAAACAATCATCCATCAGACGAACAAACTTACAAGTATTCTATGAAGGTAGGAAGAAGCAAATCTTGTGTGTGACGATGATGAATTTATTGATTACTTAACATGATTTTATTTTCATCTTATATATCCTAATATCATTTCCCAAGAAAAAAATATTTTTTGAGTTTATAGTTTTTTATGTGATAAAAGCAAAATAAAATAAACTAAATAAAACCTTGTAATATAGGTCAACCAATTAGTTATGAGCCAATCCTAACGTTGGCATGTATGGATGGATTCCGGGTTTAATGGGCTAAATTATAAAAACTGATTTTCTCTTTACATCATCTATATTTTTACGATTAACTCGAACTCGTTTGTAGTTTACATGAATTAGTTTGTCAAATTGGTTCCACTTAATTTAAACCATTAGTATAAATTCTTCATGGCAAAGAATTAGAAGAATTAGAAACCAAATACGGTTTCAACAAAGGTGTACCTTGTTCAAAGGAAGACTTAAGAAGGTACATTTGACACCTATTAATGCAAAAAAAGTACAATGAAGTACTTGTTAAATCAGTTGTTCATAATATGCCAAAATTGTTGCTTAAGCTACTGAAAACTTGGTTTAGAATTTTATTTTGATTACTGACATTTTAAAAGGTCGAGGTCGCCATGCTGCTTGGGATATGCTATGCTCAGAATATTATAAAGGTGGCATGGTAATTTGATATATTACAGATGCTAGAGTTATGTAGGGATGGTAACGGGTCGGGTCGGGTATGAATAGTGTCTACTCGTAATCTGATTTGACAAAAAAAAAACAATTCATCCGTTACCCGACCCACTATCTGCACGGATACCCGCTTAAAAAGTATCTGCGGATATTTTAAAACTCGCGAATATCCGCAGATACCCGCAAATATTTAGAAAAAATATTTTTATAAATTATTAAAATAAAATTTAAATAAAATTACAAATATAAATATATATATATATATATATATATATATATATATATATATATATATATATATATATATATATATATATATATATATATATATATATATATATATATATATATATATATATATATATATATATATATATATATATAACATAAATTAAATTAAAATTTAATTTTTGTTTCGGTTGAATTAGTCGAAAGGTCAGTCGTCCTTCTTTGCTTTGTTCTGTTTTGAATTTCAATCCTTCCTGAGAATGTCATCCACTCCGGTTGGTTGTTGACGTGTAGAAGACACACGCTCAAGATATAAAAAGGAGTGTACCTAGACATCAATTGTATATTTATAGAGCCTGTGGCAGACAAATCTATTGATTAACCATTATTGTGCAGTATATATTTAGGCAATCAAACTATAATCAATAATTAATACCGTATATTTTGTAAGGAGTAAAACAATCTGACCTATGAAACCCAATAATCAATAATCAATAGTATATTTTGTAAAGAGTAAGGGAATCTGACATATTAATACATGTTAATTGTACATTAATGGTCCATAAATGACAATTAATTTTGATCGGTATACTTCATAAAGTACAATTTTAATTAAATTTGCGAATACGAATAATATAATATCCACACCCGATCCATTTATAAGCAGGTATTAAAATACCCACTATCCTCGAGTTTCGAATAGTAAATATCCAAGGTATCAACTATCCATCACGGATTTTATCCACTTATATCCACATAAGCAAAGCTTTTTGCCATCCCTAAAGTATTATCCAAAAAATACATTTTCTATTCCAACTATTCATTGGCCATCGGTATTAATAATAACTTCTTAGGTTAGAAATGACAGTGATGCTTTAAAAGGATTTCTTAATATTTATAAGAACTAAATGAGTGATATATATCTTCTGGTAAGTAACTCTAAATAAAAAATGGGCATATTGATAAACAACTAAAAGGAAACATCTGTTACAGAATAGTTTTGAAATATATAATACACACGCAACATTTATTACTAATAATTAAATTATGTTTTAATCATGATGATTAGATGACGAAATTGTATAAATAGCTTGAGAAAGAGAACAATTTTTATAGTAAAAATCGCTATCCTGTGTTATTACAGTCAGTAAAATGTATATCATTACAACAAAACCAAAAGGATCTTCTGAACTGGCCATTTATTTAGTAGGCAAATAGGGCTTGATATCCCTAATGAAGTTGCTCATTAAACAATTGTCAAACTAGATTACAAAATATGGGCACCAATCAGACATGGGCTAGAACATTTTTCATCAAACTTTAGTGAAAGAAAAGATGAGTAACATATTCATCCACTTGTCATTCTATACCAAATTTCCCTACAATCAGTTGAACAGCTACTATGCATATCTCTAGCCATAGCACTCTATCAAAGTCAGTTAACCTTGCCCAAAATTTCCAGTAGATAAAAATCATACACAAATTTTATATGGTTCTTCAAGGACATGCACTATAAGGACTACATCTCCAATTCTTGACAGATTAGGCGTTGACCATCATTCAGTTATTCAGCTATGTCATCATTGTAAAAAAAAGGGAAATACACTCCACAACCATGACCTTTTTATCCCAAAATTTTCACACTCCATGCCAACTTGTTGGGGCCTTTTCACTGGATATCATGCTGTTCAACAGTGAAATGATCAATCAAAAGAACAAGCGATATAAATGAGGGGAAAAAATAAAAGTGACAGGAATGCATAATAAAGAAAGACAAACCATTGAATAGTGCGAATAATCAAGAGCAACGGTGATCAGTGTAAGTAACAATTAAGAAGTTACAGAAACAGCATCATTTGAGTCCACCTTCAACTGAAATCCAGACACAAATAGAAGAGTATAAATATATGTGCCAAGCAACTAAAAACAGGACTAATTTTGCCTACCATCTTGAGATGACTCTGTAAAGAACCATGTAACATCCTTCTGAGTTTCTCACAGTGATCAACCATGTGACCCATTCTAATTAATTCCTCTAGCCTGTGCAAAAGCCGCTCAATAGTTGTGTACGGGAACCAAACAGCAAACGGTCTTTTCCTTTTAATTATATCTGCTGGTCTCTGCAAAACAATATTACTAACGGTATTAAATACAGAACGGGCACACTGCTTAAACTTGCCAACACTATATCAGGAATATCAATATGAAAGCAGAAGTATTGCAACCCATATTAATGGGAAGCTATCACCAAGAAAAAATAAACTCAACACTCCAAACAGCAAAGGAACAGAGCCCATACCACCAAACATCAAAGAGAAGAAAAACTGACATCCTTGGCTTGGCTGCACATCAGTAGAGATGTTAAAATGGGTTCTAAACTATAAGTCCACCCAGCTCACCAACCGGATTGGATTGAAAAACTTTCAGCTTTTTTAAATGTGGGTTGAATAACTCAGGTCACCTAACCCATAGATTAAACCAGTTCGAANAAACTTTCAGCTTTTTTAAATGTGGGTTGAATAACTCAGGTCACCTAACCCATAGATTAAACCAGTTCGAACCGGATTAAGATGTATTGATCCATTACCACCACCAACAATATTATTTTTACCGTTTTTTATAACTTTTAATCATAATTATCTGCTTCTAATTATATAGATTCTCAGTTTGATGTTTTTAAATACTAAATGTTATTCAATAAATATTTAAATAGTTTCAATGTTTAATTTATTTGTTTGTTAAGTTATTCTGAAATTTAGAAGAAATAGGATAGTTTCTTATTATTATTATTATGAGGTTATTAACCTCTATAAATATACATGGGTCAGCTGCATATTTTAGGAAATGTAGACGGCTAATTCTAAGAAACAGATCCTTATGATTACGGGATTAATTAAACATAAATGCTCCTAATAAAAACAGCACACAACTGTTGCATGAATACAGCACATCAAATATAAAGACATCCTAAAATTACTCCACGTCAATTACTTCTGCACAAATCATGGTTTTTGACACTCCCCCTCAAGCTGGTGAATAGGTGTTTTCCATTCTCAGCTAGGATATAATTCCTTCAAAGTTACTACAGTTCAGTCCCTTGGTGAGGATGTCTGCAAGTTGGTTCTGAGTAGACACATATGGTGTGCAAATCATGCCACTGTCAAGTTTTTCCTTGATAAAGTATCAACTTCAATATGTTTAGTTCTATCATGTTGCATTGGGTTGTGGGCTATGCTAATTGCCGATTTATTGTCACAGTATAACCTCATAGGTTCGTCTCACTTTATCTTCAAGTCTTCCAATATAATCTTCAGCCATAGAAGTTCACATATTCCGTGAGCCATTGCCCGAAATTCTGCTTCAGCACTTGATCTAGCCACTACACTTTGTTTTTTACTCTTCCAAGTGACTAAGTTTCCACCAAGAAAGGTGCAATATCCCGTGGTTGATCTTCTATATACAACTTACCCTGCATAATCCGCATCTGTATATGCTTCAAGACTTACACTCTTGTTTCGTTTGAACAAAATTTCTCTTCCGGAGGTTCCTTTTAAGTACTGAACAATTCTAAGAGCAGCTTGTAGATGAGCTTCCTTTGGTTGGTGCATAAATTGACTAACTAGACTTACAACAAAAACAATGTCTGGTCTAGTATGAGATAAGTAAATAAGCCTGCCCACAAGTCTTTGATACATCTCCTTGTCCACACCAATATCCTCCTCCATACTTCCCAATTTTATTTTTGGATCAACTGGAGTATTTGTTGGTCTGCAGCCTGTCTTCCCTGTTTCTTTAAGCAAGTCAGTAATATACTTTTGTTGAGATATAAAGATCCCTTTCTTGGAATGAGCCACTTCAATTCCCAAAAAATATTTAAGTCTCCCTAGCGTCTTGATCTCAAATTCAGTGGCAAGACATTCACTTAACACTTGTTGTTCCTGCTTGTCATCCCCACTTACTATAATATCATTTGCATACACTAATAAAAGTGTTACTACCCCTGAAACTGAATGTTTGATAAATAATGTGTGATCTCCTTGGCTCTGTTTGTAGCCCAAACCTGCCATGACCTTGGTAAATCTTCCAAACCATGCTCTTGGGGATTGTTTCAGCACATATAAAGCCTTTCTTAGTTTGCAAACAGTTCCAGCAGCAACATGTCCATTGTAACCAGGTGGCAATTCCATGTATATTTCTTCTTCAAGATCTCCATGCAAAAAGGCATTCTTCACATCAAATTGTTGCATTGCAGATCCCAATCATTATTAGCTGCCAATGACAATATTACTCTGACCGTGTTCATCTTAGCAACCGGGGCAAATGTCTCCAAGTAATCAACTCCATAAGTTTGAGTGAAGCCTTTAGCCACCAACCTTGCCTTGTGACGTCCGATTGTCCCATCGGCCCTATACTTTATTGTATACATCCACTTACATCCAACTGGTTTTTTTCCAGGAGGTAAGGTGACAAGTTTCCATGTTCTATTTTTGTTTAACGCCTCCATTTCCACATCCATGGCATGTTTCCATTTCCTGTCAGACAATGCTTCAGATGCAGAGGAAGGTGTATGTGTGGAGTTGAGGTTAGTGAGAAAAGTTTTATGGGTAGGAGAGAATTTTTCAAAGGATAAAAAATTTGATAGTGGGTAACGTGGTTGTTGGGTGCATGTTCTAGTTCCCTTTCTAAGGGCAATGGGCAAGTCCAGAGTTTGGTCCACCTGTGCTTCTATATTTTCAGACAAGAGCTCATTAGAATCACTTAAATTCATAGGATTTGAAAGTGTTACCTCATGCAGTGATGGTGGGTTGGATTCTTGGACATTGTCGGATCCTGGAATGGCCTTTTCTCTCCTTGAATATACCATATTTTTTCCAAACTTTCCTCCGACATCAGGTGCAGGTGCAGGCTGTTTCGCTGCTGGTTCAGGTGCAGATGTAGGAGGTCTCACTGGTTCAGGTGGTTCGGGTGGTTCAGGTGGTTCAGGTGCAGAATGCTCAATACTTCCTTTAGTTTCAGGTACAATTTCAGGTCCAAACGTCATATTTGGAAGCATAAGAGTCTCATCTTCCTCTCTTACTGTCTCCCCCTGAAGATGAGGCTGCTTAAAGTAACTCTCTTGTTCATTGAAGGTGACATCTCTTGACACATAGAATCTTTATGAGAGGGGTTGAAAACATTTGTACCCCTTTTGTGTGGTAGAGTACCCTAAGAAGACACACTTGAAAGCCCTATATCCAACTTTCCCCTTTCATTACTATGAACATGCACAAAGGATACACACCCAAAAATCCTAGGTTGGAGTTTATTTGTAGGGTCTAAGTGTGGGTAGAATGAGGATAGAACTTCCATGGGACTTTTTGAGTTTAAAATTTTAGTGGGTAACCTATTAATTAGGTAGGTGGCAGTAAGAAGGGCTTCCCCCGAAAATCTCTTAGGAACATGGTTTTGAAAAAGTAGAGCTCTAGTTTGATCTAATACGTGCCCATTTTTCCTTTCTGCAATCCCATTCTGTTGAGGTGTGTTCACACATGAGGACTCATGGATTATCCCTTCCCTTTGGCAAAAAGAGTTTAGTACAAGATTAAAGTAGCCCTTGGCATTGTCAGACCTAATTCTTTTGATACTAACCCTAAATTGATTTTTAATCATTAAGACAAATTGGATAAAAACGGAGCTAACTTCAGATTTTTGTTTTAATAAAAACACCCAAGTCACCCGGGTGCAATCATCAATGAATGTTTAAAACCATTTAGCACCTGAGATATTAGGAACATAAGCAGGACCCCATACATCAGTGTGAACAAGAGAAAACGGGAGAGAACTCATCTTATTGCTAATGGGAAAAGGTACATGCTTGTGTTTCGCAAACTCACACACCTCACAATGGAGACTCTCCACATTTAAATTTTTAAACAGGGAAGGAAACAACACTTTTATGACTCGGAATGACGGATGTCCTAGCCGGTAATGGTAAAGTTGAACTTTCTCTTTATTGGTCATGGTGGATGTAGATATAAGACTCTTGGTAGGCAGATTAGGGTTCTCCATGTAGTATAGGCCATTCCATTCTGTAGCATGTCCAATCGTCCTCCCCGAGTTCTTGTCCTACAATATACAAGCATTGCTGTAAAAGACAACATTACATGAAAGATCTTTGGTGAGTTTTTGTATAGAAATCAGGTTGGTAGATAGTTTAGGGATGTTGGAAGTCCCACATCGACTAGAGATAAGACCAAATTATAATATATAAGTGAGGTGCAAACCTCACCTTACAAGCCGATTTTGTAGGGTTGTGTTAGGCTTAAACCCACTTTCTAATATGGTATCAGAGCCATCTTTAAAAGCCTATCCTAGCGAGTTCAAAGTGGACATTCTATTCTCCTATTCCACCCACTATCGGGCCGCTATTGGACCATCCAATTTCTACTATCACACACGAGATGTCTATACCTCGGCGTGAAGGGGGGTGTGTTGGAAGTCCCACATCGACTAGAGATAAGGCAAAATTATAATATATAAGTAAGGTGCAAACCTCACCTTACAAGCCGGTTTTGTAGGGTTGAGTTAGGCTTAAACCCACTTTCTAATAAGGGACATGAAGGACATTTTTTAAAGTCATGGATGGGCTTATTTGGACCTCTCCTTGTCCGGCTGTAGTTATAAGGGTTCCATCTACAGTGGAAATTTTCTTGTTGCTAGGACATGGGGAATATGTGGAGAAGTATTTGGGCAAGGGGTCATATGGTCAGTGGCTCCAGAGTCTAATATCCAGTAATGTGTAAATGGTGTAACTGAAACATTGAGCCCAAACAAAAATGGAAACTTATCAGAATATGTCAATGAGCACGTACTTGTACTTATGGGCTTCACCAATTTACTAAGAATTGATCTTACCCGTTCTATTTCTTCATGATTCAACTGTACAGATTCTTCACTTTGCCCATTAGCAATGTATGCTTGTCCTTGCCCTCCTTTTTTTGTGTAAGCCTCCTTTCAGCCCCCATTCTCGGCTTGAGTTTTCTCCTTTCGATCCTCATTCTCTGGGTCTTTCCATCTTTCAGTCCCCATTCTCGGCTTAGGGGTTTTCCATGTAATTTCCAACACTTTTGCGTTGTGTGGCGCGGCTTGTTACAATGAGTACACCAAACCTCCTCATGTTTTTTCTCCATACTGGGAACCCAGTTTTTTCTCCGGTTAGCAATCATAATTGTTCCTCCTTCAGCTATCATTGCAGAACTTTCGATGGTTGGGTTTTCCAACATCAACCCTCTCCTGCTTTCTTCACTCCGGATAATGGCCACCACTTCATTAAGCCCTGGAACTTTTTCTTTTCCCAGGATTTGGACTTGGACTTGGTCATATTCAAGGTTTAGGCCTACCAAAAAATCATAGACCCTATCTTTTGTTCAATATACTCCTTTAGAATTGTTGAGTCCTCTGAGCACTTTGCTTTTATAACTCGATAGTGATGCAATTCCATCCATAGAGACTTGAGTTGATTGGCATATTCTGTGACTGATTTATTTCCCTGTTTGGCAGCCACGGCTTTCACTTTTACATCATAGATTTGAGAAGCATCCTTCGCCTTAGAATAAGTTTGTTCAACTGCCTCCCAAATTTCCTTTGCTGATTTCAGAAACATACAGGTATCACTTATTTCTGGGATCATCGAATTCCATAGCCACGCCATGATCATAGAATCTTCTTCATCCCATGATTTGAATTTAGGATCAGTCTTATCAGGTGCATTACCGGTCAGGTGACTGATCTTCCCTTTTCCTTTCAAGATGGTCCTAATGATTTGAGACCATTTGAGATAGTTCTTCCCATTTGACCGATAAGTTGGATGAATATTTTGCATTTCTCCAGTGGTTTGAGGGTTGTCCCCAGTTTCCAGATTCACAACTTCAGCCATAACAAGGTGAGATTAAGGAAGAGAGGTCTGCTGCAATGAAGGCTAGCACCAAGACTTAAAGGTAGTGCAACAATGAAGGCTACGATTTACGTTATAGGTCGCGCAGCAATGAAGGCTGCAATTTAGGTTTTACAGCACGGTCAGAGACTCCCAAGGATCGGGAGCTCTGATACCATCTGAAATTTAGAAGAAATAGGATAATTCTTATTATTATTATGAGGTTATTAAGCTCTATAAATATACATGGGTCAGCTGCATATTTTAGGAAATGCAGACTGCTAATTCTAAGAAACAGATCCCTATGATTACGGGATTAATTAAACATAAATGCTCCTAATAAAAACAGCACACAACTGTTGCATGAATACATCACATCAAATATAAAGACATCCTAAAATTACTCCACGTCAATTACTACTACACAAATCACGGTTTTTGACAATTATATATGTTGATATTTTAATTTTCAATTACCATCTTTATATAATAATATTTGGAGAATTAGATGAAAAACTTTGATTACACCATTATAAAAAAAATATAAATCAAGTTAATCCTCTTTCAATCTACTACAATAAATATATAAATTAAATTACGAAAATAAAACTTTGTATGAGTCAGGTTGAGCTAAACCTTTTTTAGCTCAATCCATAGTGACTCAATTGGTATAAGTCGAGTTGATTAAAGAAAGGAGATAATAGCTTTGGTTGTCATTAATAATAGACACCACCTTGACAGTCATAAATGCATTAGGTAGAACAACCAAAAACTACCCGTGAACATTGTCAGAAAATAAGGCCCAAAAACTTGTCATAAATCCTAAACCCCTTTACAAACTAAAAACCTAAACAAGCTA
Source organism: Vigna radiata var. radiata (assembly GCF_000741045.1). Taxonomy (NCBI): domain Eukaryota; kingdom Viridiplantae; phylum Streptophyta; class Magnoliopsida; order Fabales; family Fabaceae; genus Vigna; species Vigna radiata. The sequence continues at coordinate 16,561,484 of NC_028358.1, read as the reverse complement.
AACCACATAACAATCTATGCACTAGCTAATCAGTGATCACCACAAATTCCAAGATTTTAAGTACCCACAGTAATCATTCAGGATATCGAAATGAACTGTTTCTAAATACTCATCAAGTAACAATTACACTGCAGAACAAATTTAAGCCTTGTTCAGTCCATTAGAACTGTTAGAAGTGAACTTTAATTTTAACTCAACTCCACAAAACCGGCTTATAAAGTGAGGTTCACATCTACTTATATACTATGAATTGATCTTATCTTTAGTCGATGTGGGACTTCCAACACATCTCCTCATGCCGAGGTATATACATCTCGAGCGTGAGACTAAACATTAATGGGTGGTTCAATAGCAGCTCGATATCGAATGGAACAATATGTCCAACAAACAACAAATATCGTTAGGATTGACTTTAATGATGGCTTTGATACCATGTCAGAAGTGAACTTTAAACCTAACTCAACCCCACAAAACCTTTATACTCACTTATATATTCTGAATTGGCCTTATCTCTAGTTGATGTGAGACTTCCAACAAAAACAACCATAGTGTCAGAAGACTCTAGGCATATGCAAAGACACTTTCCAACTTTGAACCATGATCAATTGATCACCAAGACCCAGCCAGCTTTACCATTACAGTGGGGCTTAATACCAGATTGTGTAAAGGTAACAAATACCAGACACGGGTAAGCAGAACTCTTGAAATAAATTTCTCAATTTAACTAATATTTTCAATTTCCATGACAAAAAAGTTCTGTTCAGCAAAATATTTACAATGCAGAAGACAGACAACCCAAGACACGTACAGCAGTCCGGTGATAGAAATAAATAGTTGTCGAGATATCTTATATCAGTTGAGCATACACAAAAAATCAAAGTGATCATTAATAAGAGTAAACATTTACCATTGAGGCAAATGAGTCTATGCACTCAAGCAAAAGGTAAGTAGCATCTGCATAACGATCATAGGTAACATAAAGCTGAAACAAAGATGCAGGATTTGATTCCTTGCCAGTCATCCCCCACAACCTTTCCTTTTGACCCTCCTGTCATAAGCCACACAAACAATATCAGTAACTGTATCATAATGGAAAAGGTATCCCTTAAATTTGTAGAGCAGAAGCAACTAAAATAGAACACGGGAAATTCGACATTTAGATAGATTTATATATAGGAACCATATATTTGTTGAAACCCTACTGAGACCAATTTTCCAAACAAGCAGGTACTCTTGCATCAGTGAACGCCAATGTTGACTGCAATTTTCAGTCCATAAAATTACCTTGAACAATTGCACAAGCCAAAGAGGCAATTCAATGTTAGGATCTGCACGTAGAAGTGTCTCTGCAACAATAATTGGTAATCTACCGTGAAATTCCTTATACCTTTCCTGCAATTTAGGAACAATTTTAAAGAAAGGGTGAACCAGGGACTCAAAAAATGAAAATAAAGGCTACATAAATTGACTTAAACAACCACACACAAAAACGAAATTAAAATGAGCATGGAACTCTAAATCCAATACCACGTGTTTATGGAGTTTAAGTTCTTTAACCCTTTCAATGTAGGTACAAAAACAGTAGAATCTCATGACCTACCTCTTAACTACAGAGACAAAACATTCATTATATTATTGGTTCTAGAAACAAATCAAAAGAATGTCAGAAAATGACACCACCAAAGCTCCAAGCATAATACTAATGTTATTCTTTTATAATATTCAACCTTGACTAGTTTCTAAATAGCAGTATTGCTTACATAAAATTAACATTCTTCTCAACTTTATACACCAAATCACATAATCTACACTTGCATGAAAATTTTCGTTCTTGTTTCCCAGATTTTTACACAACAAAGGCTAAAAAGGTGTCTAAATAATCAGAGGAATACCCTTAATTCATTGAATACGGCAGAGTTAAAAACCAGTTATAAATAGATGAAGCGTAAAAATAAAGAAATCATGTAATGGCCAACACATTAAAACAAGCAGAAGATACTAACAAGGTAAAGCTTGAGTGTTGCCCACTGGTTGCTTCTTTCAGCTCGTGGAGTTGTGGAAACTGTAACAGGTGAACCATGAACTACCATCTCATTCTTTGACGATGCCAGTAAATGACTGCGTTCTCTGAAATAAATAAATAGAGTACATGATACAATCCATACTGACAGAAACAGAGTAAAGAACTTTTCTTAAAATAAGGAAATTGCCAAAACACTAAATAAACAACAACAATAATGAAACCACAAATTCTAAATTAAAGTCAGGTATCATATCTCATCAATTTATAAAAAAAAAAAAAAAGTTTGTAAAAGAATGGAAAGGAATAAGTCAACGTACTCAACCCAAGTGGATTCCACCTTGTCAAGGCAGCATTTCAATGAGATCGCAGATAGCACTCTTTCCAGCTCCCTAAAGAGAAATACCAAGACTATAAGTTCAACAACACATGCATGTGTGTGAATGCGTGTATGCATGCAACCCAAGTTCAAGATGTATACCTCTTCAGTGCAGAACCCTTGAAAAATCTGAGAACGACTGTAAAGGCCATGTCATATAAATTGTTTTGGACAAGAAGCTCAGCCAAGTCTGACAGAGCTCCATGTTTTCCTTCAAAATGAAAGAGCGGGGATGAAAACTGAATTAAAATTCTATCAAATGAAAGAGACAAAGTACTTTGAAACTTAATGACATCAGAGTTGCTCAGGAAGCAACCATATGACTCCGTGACAAAAGGCGCTTACCAGAAAATGTCCACTTCACATTTACCAGTGACAGCATATACTCTGCTGAAGTTAGGACAAATTCATTCTCAAGTTTTTCAATATCAATTGAGGACTGCCAGCCTTGAGGCTCTGCGTCATTATCAGCTGCTGCTGTAAGGTTCAAGATAATAGCATCACCACCACTCCAAAAACAAATAAATTATTTTTATTATAAAAGAAGAAATTCATCAAGATAGGGATCTATATAACGATTAAGGAAGATAAGATCCTCCTAAAAAATAAAAATAAAAAATAAAAAACAAAAGAGAACAGAAAAAACATTAACTAAACAAAGCTACCCAATCCCTCAACATATTAGCAAAGAGTCACTTTTAAAAAGACTTATATTATATAAGAATCCTTTTCAACCCAGCATATCATTTTGTTAAAAACATGAAGTAAAATTGGTGGTATAACATCATCAATCCATAATGAAACGATAACTTATAAATACCAGCATAACTATAGTAGTTGAATTACTTACAATGTTCATCTGGGGTTCTTTTAGCTTTCTTACTTGGATAATGTTCATTCACAAGAGAACTTCCCTCAACCAAGGAATCAATCCAGGCATATGCAGGATGAACAAGATGTAGTGCATTAACTGCAGCAGAGAGTGCATTCAGCCTCTCTTGCAACATCAAGGAACTGCCTACACTATCTTTCAACGCTGCTTCAGTTCTCAAACGAGCTGAATACATGTATATGTAGTTTGCTGCACGTCGCCAATTATGCTGGTGCATTTGAAATGCATAAAGCAACTTGTACAAGTTTGGCTTAGCAGAAATATCTGATCTTTCAGCCTACATGTTACACGTAAAATTTATGCATATTCTAGAAAACTTCAAAATTATCAACACAATTTGTTCAGAAATGGCATACCTTCCAAGCAAGCTCTTGTTCCACTTTCTCCACTAAACCAATAAGGGGAAGTTTATTGCTGCAAAGAATCTGTTGAGAAAAAAAAAAAACAAAGGATAGGGGGAGAAGGGTACTAAATAAAGTAAGTAAAAGGAAATTTTACCTAAACAATGTGAAAGGAAAAGTATAAAATATCAGGAGGGAATTATTGAAATGCACCTTCCTTTTTAACACAGAAAATGAATTAAATATTGACATATACTTAAACTATGTAAGAAAATAAAGAATTATTTTATTGATATCAGTCACAAATTACATTCTCATCATCTCTATTTGTAATAACCAAAACCTTCAAAAAAGGAAATAAAAATATGCTGAAATAAATAGGAAGATTGTGAAGATATTTTTTCCTAATTACTATGGAAATATTTTGTTAGGATGTGAAGAGTTTATGAAAGGAGAAAGGGAAAACGGAACACTTAAACTGTAAACAGTTAAGTGGGGGCGGGAAAGGATCATTATAAGGACCTTTAATTGTTTCGGTGAGGTAGTTAATGACTTTTGAGTGTGTAAACCGGTCTTAGCACCAGGTGGAGGAGGTTAAGGTCCTATTTACAGTGTATTCTTGAATTCTTGTTGTGAATACAGAACATACTTTTCATTCTTTTCCCTTTCTTGTTTGTTGAAGAGTAAGAGAGAGTGAGAGCTAGTTAGGAATTCATACCCGAATCTCTATCATATTTAGAATATTTTTAACCTAATAATCTCTTATTTACAACGCACATAACTCTGCAAGTTAAGTAAGGAATAACATTGCACTATTTTTAACTAGAAAAGTACAGGAATCACAACAGATATTGGAAATATAGCAAAATATAATTAGCATAAAATGGTAAGACATTTATACATTTACATACTGCATCTCTGCAAAATGTTGTAGGAGTTAAATTAAACTTGCAAACTTCAGTTAAAGACCCATTGCAATCAAAACTAATTAATATTCTTGTAATCATTTATTTTAAATATTAACCTAAGGAAATCATTAAGTAGAGATCATTCAACTAAGAAAAATCATAAGAGTTTATCATAGTTTGTCCAACCTTTATAGCTCCTTGTTCATAAAGAACAATTATGAATCGTCTCAGGCAAATGTATTTGCTCTCGTCATCTGGATTTGAAATTATTGCACAATATGCATCGTAATATCGACCAAGGTCTAAAGCAAATATGAAAACATTTGCCCATAGTCGTCCTTTGATGGTTGTCACCGATTCATTAACTGAGTTATTTGTGCGGTTGCCATCTTTCATATATAGAGCCTCATCAACTTGCTCAAGCGCAGCAAGTGCAAACTGGCAAGCACCTTCACTAATGCTATAACGTTCAAATAACTGCATTGCCCATTGATAATATTGAAGCTTCCATGTAGCAATTGATGTACAACCACCTGCATAAAAAACACCAAAACTGAAGTTAATATTATCCATTTGCTTACTAAAATCATTACAATTATTAAGCTACAGAAATACTCACTAAAACCAAGGTATAAAATTCCTAAGTCATCCGATAAACTCTGCAGAGCCTCAGATGCACCATTTCCAGATGAAGACCTGAATTAAACACCAACAGTGATGGGTCATAGTTCAAGGCAACCACAAGTAAATATGCAGAGAACATAAAACACAAGGAAAAAAATGAAAACCAGTGTATACACATATAGAGAGAGTTACACAAATGAAGACTACTATTGTTTACGAAATTTCTTAGTCGACAATAAATTCAGATCTCCTAATATTCTTCCTATTGCCTTCTCTCCTTACTCACTTTCCTCCATTTGTTTAGTCATACATCAATTGACATTGGTGTTATTTTTGCTCAAGGTCATAAGTTGTTGGCATTGAATCTGTTTAAGCAATTTGTGCAACACTTCAGAACTGAGATTTAATACTTAGGATGTTCTGTAATAGCAAGGACATAATAAGTGCTAGAATTGGTCATCTTAGATAGAATTTATTGAAAAGCTGTAGTGTGCTTTGTGCTGCACCTAGGTTCTAGATATGACATTTCTTATTCTTTTTCTCTTCCCTCTAGTTCATTGCATATTAACCTCCAATGTCATTATAGATGGGACCCTAAGAGCACGAAATCAAGCTCTTTTGCATTCATCTTAAGTATAAGTAATATCAACATAGTTAAAACTGCGATATACTACTCATGAAATTGCACAGTTTATAACTTTTTCCAAACCCAGAAATGTGACTTACACCTTAAAACACGATCCGTGAGATTTTTGTGTTTAGGCATAGGATTGGGCAATACCTATTTTTAAAAACTAAAACCCATCGGAGCAGCTACCAAAATTGTAAGACACTTAAAAGCTCTAGAGTTCATTTTCGGCCCTTTTGTCTAGCTGGAGCACTCAAACCCATTACAATAATCTCTCCAGTCCACTGTCTGGTTGGTAGATTTGAATAGTTGAGTGGTGGTTGATCTTTGTTGTTAGCTTGCTTCAATATGTTACCCCAAGATATGCATGGTAGCTGGGAGCAGTTTTGGCATTAGCTGGCAGAGGATGGTAGTAGGTTATGGCTTGATACAAAACACAAACGGGATGTGGCAATACAAGGACACAATACATGCCAGATAAACATCTAGATACATTAAAAATTCACAAAATAAAAAAAAAATGATAAATATGACTTATTCTGCAAATTTAGATTACAAGAATAATTCTCAAACATGATTATAGGAAAATAAAAATTATAAATCATTGTCATCATATATCACTGTCACAAATTATAAACATCTAGATACATTAAAAATTCACAAAATAATAATAATGATAAATACAACTTATTCTGAAAATTTAAATTACAAGAATAATTCTCAGACATCATTACAGAAAAATAAAAATTTATAAATCATTGTCATCATATATCACTGCTTAATGCTTATTTCTTACAAACAGGAAGAATATCAACTCCCGTTTCTTAAGTATTGACCATAAAGAGAATAAGTTTTATTTTTTATTCATCAAGAGATAATGCTTCTATGTTTCAATCCTAAACATGTTAGTATTCTGCATCTCACATCTGACTATATTAGATTTTGGTTACATTTTGTAAAGTTCGATACTTCTCAGATATATAAGCAAAAAAAAAAAAAAAACACCGGTTCACTCTAATTAAGAAAGTTAATATATATCATTTAACTTTTATAATCTCATTAAAATGTAAACTTTTTCCTTAAACTACCCTTCTTTGAGACTTGAAATCAAGACTAAAAAAATTCATCACTACAAATATAATATAATTAATATATCTTATCTTTTATCTTCTGATTCTCTATTATTATTTCTTTCCAATCATTATTTGTATTTTGGATTTAGCCATAAATGTAATCTCCAATGTGTATTTTTTTATACAAGGGAGATTAACCCTAAACCAAGTTTTCACTATATCCAACATGATATCTAGAGCTTAGGGTTCTTTAGCAAAAATTTTCGTGGCCCTTACCACTACAACTACTACTGCCATCGAGTTGTCGTTGCCAGAGTTTCACTTTAGACCATCAACCACACAATTTTACTTGTCTCGGCCAGGCAACCATCGCATCATGAAGATCGCTTCCATGGGAGTTTAGACACACTCCCATGTGTCAATCAAATGTTCAACCAGTAGATTTTTCCCAACCACATGTGGCGACACATGAGTTGTTGTCTCCGACATCAATCATAGTTGTTGGACTCATTGTGACCTCCTCTTTAGGTCAGATCTATCTTTTGCAATTGGAGTGGTTAATCAGTTCATGCAAACTCCATGTGTTGGCCATTGGAATGCTATCATTCTTATTCAAAGGTACATCAAAAAGACTCCCGGGCAAGGGTTCTTATATGAATATAAAGGAAGCCTTCAGGTATATGGGTACTGTAATGCAAATTGAGCAGGTTCGCCTATTGACAGATGATCCACTACTAGATATTGTGTTTTCTTTGGAGGAAACATGATTTCATGGAAAAGTAAGAAACAGAATGTAGTGGCTTGGTCAACCCCTGAAGCTGAATATAAGGCAATGGCGTCACTAACACATGAACTTATATAGGTAAAGCAGTTCCTTCAAGAGCTTTTGTGGCATCCAAACTATGAAGATGTATTGCAATAATCAAATTGCTCTCACATTGCATCAAATCCAGTGTTTCACAAGAGAACTAAACATGTAGAAATTGATTGCCATTTTGTTCATGAAAAGTTATTAACAAAAGAAATATGTACCGAGTTTGTTGGATCAAATGACAAAATTGAAAATGTGTTAACCAAGTCATTAAGAGGACCTCGGATTGAGTTTATTTGTTTCAAGCTGGGTATATACAATCTATATGCTCCAGCTTGAGGGAAAATGTTAGAATAATTTCATCTATGTATCATCATTAAGCATAAGGAGGGTATAGTCTGCTAGATCATTTATTAGTTGTACCTAGTTATACACTTTGGTGTCTAGTGTAGTCCCTTAATATTCCATGTACTTTTGTATTTTCAATATAAATAGAAGACACTTAGAGGGATCTCTTAAGCCCTCCAAAAATATATCTTTTGTTTTAATCTCAAGTAATTCAAGTGACCAATTAGCAAATAATTTTACTAAGTTTTATATAGACCAAAAATTGATTATATTTAGGACAAGCTTGATACATATTATTTATATACATCAACTTGAGAGAAAGTGTTAGATATCTTATCTTTTGTTTCAGTGTTATTATTTCTTTCCTATCATTATTTGTATTTTAGACAGTCCATAATTTTTTTAAATATGTATTTTCTGCACAATGAAATTAACCGTAAACCTAGTTTTTACTATATTCAACAATAACTTAATGAAGGGTATGTAATGGAGGGAGTACGTATTGGTGAGGTATCCATTAGTATAGGTATTGGATTCATATCTGCTATGGATACATTCAATACATACAAATATCAATGTTTCATAATTGGCAGGTAGTTCAAGTCAGGTGGGTTGTGAATGCTCCCGATTAACAATTCCCCTCTTCCAGCTTCAACTTACTGTTTTGGGTGGGATCAACATGGACTATGCTGTTTTGCAACATTGTAGACGTCTAAAGAGAAGTTTGTGCTAATGTGGGTGCAGCTGTGGCAGTTGGCAATTACACAACATCTATGCATTTTGTTAGAAATATTATATTTAGTTTATATTTATCTCTTATCTTTAGTTAGTTAGTTTATATTTCTTATTTAGTTTGTTTATATTTCTTATTTGTATTTTGGGCTTAACCCATATTTCTTCTATTATAAATAGAGAACCCTATGTGTGTATTTAACACAAGGGAGATTTTTCCTAATCTTCTTCCTATTTCATATGGTATCAGAGCCTAGTTCTCTGATTCTTTAGCCATTGTCTTCGCTGTCTGCCGACGACCGGGCTCCATGGCTACTGGCAGCCCCTACTAAAAGTCTTTCAACCTATGTCATTCTGCTGCAGCCAAGAAAAGCCACTGCCTCCGCTGTGCATCGACGCTACTCGTCACCGGCCACCGTCACCGGCCGCCCGCCGCCGGCACCGTCTCCGGCCACCGTCTCCGGCAACAATCTCCAGCAACCGTCTCCGGCCATCGTCTCCGCCACTTATGCCACCGATGCACCAACACCTAGTCCTACCTCTACTGCTTCCGCTATCTTCTTCTCTATTCTGAGAGGTCTTCAAGGACAGTCAGTGGTTAACACCAAGAAATTTCAACACTAAAATTATGGGTTGAAACAATTTCACCAACCCTTTGTCAAATCTGTTTTTTGGGTGCTTTGATAAGAGCTCATTATGATCTTCCACTTTCACGATCTGTCATCGGCGCGCCGTCATTTCCGCCGTTCGTCGTGAGGGGGAGTATGAACCAGGTTTTAGGCTTTCAGACTCCACTAGCATGATGGCAGTCCTTGCAGTTTTGTCGCTTTTAGCCACTACAGGCCCCATCAGTCAGTGATGGCATTCCCTGTAGTTTTGTTGCTTTTAACCACTACAGGCCCCATCAGTGAGTGATGGCATTCCCTGTAGTTTTGTCGCTTTTAGCCACTATAGGCCCTGTCAGCCAGTGATGGCAATCCCTATAGTTTTGATGCAAGCCCCATCCTTACTTGATGGCAATCCAGTCCCTGGAGTTTGTCATTGTTCTCCTTTGTCAAAGTCATCCCACTTTAAGTTTCACGGTGCTATTTGAAGTTTCATGGTGCTGTTAGTTGTTCGTCGACATGTGATTGCGCATTTGTTTGCCACACACTCTTGAAGACAGATCATATATTTCAAATTGAGTTTATTTATTCCAAGCTTGGTCCATACAATCTGTATGCTCCAGCTTAAGGGAGAGTGTTAGAAATATTATATTTAGTTTATATTTATCTCTTATCTTTAGTTAGTTAGTTTATATTTCTTATTTAGTTTGTTTATATTTCTTATTTGTATNTATATTTAGTTTATATTTATCTCTTATCTTTAGTTAGTTAGTTTATATTTCTTATTTAGTTTGTTTATATTTCTTATTTGTATTTTGGGCTTAACTCATATTTCTTCTATTATAAATAGAGAACCATATGTGTGTATTTAACACAAAGGAGATTTTTCCTAATCTTGTTCCTATTTCATACATTTCAAATTAAGTTTAACAGAGAGTTTTAAATGTGACTGAGAGGTTATCAATCTTTATGGTTTTACCTATATGCTATATATGTTAATTTATATGCAGAAGTACATGTGCTAAAATATAATTTTGAACTTTAGGTGTAATTATATGATTTGTGCAATGAACAAAATATTTATTCACACACTTATCTCCAATCCAGGTAGGATCTTGCTTTGAGTACCTTGAGTAAGATGACTTCCATTTAGACCTTTGAACTCTCAATGAAACTCAACTTGAAAACCTCCATTACAATTACAGAGTAGATTAAAGAAGATTTCATTAAGAATTGAGGGAATAGAAAAGTCGCATTAAAAAGGTGAGCTTCAGCTATTTATAGCTGTACAGAGACCTTGTAAGATTAACCAGAATACTAGCCTAAGTGATTCCAGTGCAGGTAATAAACTGTAGCCAACTTAGTTGACTATATAGATCCTAAAAGAAAGAAGCTAAAGTATAATGTATGTACTTCAATAACCTCAAGTTAGGGGAAAATAAACAATACCACTCAACTCAGTAATCAACATACATGCTGAAAATGTAAAATGAAAATTGCATCATTGAATTATGTATAACCACAAAATAATAAAAAGAGAAATATTTCAAAGATCTGTTGTAATACCTAAAGAAACAGCGAATGGCATCAGAAACTTTTTTATCCTTCTGGGTTGCATGTAATCCACACTGCACCTGTGCAAGTAGGCAACACCCTAGAAGATGATGACGTATGCACCATCCACCATCAGCATCTTGAATACTATGGGATGTCTTCTCTTTTAGTAAATGTGCTTCCGCGATCATAAGCAATTGCTTTTAAAACATTTGTAAATTGAAATACAAGGTATTTTCAGCAAAGATAACTATACATTAAGAAAGACAGAGAAAGAATCAATATCCCATTGTGGGAAATAAAAGGACAAGTAAATAACCTCAGCAGGACCATACTGGCCATGCTTGAAAAGAATAAATGCAAGATCAATAGAACGGCTTAAGAAAGTAGAAGATCCTCCAGCCTGACCCCAGATAATCCAATTGATGAAGTCCCTTGCCCTATTAATAAAGCTCTGTGCATTTGAAAAGCAATCTGAAGAAAAGTGGCTATGGTTTAAGGATGAACTTCCAACATTGAGCAAGAATATAAACGCCAATGTGAAGTCACATCTGCCCAGGTTCACATTCAACAATCTTTTCCCCATGTTGTTATCTGTATCACGCTCAAAAAAGTCAACACAATATCCAAGTATGGCTTATACATACTTAATTCAGCAAGCCTCAACCGTACTTGTTACAAACTCATAATGAAAGGGGAGGAAAGGAAAAAATCAACTTTATTGCTTGAATGAAAATGTCCAAAGCAAGGAGAACGATTTCTACTCCAAAGATTTTCCTTTACAACCAAGCCACAACCCATTTACCCTTTGGTAACAAAGCGGAATTCCACTCCTTACTCTTATTTAAGCTAAACCTGTCTTTCCATCCTCTAACAGCGGACGATCTAGCATATCTAACTTATAATATTTTATGAATCTCTAACAGGTTTTGACATTTCTTTTAGCCATTGAGCATAAGTTGTACTGTGCTGAATAATTTTACAGTCTACAATCTTATATATATAAATGCAATCCAAATCTCACTATTTTTAACCACTTATACCTGAGATCATGAGTTACAATACCATGAAAGCACTATAATGTGGAGCTTAGTAAAAATAATTTTTTTCAATTACCCCCCTCTTCATTATTACTATAAAATATAAACCCAAGCACTTATATCGACCAAGAAGGATTTAAGGAACTGCTATCTTTCTCAATAATTCCGTATGGCATCTTTCATACCAAGTATCTCACATTGTTTTTCTTTATTTTGCTCTCTCAAGTAGTATTGCCTACTTGAGTGAATCCAAATTCAACTCCGAATTTTAAGTTTCGACATATCACATCTCATTATAAGACATGGAGATGACATTCCTTGATTCAAATAGTTCTCTCCTTAATTTCCTAATTGATTTTAAATGTCTTATCCCTTTAATTGGTTCCTTCTTATACAATGGAATCTACATAATTGACAAAGAAAAACAACTTCAGTTTCATCTTCTTAGCTCTTATGTTTCATGATTTCACCAACTGTAAATGATGACATTTTTTTAGATCTAACTAAATTTAAAGTCCTAATGCTATGAAATAATTACTTATTTCTTCCAGAATTCAGAAGGGGAAAAATATTGCGAGCCTGCATCCCCAGACAATGATAAATTCATGCCAGCCTAGCTAAATTGGAACTGCCATGATACAATGTAAGTAAAAACACACCTATTTGTAGTGATGAAAGTTTAGAATTGAAGTCCTCGGTTACAGCCAGTGAAGATGGTGTGATCGTAAAGAAGATGATGATTAGCCATTCAAAAATAATTTCTTGAAGCATTGGAACTAACTCAAGTTGTACTTTGTTTATATCATCATGGGTCAAATGGACCTGCGTGAAGAGCAATCGTAACATATATGTGTGAAACAAACAAGATATTAATCTACATCTACAAAAGTGAAATAGCATACAAATACAACTTTCTGTATATGTTGAGAACTTGATCAACATGAAAGGTCAGTTTATTGCGAAGAGAACATAACTATTGAATATTTACCCTATTTTAGGCTAATAACAAATATAAAATCAATTGTTGATACTAATATAAACCGTTACTACATGTATAGGACTCTAACATATCTACAAGATTCTACACTCCCCCTCAAGCTCATACATATAGGTAATATGTACAAAACTTGTTACAAATTAATTCAAGTACCCCTTACTCGGTGAATATATTTGCTAATTGACCACAGGACTTGAACAATGCTAGTACATGCTTTAGCCCATACATTTAACATCTTAAGATGGAGCATACTTATTATATAAGTCAAGTGTGCTACAAATGCCACCAACATAAGACTCCTTGGGAAACTTAATGAACATGTCAATTAATTGGTAGTTGGATTTGACAGAGTAAAAAATGACAGTTTCATACATAGATTTGGTGCAGCTATGTAAAGATGATGTGAGAAGGAGCTGGTGACACATAGTGGCAGTTGGTTGTTAATCATGCATATAGTGGTTGCCAAAAATGAACACCTCCAACCATAGGGTCAGGTTAAAGGACAAAGAAAGCGACAGCTACCAGTGTGACAGCAAGCAGAGAGTTTGATTGTTGGAGAGCAATTGTCAGAGAACAAACATGCCCAAATGACACATTATCAGAAAGCAAAAATACTCAAAGGACATGGCAGCTGCCAGAGTTGGTTGTCATACAGCAAGGTGACTGTAGTAGTGGCAATCATCAGCTACAAAAAGCTCATCAGAAAGTCGCACCAGTGAATAATAAAAGTGAGAACAACAAAAAATGGAAAACACGTGCTTTCATACCACTCTTCTTGCTCTGAAGTCACGGTAGGTTGTCATCTTCGATATTTTCTCCAACAAATTTGTCTTCCTTCTCTTCTTTTTCATCTTCTTTACTATCATTTGATTATATTCCAATTGTGGCACTCCATGACTCAAATCTTAGGCATCAGACAAAGAAATATGGTAATGACAAGAAGAGCTCTTCTCCCTCAAGCGTTTTCTCCTCTTCAAGAGAAGGACAAACAAAAGAGGGTTTTGTTAAGTGACATCCATTGAGATTAAGACACAACTCTCGGTGAGAACGTTTGTACCCCTTTTTGTTTGAACGATAATCAATAAAAACACATTTAAGAGCTTTAGAATCTAATTTTTCACCATTAGGATTATAAGAGTGAACAAAAACAATACAACAAAAGACTCCACAAGGTAGACTAAACACGAAGGAGAAGAGTGAACAAAAGACAATAAAGACTGATTAGGACCATGACATTTAAGACACAAGTTGGTAACTTGATGAGATATATGGCTACTAACACAACTTCTCCCATATATGGAAAAGGAGATCGCTAACTACTTCTAGGAGATGATTCTTCCTTTCTGTGACCAAATTTTGTTAGGAAGGGTGTTAGGTTCCTGGGTTTGGAACCTAACAAGAACTCAATTAATTAGATAGAAATATTGGGGAAAGAATGAGTTTCTGTATTATTCACCGTGAAAGAAAACTATTTTACAATGGGAGCATAACCTCCCTAGATGAGGGCATAACCCCTCTCTGCAAACAATATGTTTGACTCTATCACAAAATACTCAGATATCCCCCTACACAGGAAAAGAACTCTATTTATATCCACTCTGACCGCTTCCCCCTTTACAACCGACACCTCCACACCCTTAACTCCTAAACCCATCTATTATATCATCCTATATCCTAACATTTCACCCCCCTTCCAAACAACCTTGTCAAAAAAAACTGGGTCGCTTGGCTCTTCTTCATCATTTTGTTTTCATTTAAAGAGAATCCATTAGTTAACAATTTTTTTCTCTTCTTCCAACTCCAAAACTTTTTTTCTGTAATGATGCTTTGTGCCAAATTTTCTCTCTGCTGGAACCCAAGGTAGTGGGTCTGCAACACTGACCATAATTCCACTTTCTCATAAAGTGGAGGCAAATTTTCTCTCTCCCGGAACCCAAGGTAGTGGGTCTACAACACCACTTGCAACTCTGCTCCCTGCTCCCCCGTCAAATCAGCTTGCCACTCATCTTCCACTTGCTTCCCCACTTGGTCCCGTTTCCACACAATTGCCCATGCCTCAACATTTATTAATTTTGACTCAACCAGCTGTCGGGATACAACTTGGTGACCACTTATCCGAATCCTTTTACCCTCTAGGTAACACACCATGCTCATCTCTTCCCAATTAATCAGTAATTCTCCCAACTTGCCTAGCCATGCAACACTTAATATGGCGTCGACCTCGCCCAAATCGAACGCATAAAATTCTTCCTCCAAGGTAGCTTCTTCAAAACTGATTCTAACCTTCACGCAACGCCCTTGGGTCTTCCTCCGATGCCCATCACCTTGACTCACCGGATACCGTGGCGTGTCGATTATGGGAAGTTTCAACTCCTCTTCCACCGTGGCTTCCCCCAAATTTATTTGTATTTTCTCGCAAGGTCCACGAGATGTCCTCTTGTGACCATCCCCGAGGCTCACCATATATGGGTTTGTATCCGGGTTTTCACCTTCTGTCACTTCGTCCTCTTCCTCTTCCGCCAAGAGTAGCCCCCGCAAGCTCTTCTCCGAACATTGGTGACCTGGTGCAAAAGGACCCCTACACCTAAAACAGCGACATTCTTCCCGTCTTTTCAGAAATTCTGGGTAAGGTAAGTTTCTTACCATTCTTCCCCTGCTATCGCCTCCCTCCATGGTATTACCTCTCGGATTAGTGTTGCTTGCCACCGTCGAGCCTTCTCTTATGATCGTTCCTACTTCCTCTGCACCACTGGTACGAGTCGCGAAGTGTCAATCACTGTCGCCTCTAATGATCGTCGAAGTGGGTCGCGTACCCACGGGATTCACTTTAACCCTGTTCCAAACCCCTCCCCGTGCTCGGTTGATTGCGTCTTCGACATCCTTCGCAATCCTCATCGCAATCATCAAATCTTGAGGATCTTGGATTCGTACTTGGCCTTTAATCTCTTCTCGTAATCCCGCTAGGAAGAATCCCAATACCAACTCCTCCGATAGCCCCTGGGTCTGACCCAGTAATATTTCAAAACTCTTAGCAAATTCCTCCACCATTCCATCTTGACACAGCGTCGCCAGCTGCTCATACGCAGTTCCTCGGAATTTTCCTCCGAAACAATTAATCAACCCAGCTTTCAGACCAGCCCAAGAACGGTTCTTGGCTTTCTCCTTCCAGGCTCTGACCCAGAAACCCGCACTGCACTCCATGCTCATGCACGTGAGTCGCACTTTCTCCTCCTCCGCTGCTCCTCAAAGTTCGAAAAATATCTCTACATCATAGATCCAGTTCAGGGGATCGATCCCCTCGAAGATGGATAGCGTCACCGGTTTCCGCCACTGGTTCTGCCCCTCTGGTTGATTTCCGACCCCTCTTCCTCCGTCTTCCTCCTCTCCCCACCGCTGATTCTCATTAACGGAGCTGTCGTCGGATTGCTCGTCGTGGTGGTTCGTCTGCGTCCCGAGTGCCCTCATTATCTGTTGCACGTCCCGTCGTATCGCAATGGTTTCAGCCTTAATCCCTTCTACCATAATTTCAAGATTCTCCAACCTTCCCTCGGTGTTGCTCGCCATTTCCGTCACCCCTCTTTCGATCCGACAGGTCGGACCAATTGTTAGGCTCCTGGGTTTGGAACCTAACAAGAACTCATTTAAAAAGATAGAAATATTGGGGAAAGAATGAGTTTCTGCATTATTCACCGTGAAAGAAAACTATTTTACAATGGGAGCATAACCTCCCTAGATGAGGGCATAACCCCTCTCTCCAAACAATATGTTTGACTCTATCACAAAATACTCAGATATCCCCCTACACAGTAAAAGAACTCTATTTATATCCACTCTGACCGCTTCCCCCTTTACAGCCGACACCTCCACACCCTTAACTCCTAAATCCATCTATTATATCATCCTATATCCTAACAAAGGGTTACCACATGTTAGTTCATGGACAATACCATTAAGGGATAAAAAATTTGAGAATTCATGATTCACAAATTCAATACCATTATCAGACCTAATTCTATTAATGCTTTTTCCAAACTGATCTTTGACAGGTCAAGAAAAGATAACAAAGATTTGAAATACATCAGACTTATTCTTCATCCAATAACTTAAATTAGGCATCATCTGCTGTCGGGGCCTCATCAGTCAAACCTTCCGGCACATTTGAGATAATTTTTTTCTGTTCAACTAATAGGATGAATGAACAATCTACAATTCCCGCACATTTTGGAACTTGTTTCCATTTTTCATTTCAATCATTACAAATATGTGCAATTAGCACAAAGGAGTAAATTGTTAAAAAAGGGGAATAGAAGGGAAAAGCACAACAATGAAGATTCTATAGAAGGGAAACGCAGAGCAATGGAGGTTGTGATGAGAGTTTGAGATCATCCAATAATGGAGGTTATTGCGATTAGATTTACACAGCAATGAAGGCTGCATTTAGATTTACACAATAATGAAGACTGCAACTAGGTCACAGATCACATGCTCCCAAGGGTCAAAAAGCTCTAATACCATCTCAAATTTAGTAGGAATTATTTCTTTCTTACTACTATATCTCCTTACATACAACTAATATAAATTTGTTGTATATTTTTGGAAATAAGAATAACCTATCTTAGGGAAAAAATCCATGAGATTGCAGGATTGTTAAGCTAGTAATAAAAGCAAGGTACAACAAATATACAGAATTAAACTAGAATTGGAATCATATCTAAAACTTTCTAAAATATATTTTGACAACAATTTTGCAATTTCTATCTGATTTAATTAGACAATAATTTCAAATAAATGATGCTTACAGTAAAAAATTACACTTAGGACAATAAGTATGCATACATAACGTGTATGGACTCACCTGGCCACTAATGTCCACCAAATAGCTTAAAAATAGAAGAAAGTCCCAGGCAGATTCAAACATCACTTTTGCAATCTGATAAGTAGTATGTACTACAACGGAAGAATTTATGCTTGATGATACTTCAGTATTAAAATTTTGTATTACTTTCTTCGGAACCAAAAATTTCAGGAAACACTCAATTACATTTAAAATCCTGCCCCATGCAGAAGCCTTTTTGTACAAGCTTTGAAGTGACAAAAACATATCCGCAGAAAGTTTCCTCAAACTTTTATGATCTGCCAGCTCCTTTTCCAGAACAACTATGTGATTCCCAGAAGTAGATGTTTGGAACACTGGACCTGACATACAATATCCAGTTTCTAGTATCTTTACAACATAGCGAATGATATCTTCAGAAGCGATCACTGGTGTAGTTAAAAGAGATTCATAAAATATAGAAGAAGCGGTTTTGCCCAACTGTTGGCTGAAACTCATGACACATCTGACCAATTCAATTAGAATTTCACACTCCAGATCATCATCACTAATATCCATGATGCATGTGAGCTCACTAACATCATCTGAAGAGCCTACAAAATATAAACAAAAATCTATATTAAGGAAAGCATATGAAAGCAAAGAACAGAATAAATTCAAGTTAATTAACTTAAAACTATTAAGTTAAATAGAAAAGATGCGGTTATCAACTCCATTTTCTTTGTAGTTTGTTATTCTTATTAGTTCCTAGTTTCTGGTGAAAGGCAACCATCAGTAACAGTTGAAAAGATTAGCAACAAAACAGATCACGGAATACTGCTCTAGTACCACATTGAGAAGAGAGAAACCGGGAAGAATATGAATTATGTATTGTGTACACATGAGCATATTTATAATGAAAAAGAGATATAATGTTAGGCTTCTTTGCTCAAGAAGTCTGACAACGCACTCCTCACATACCAACACCAGCAGAAACAGCAAAAATTGTATTTTTTTATTGATGTAAGTATGAACAAATGAACAATATCACCCTTCTAGGGAGCACTCTCCCTCCACTGGAACCATCAAGTCTATACGAAAAGAATACAAAATGGATAATCCCCCCTGTACAAAACACACACCCTATTTATAAAATCTCCCTTTCCCTTCCCACTAACTAACTAACTGTCAAACAACTCTTCCCTCCTAAATGCCCTCTCATTTTCTCTTCCTTCTATCCCAAACCCTCATTACACCCTGCTGCAGAACAACCTTGTCCTCAAGGTTGGAACCATGAAGCTTGATCTCATGGCTCATCTTCATCATTGTGTATCATATAAAGGGAACCATATGAAGGGAACCCGCAAACTACTGCTCTGCAATTCAGGTCTGAAGGCTTGGTGGTGGCAAATCCTCCTCCAATGACTTCCACTCTTCTTGAATTATTTTAGTTCAATTTTGTGAAATCCTCAAAATCTCATCTCTGACTTCATCCGCTCTTGTAGTAACAACACTTTTGACAGCTGCTCCATCTACTTGCAAACTCTCATCTCATGTAAAATTTCCACACTCCCCATCTGTGTTACTGCTGCCCAACTCTCGCATAGAATGATTCTCATGTTTCCTTCAATTATCTTTAGTAGAGTTGTTGCCAGATTTTTCCAAGAAAGGTTCTTGGATTTTTTATGCCAGGTCTTGAACCCCTGGACTATATTTTCTTTGCTATTTGGGTGTGCGTTTGTTGATTCTTTGGTGTTCTGAACTTCAGAAGCATTTGCAACCCTTGATGTTTGACCTTGGGTGTCAATCCCATCATAAATTGTCAGCTCTTCTCTTCTCACCCATGGAAAAACTGGATTTCCCTCACCCTTCCTAGCTCCATTATTGTCAGTGGCATCCTCTTCTCCTTTTTGCTCCCAATTGCTTTAATTTTCTCCTCCACCTGAGTGTTTCTTTACTTTAGTGATGTCTTGCAGAAGTTACTATCTTGCTCTGTAAACAGACTCAACTGGATTGCTCTCTGACACCACTGTTTTAACCCCAGGCCTCAACAATTCTTCCCCTTTCTTTACTGTTTTGACATTCACACCAGAACCTACCACTCTATCTCCACTAAAAACAGCAGCTTCTGCAACTTTCTCAACAGCAACCACACCAATATCTCCATCACAGTTTTTGTCATTGCCTTCCTCTTCACATATATTTTCTTCTCTCTTATCTTGCCCTCTAGTTCCAACAATTGTCATGTAATCCACCCTTACAGCAGCAACTTCTGTGACTTCTGCAATTTGGGCTAACTTCTCAAAAACAGAACCTTTATATCTTCCTTCGAACCTCCTTATCACTGCCTCTGTCAACTCTTTACAAGAAGGGTTCTTGGTTTTCTTTTTCCAGACCTTGTGCCAATAGCTTGCGTCGCCCTCTATATAGATGTAAGCCAACTTGAGCCTTTCCTTTTCATAACATTTTGGATGTTAAAGAACTTCTCTGCCTTGGAGATCCACCCCATCGAGTCCAACCCCTCAAATGTGGGCAATTCTACCATTTTCCTCCAATTCCACTGCACTTTGACCCTATCTTCCTCCAACACTTCCTCTGAACCATATTTCTTTCCTTTCATAATAGATTTCTCACTTCTTTCCGAGCCCTTTATGTGAATGTTGATTTCCTGCAACATTTCTTTTATTTCTTGGATATCTCTTCTCCATTCTGCCATCCCCGTTTTCTGTTTGATGGCCCTCCTCTCCAAGGTATTGTCTCTTCCTTCCATACTTCCACCCTTTCTTGATCGCTTCTTGATCCCTTCTTGATCCCTTCTTGTTCTGGCAGTCCTCTACTAAGGATATTCGACAGGTCAGACCAAACTTGTTAGGCTTCTTTGCTCAAGAAGTCTGACAACGCACTCCTCACACAAGACCCCATGAGAGACTTAGCAAACATGTCAGCCAATTAGTTACTAAGAGTAAATATCGACAAAGCTAATAGATATTTCTCGAACATTTTTCTCCATCAAAATGACAATCAATCTTCACTATATCTTATCCTTTTCAAATCATATCTTAAAATACCCTATCAAGCAGGAACATACATTTCACATGAGTTGACCTTATTGAAAACTATAAGAGGGGAAACAACTATTGAAGAGCATAAAATGAATCAATGACACAGCAGTTGCCAAAAATCAAAAACTGCTGCTAAGGAGGCATGCCAGCTGCGGGAAATCAAAACATTATCAAAGGACAGTGGCTGAGACAAGAAAAATTACTCAGAGAGCATGACAGTTGCTTGGAAACACCAATGCTCAAGTTGAATATAGTGAAAATTATATATGGGATTAATCTCCCTCGTGTTGAATATACACTTAGGGTTTATTTATAATAGAAGAAATATAGACTAAGTCCAAAATATAAATAAAAAATATAAACAAACTAACTAAAGATAAAAGATAAATATAAGCTAAAGATAATATCTTTAACACTTCCCTTCAAGTTGGAGCATACAGATTGTATGGACCAAGCTTGGAATAAATAAACTCCATTAAAAATATATGATTTGTCTTGAACAGTGTGCGGCAAACAGATGCGCAATCACAGGCCAACAAACAACTAACAACCACTTATGGATTGGACAATAGTGGATAACTACGAAACTTCAACTAGCACCATGAAACTTCAAGTAGGATGACTTTGACAAAGGAGGACCAGGACAAACTGCAGGAACTGGATTGCCATCAAGTAAGGATGGGGCTGTAGTGGCTAAAAACGACAAACTGCATCGACTAAATTGCCATCACTGACTGATGGGGTGATGGGGCCTATAGTGGCTAAAAGCGACAAAACTGCAGGGACTGCCATCTCTGACCGGTGGGGCCTGAAGTGGGTAGAAACATATTCCCCCTCACGGCGAACGACGAAAATGATGACGCATCGATGATAAATCGTGAAAGTGAAAGATCATAGTTGTCTCCTTTATTCATCAAAGGACCCAAAAACAGATCTGGCAAAGGGCGGGTGAAATTGTTTCAACCCATTACTTTGGTGTTGAAATTCCTTGGTGTTAACCACTGACTATCCTTGGCCAAGAAACCACATTTCAATGGCAATAGACAACGATAGATGATTTTTTCATTTAGCTTCTTTGAGGTAATTGATGGACTTCTAGAAAAGGAAAGAGTACTGTCAGACGCCACCATCTCTAAAGAAGATGAATTGCACTAGTGAGGAACGAAAAAAAAAAAAAAACTAAGGGTTTAGGCGTACGGAACTGTGACGGTGGCAAGCGGCCGACAGTGGACAACCGGCGGACGACGGTGAACAACGGCAGCTAATGGCTACAGAGAGTGACGATGAACAGCGGAAATACAGCACATGGCTATAGAGAAGGGCCAGGTCAGGCACTACAAGCCTGATTTTGAGGTTGAGAAAGCCAGGATTACTCATTGAGGTATTTCAAAAAAGACGAATATAGTGAAAATAACCTAGTCTGATACCAAGTTGAATATAGTGAAAATTATATATGGAATTATTCTCCTCTCCATTGTGTTGAATATACACATAGGATCTATTTATAATAGAAGAAATATGGACTAAGTCCAAAATACAAATAAGAAATATAAACAAACTAACTGAAGATAAATATAAACTAAAGATAATATCTTTAACAGCTCACAAGGCACAACAACTATCAAAGAGCAAAATCAGTCAGCACACATAAAGGTGATCCCAATGATGGTGGTTGTCAGCCTAAAAGGGCTTAATAAAACAAAAACACCGAGGACAGACAATACTTATTGATAAAATGTCAGTAATGAATAGTATTTGCCAAAATAAAATAAACTTGTAAAGTGTATTCTTAGGTTCTTTTAATCAAGAACTTATAGAAAACACATTACACACACCGATCACACAAACCAGAACTGTATAACCTCTGTGTATTGCAAAACAATCAAGAATGCAGGATAAAATTGGTTACAAAGAGCTTAACCTCCCCCTACAGGACAAAGAGTTCCTGTACAGCTAATAAGACTCCAAAACTACTCTCCCCAAAGCACCCCAACCCCTTTTATAGAGACTTCTAGCCACCTTTCCTAACGGCCTTGGCAGTTAGGCTGTGTAACGTTTCTCTTTCTCATATATACAAGTAGTTTCTTAACATGTACTGTCCTAAAAATGTCAACGCTAAACAGTACTAACCAAAAACATCAAAACAGTATTCACTGGAAAAACAAGCTCACCAAAAAGTCTTTGGTGGTGGACTATGACTACAGTTGTGAACAGTGTATCTGCCATGAACAGTGATGGCAGTGGAAAGAAAACAAATAGGAAAGTATATATGGTTTCCAAACAACTTACTCTTATGAGTTGTGGACCCACAAAGTTCCCTTCACGTTAGACCCTTGAAACCATGTTGAAAGGATTAGAGACAAGTCAAGTAACAGGGTATGGTACTGCTCTAATAATATGGTAAGAAAGAAACTGATAGGCCCAGCAGAAAAGGCCCAAAGTCAAATACGTAACTATCCAGGATCAGTTTCCTGATTTCAACCTTGAAGGCAAGGTTGATCATCAAGCTATGGCTAATGATAGGATATGAAGGGTTTATGAGAGAAAGAGAAGAGTTATGAGAAGGGGAGAAAAGAATTAATGAAACCTAACTGTAATAATAGTTAGGGGGGCGCGAAAAGACCTCATATAAAGAGCGGTAGTATTGTTGTAAAGAGTTAGTTTTTGGATTCTTTGTAAAGACAGGACACTTTTATCCTGTGGAGGGGGAATTGGGCTCCCTTGGAAGTGTTAGGGCTGTACAGTAGAAGAAATATCAATAGAGAATCATTCTTTTTTCCATCTGTGTTCTTGTTTGGGTGTGTGCGTGTAGAGTTTAGATATGTTTCATATTCAGAAACCTATCAATCTACTTCCTAAGATGGCATTAAGGTTTATCTAATAAGACTTGTTAGACCTGTTGTGCCACCTACTGTTAGGTAACACTCAAGATGTCAAGTCTTCAACATGATGGAATGTGATAAAGATCTCACATTGACCTAAAAAATGATAAAATTATAATATATAAGTGGAGTGCAATCCTTATCTAATAAATTTTATAAAATTGAATTAAGATTAAAGTTCACTTTCAAAGAGTTATTCTTGTTAGTTATATAATTCTTGCAAAAAGACATCTATCAATTACAATATGCCAGCTGTCACTAATAGTTTGTAAGTACCTAACTATTGTATCAATTCTTCATTGTACCTCTCATTCAAAATACAAAGATTCAATTTCTTTCTCTCTTTTCTCACTTTCCCTCCGAACAGTTTCTAAAGGCTTTCTAACAACAACTGTCTAGGGAAAAAGCCAGAAATATATTTAATAATATAAGAATTCATTGAGAGAAAAGAGAGACGTAATATAATTATCATTTACCCTCCATGATCCGTTCAATATCTTCCAAAGACCGAAAAAGTGAAATGGAACTTCTTCTGATTAAACCAACAGCATCAGAAGAGGAATCAACAAGCAAACCATACAATGCATTGCTCTTGCACCAATTATGGAAATAGCGGTTGAAAAAACTTTTCCAGCAATGCAACAAAGAGACCTTTTCAGATCCAACCTACAGCATTATCAATCTTGTCAGTTTGCCGTAACTTTCCCATCCTTAAAATTAAAGAGAGAAAAATTAAGGAGATATTAAATAGATTTTATAAATATGACAATGTTAACCTCATGTTCTATGATGGAAAGTATCTCCTTCTTTATCCCATCAGCAGTTAATGTTTGCAACTCAGATTCACTCAAATGCCTGCTATACTCAACTAGAGTTGCATACAAAGTAGCATTATGATGAACCCCGGGAAGAAGCAACCTTCTCAAGAAAACACAAGATACAAAAGGTAAAATATCATCCTGCAGAAAAGAAATAACTGAATCAAATTCTTCCTCTTGATGATTTTCTTCTTTCATCAATAAAATAAATAATTAAGTTGTTTCCTTAACCATATGAGAACTCCCAGAACAGTAACAGTTTACGCTACTTAATAGAAAAGCCTTTTATTGCAGCACAGGCAGTTTGAAACTTAAATCTTTCATCTACCATTTATTCTAACCTTCAGAAGTAATGAAGGTAAGCTGCTTCTAGTAACCATTAACAGATATTGACAAAAACGCTTTTCAATGTAAATGTTACCAAGCTGGAATTAACCACTTAAATTGATACATAGAGATGTCCTAAGCCATGAAAACTAAGTACGTGACAAGTAACAAGCACCAAGACCGTTTTAGGTATGCAATTACAGTATCATTAAATATGCCCAGAGAGTTTGGATACAGACCACCACCATGTTCTTAGAGTAGGAGTAATCATCTTTATTGTAAAATTATCAATAGAAATAAGAAAACCCAGTGCACATGTATGAGTGTACGCAAATGCAGTGCAACCAATGTGTGCAGATGCATTCAATGAACCATGAAGTACGGCTTTTTTCTGTAAATAATAGCAAAGGAATAAAAAGTCTACAAGACCTTTGAGATGAAAATTATACACGACCTAATACCTTTGAAGATGAAAATATTGAATGTGTGATCTGTAAAATTTCATCTGCATGATGCTCTGAACTTTGAAATAGTTGATCAGCAACAAATTCCTCCTGTAAAGCATAAGAAAATGCTTCTACCCTGACAAAACATAATATAACAACTAAGCAAAAACAATCAATGGATGCCTAGATTTTCGTATAATATGATTAGGAGCTCTCCCAGTCATACATCTTAATATATAGAGTTAGGAACCTTTCACACTAGTGTAAAGTGAAATTACTCTTTAGACGATTGAATAACTTACTCAATGAGTTTCTTCCTAAAGTTACAATCGATCATATTAAAAGCTACCACAACTGTATATTCCTAAATGAGTTTCCAAATAACCCAAAATTGACTATACTGCATTGCATTTGCAAGTAATATAATTTATGTACATATTGTTTTCAAATATAAGCCCTGAAAATTGACAAACGGACGGTAACATGAGTTAATGGCTACTTGTAAATAAATTAGAGATGAAAAGCATTTTTAAAAGGAAATTAGGTGTAGAATATAAAATTTAAGAACAACACCAAAACAAACCCTCACCCTGCCTGTCAGCCTGCCCTTGGAACTGTTTAAATGTAATCAGTTGTTACAGATTTGTAAGAAATTAACAGTTACATATTCTAAGAAATTAGCCAAACACTCTCAACCAGGGCCCAATCCATGTCTGTTTATGAAGAGAGTTAATGGCTGTTGTGTTGACTGTACAAAATTGGCACCACTACTTGCAGGGCAGACACGTATCAAGCTTTATCCCCAGCTGAACTACTTCAATCCCTTCCTATTCCAACTCAGGTATGGGCTGATATTTCCATGGATTTCATTGAAGGGCTTCCTAAGGCTCACGGGAAGGATATCATCTTGGTGGTGGTTGATAGGTTGACTAAGTATGCTGTGTTTCTTGTACTTAGTCATCCTTATACAGCCAAGGAGGTTGCTGAACTTTTTGTCGAAGACATTGTAAAACTGCATGGTTTTCCCTCCTCCATTATTTCAGATCGTGACAAATTTTCTCAACCATTTCTGGTCTGAATTATTTAAGGCTGCTGGTACAAAACTCAAGTTTAGTTCCGCCTACTACCCCCGCACGGATGGCCAGACAGATAGTTAATCGTTTTGGAGACTTATCTATGGTGCCTCACTGGCACTCAACCCAAGCAGTGGCCAAAGTGGTTGGGTTGGGCTGAGTTTTGATTCAACAGTAATTACAACAGCTCTCTGAAATTAACTCCTCTCAAGGCATTATATGCTCGAGACCCACCCCCATCTACTCAAAGTTGCCACTGTTCCATCAGTTGTGGAAGAGGTGAATGTGCTAACTCATGATAGGGATCAAATGTTGTGGGATCTCAAAGAGAACTTGGCCAAGGCACAAAATCAAATGAAGAAGTATGCTGGCCATTCTCGACGCCCTATCCAACTAACTGTTTGGCATTGGGTATATCTTAAGTTACAGCCCTACCGATTATGGTCCTTAGCTCGAAAGATGAATCTTACCAGATCACAAAAACAGATTGGAGCATACTGTCCTAAGTGTTGTTCTATTTCAGTTTATGTGTTGTGTTCTATGTAATCTGGTTGTCACATAACAGTTTCATATGCTCATTTTTGCAAAATTTCAATTCTTGAAGAAGTTGTCTAATCCACACAAGTTCACATATAGTTAGAGCCATAGATTGACATTCAGCTTCAGCACTAGATCGAGCAACAACACTTTGTTTCTTACTTTTTCCTCCAAGTAAACATGTATCATGTAGAAAATCTTTGATCAATTGGACAACCAACCCAACCTGCATCACAATATCCTTCTATCTGAGTGCTTCCCTTATTCTCATACACCCTTCCATGTTGTAGATTTCCTTTTACATATCTGAGAATGCAAATCACTACATTCCAATGGTCAACATGTGGATTTTGCATAAATTAACTCACAACACCCATCGGATAAGAAAGATCACGTCTTGTTATGGTAAGATAGATGAGTTTTCCAACCAACATTCTATATCTTTAGAGAAAGGTTCACCTTGATCTCTCATTAACTTTTGATTTGAGTTCATAGGACTATCAATGGGCTTGCAAATTGTTAGGCCTATTTCCTCCAAAATATCAAGAGCATATTTTCTTTGTGAAATGATGACACCTTTTGACTGTGCCACTTCAATACCAATAAAATATTTTAGACAACCCATATCTTCAGTTTAAAAGTGGTTGAACAAATGATTCTTTAATTGAGTAATTCTAGTGACATCATTCCTTTTAATAATAATATCATCAACATACACCATAAGATAAACACATTTTTCAGGAGAAGAGTGACCATAAAATACTGAATGATCCGCCTCACATCTTCTCAATCCAAAATTCTGCACAACTTGATTAAATTTACCAAACCAAGCTCGAGGTGATTGCTTCAAGCCATTGAGGGAATGACCTAATTTACAAACTAACGCAGCCTCCCCTTGAGTAACAAACTTAGGAGGATTTGAGTCTCAAGGATCTTCAGCGTTCTAAGTTTGAGATCATGTCTGATGCTCATATGTGAGAAGAGGTGGAGGAACAATGTCATTTGCATTTTGAGTTTTAGGGAAAGAAGCAGGAATACATGTGGGGAGACATGGTATAGAGTGTTGTTTGGAAAAATGACAGAGAGAGAACTTTATTCTTGAGAGGAAGAAGGCATCCTATTGATCAAAAAACAAGCAGTGACTGCATCACCAAATGATGAACAGGAACATCAGTATTCAACATCACAGAGCATGTAGTTTCAATAAGATGCCTATTCTTTCTCTCTACAATGTAATTCTGTTGTGGAGTGTGGGGACATGTTGACTAATGTAAAATTCCTTAGAAATATAACAATGAAGAAAATGTTGCAAAAAAATATTCCTTAGCATTATCACTTCTGAGGATATTAATTGTCTTCCCAAATTGGTTCTTAATTTCATTAGAAAAAGACATAAATATGGACATAAGTTCAAATCTCTCTTTCATTACATAAACCCAAGTACATCGAGAGAATTCATCAATGAAAGTTACAAAATAATTAAAACCAAACGAAGTAATGACTTGGTCCCCAAATATCAGAGTGAATAATTGAAAAAGGAAAATTACATCGCGTCTCAGACCTTTTAAGATAGGAAGATTAACTTGGTCCCCAAATATCAAAGTGAATAATTGAAAAAGGGAAATTACATCGTGTCTCAGACCTTTTAGGATATGAAGATGTTAGAATCATTACATATAGGTATCATCATTTAGGCTAGTCTNCAGAATAATTAATGAGTTGTACCTAGTTTAGTACCTAGTTCTGTACCTAGTAGTCTAGTGTAGACTCTTGGTGTTCCATGTACTCTTGTGATTTTCATTATAAATAGAAAATAATGAGAGGGATCATTAAGCCATCAAGAATATATCTTATTAGTCTTAAATCTCAAGTTGGTATCAAAGCAGGTTCATCATGCTCTGGTTTCCATCCTCGGTTGTCCACCAGCACTGTCACTGTTGTTCGCACCTGTCCGGTGCCGTTCGCCGTCCTCCGCAGTTGTCTCGCCACTATCTGTAGCTGTCAATTGCAGTTTGAAGTTCTTCAACTTGGTTGTCCGCCATCTCGCATATGTCCGTTGCTGTCCACCGCTATCTGCCGCCTCCGCCACCGGCCGCCGTCACTGTTCCGTCCGGCGACCACTGGATCTGGTTCGCCTCTTCTCGCGACAGCCAACCCCACCGGTGGGTTCGCCTGAATCTCCTCCACGCTCTGCGACGCGTCGCGTCTTTGTGCGCTGCGAACAGGCACGTGCAGCTCACGCGCCGCCCTCTGGCCGTCGGAAAGCCACCGTGACACCTCTATAGTCGTCGCCTGGACCTCCTCTCTCTGTTCTGCCCCTCAAAACCCTGCTTCAGTGAGGTCCAGAAGCTCCCCTTAAAGAAACCCTAAGCCCCCCCTAGGGTTTTCTAGTTCCTCTCGGTTTTCTGGCTCTTTTCTGGTTCCTCTCGTATTTTTATCAACAATGGCGTCTGGAAGTGTTCTTTCTTTCTCTGGAACTCCCTCAATTACTTCCAAAAAGCTAAATGGGAAGAATTACCTCTCTTGGTCTGCTGCTGTGGAAATGTGGTTCCTCGATCAAGGACATTATGACCACCTTGAGCAGGATGGAAGCCAAGTACCGTCTGAAAAAGCTGAACAATGGAAACAAGCAGATTTCCAACTGTGTGCCCTATTGTGGCAGTTTGTGGAACCACGACTTTTGATATCTCTTAGAGCTTTCAAAACATGTCACTCGTTTTGAAAGAAAGCTCAAAGCATTTATGCTAATGATATTCAACGTCTCTATGATACAGCAAACAAACTTGCAAGTCTCAAAATCACAGAGCATGATATGGTCTCCTTCATGACTAAAGCCCAAGCAGCTGTGGAAGAGTTGAGAATGTTCTTGGAAGTGGAATCTTCGAAAGATATCAAGAAGAAACTTGACAAGTATTATATGGTGATGATCCTCCATGCTTTGCATCTAGATTTGAATCACATCAGAGATCAACTTCTGACAAGCCATGAGGTTCCTTCCTTGGAAGCCTTGACCACACGTCTTCTTCGTGTTCCAGTGCCTCAATCTCAGGAAGCTCATGAAACATCTGTCATGGTTGCCACACGAGGAAGAGGAGGACGTGACACTAAAGGAGGAGGTCGTGGAGGTCGAGGACGTCAACAATGCACTTATTGTAATAAGGTGGGTCACACCCAAGAAAACTGCTACTCCTTGCATGGCTTTCCTTCCAAAACAACCAATATCTCTAAGGCTAAAACTCCCACTTCCAACTCCAAGTTCATTGAGGAAGAGTATCAAAAGTATCTACGGTTAAAGTCTAACAGCTTGGTGCAATCATCTCAGACCCCAAGTACATCTACAGCCTGCATTTCTCAATCCATGGAAGGTCCCAATTCATGGGTAATTGACTCGGGTGCTTCTGATCACCTCTCTAGTAATACCTCATTATTCTCAACCCTTTCCCTCATCCCATTTATAATTTTCTTAGCTATCACAAATTGTCGCCTTCCTTTTATTCCCTTTTATCCTCAGTGTCTTCGGTGGTTATACCCAAAAATGTGAAAGAAGCACTTGATCATCCTGGATGGCGACAAGCCATGATTGCAGAAATGCAGGCTCTTGACCACAGTAATACTTGGGAGCTTGAGCCACTTCCCTCGAGCAAAAAGGCTGTTAGTTGTCGATGGGTATATGCAGTTAAAGTCGGCCCTAATGGTGACATTGATAGGCTCAAAGCCTGGCTGGTTGCAAAGGGGTACACTCAGGTGTATGGTCTTGATTATTGTGACACCTTTTCTCCTGTGGCAAAGATGACTACCATTCGTCTTTTCTTCGCGATGGCCGCAATTCGTCATTGGCCACTTCATCAATTGGATATCAAAAATGCCTTTCTCCATGGTGATCTTGAGGAAGAAGTTTATATGGAGCAACCTCCTGGGTTTGTTGCTCAGGGGGAGTCTGGTATGGTGTGCAAATTACATTGATCTTTGTATGGGCTCAAGCAATCACCACGTGCTTGGTTTGGAAAATTCAACTTCATTGTTCAAAAATTTGAGCTAAAACACAGTAAAGCAAATCATTCGGTCTTTTATTATCATTCATCTCTCGGGAAATGTGTTTACTTAATAGTATATGTTGATGATATAGTCATTATAGGAAATGATACTGCTGGAATATCTCAATTGAAGGAGTACTTGTGTAGACATTTCCAAACCAAGGATCTTGGAAGCCTCAAACACTTCTTAGGCATTGAAGTAGCTCAGTCAAAGGATGGAGTTGCAATCTCCCAAAGGAAGTATGCCCTGGATATTTTGCAAAAAACAGGCACGATTGATTGTAGACCGGTTGACAGTCCTATGGAACTAAATCAAAAATTAACAACCGAAGAAGGTGAGTTATTTTCCGACCCAGAGAGATATAGGAGACTTGTTGGAAAACTAATCTATCTCACTATTACAAGGCCGGATTTATCTTTTGTTGTTTGAGTAGTTAGTCAGTTCATGCAAGCTCCATGTGTTGGCCATTGAAATGTTATCATTTAAGTCCTAAGGTATTTAAAGAAGGCTCCCGAGCAAGGGTTGTTATATGAAGAGAAAGGAAGCCTTCAGGTATCAGGATATTGTGATGCCGATTGGGCAGGTTCTCTTATTGATAAACGATCTACTACTGGATATTGTGTTTTCCTTGGAGGAACATTATCCCATGGAAAAGTAAGAAACAAAATGTAGTGGCTCAATCAACAGCTGAAGCTGAATATAGGGCAATGGCAACACTAACATGTGAACTTATATGGGTGAAGCAGTTCCTTCAAGAGCTTAAATTTTGTGACATTCAAAGTATGAAGATGTATTGTGATAACCAAGCTGCCCTTCACATTGCATCAAATTCAGTGTTTCATGAGAGGACTAAATATATAGAGATTGATTGTCATTTTGTTCGGGAAAAGTTATTGTCAAAAGAAATATGTACCGAGTTTGTTGGATCAAATGACCAACTCGCAGATGTGTTGACTAAGTCATTAAGGAGACCTCGGATTGAGTTCATTTGTTCCAAGCTTAGTACATACAATTTGTATGTTCCAGCTTGAGGTTGTTAGAATCATTACATATAGGTATCATCATTTAGGCTAGTCTNCAGNATAATTAATGAGTTGTACCTAGTTNAGTACCTAGTTCTGTACCTAGTAGTCTAGTGTAGACTCTTGGTGTTCCATGTACTCTTGTGATTTTCATTATAAATAGAAGATAATGAGAGGGATCATTAAGCCCTCAAGAATATATCTTATCAGTCTTAAATCTCAAGTGAAGATTTAACATGCTTTCCTAACTGACAAGACACAATCTATTTTAAGGCTCGGAACCATCATCTTCAACTTGGACAAACTTGGATGGCCCAAATAATCATGCAAAAGTTTGGGGAATGAAGTTGTAAAACAGGGAAACTGAAGAGCTAGGTTGTAAGAAATAAAGTCCTCGAGACTTATGTTCTTCTCCAATCAGACGACCCATACCATGTTCCTGTATAACAAAGGAATTAGTAGTAACGGTTACAGAACAATTTAAGGAACGAGTCAATTAACTCAAAGAGATTAAATTGTAAGGACAATGAGGAATATACAAAATGGAATTTAGTTAAGGAGATAAGAAAATTGTGCCAATTCCCTGAGATGCCACTTTGGATCCATTGGCAAAGATAATGAAATGAGGAATTTTCGAAGAGCACATGGAAGAAAATGAAGGATTTGTTACCAGAGATATGGTCTGAGGCACCTCAGTACAGAATCCATGGACTATGACCTTCCATAGATTAAGATATGCAGACAGTTGGCACACTTGACGTGGAGGAGAATTGGCCAAGATTAGAAGATTTTCCAAATTTGTACCTCAAAAATTTTTGGTACTCTTCATTTGAAATTCTAGATTCTAGATTATCAAATTTAGAAACATGAGCAGCTTTGTCTGGATAACCATGTAAGGCATAACATTTCTCTTGGGTATGGCCTATTTTCTTACAATATGTGCACTTAGAACGTATATTACAACCACCTTGTCCTCCTCGGTTTCTTCTACCTCCTCCTTTTCCTTGTGGTGCTACCATAGCTAATGTTTCAATACTATCAATTGAATTATCGTCTTTTACTAATGTAGGTAGCCGAAGAAGTCGAGTAACTAAGTTGTCCATTGTTGGAACTTGATCACTAGCTAAAATTTGATCACGAACATGATCAAAATCTGAGTGTAGACTTTTAGAACTAGGACCATATAAAACTCATCAAGCTTCTTGTTGATACCTTCTAAAGAATCAGCCACAAAGAAATTCTTCAACTCTTCTACAGCAGCATGAGCCTTTCCTAAGTGAGCGACCATATCATGATTGGCTTGTTTGAGCAAAGTCACTCTTTGAGTTGCATCAAAGAGATGTTGCACATCATTAGCAAAGATGTGCCCTTTTCCAAAAAGAGGAGCATGTTTTCTAAGATCTCAAAATTTCTAAGACCTCTTGCTCAACAGATTGCCAAAGGACAACGCATAATTGAAAATCAAGCTTCTGCCACTGAGATTTTTCCTCATCAGATATAGTGGAAACATCTTGTTCAAGATGATCATGGTATCCTTGACCAAGAAACCATAATTCCACGGAAGAAGACCAAGATAAATAGTTTTTCCAGTTGAGTTTTGCAAAAGTAATGGTAGGAGTAGTAGATAAAGAGAAATTAATTCCAGTAGAGGAGGCCATTCCAAAGCTGTGAGAAGAAAAAAGGACTTAGGGTTCCAAAACTCAAGGGAGAAAATACATTACATTTTAACAGAGATCAAGAGCGGCAGGGAAAAGAGATGGCAGTAACTGGAATTGTGGAGAACTAGCACCATCACTATCAATTGGCAAATATTTAGCTACATAAGAGTTCTAAATCAACTTTCTTCTTTCCTATTGAGCAGTAAAATGCTAACACCTCTAGAGATACAGTTTCAAGGTTTTTATTCTACAACTATTTCTGAAACATGACAAAATGAACAGCCAGATATTAAAGAACTGAAAATGTTGCATACTCATCAGTATTTGTGGAGAATGTGTGTGATACTAATTCATCATCCTTCAGTATCCATATCTTCTCCAATGTTAATTTAACATCAAGGCATCTTCCCTGCAAAAAAAAAAGGACACTCACATCTGGAGCAAGGGGGAAAGTCACATTCAATTCAAGCTGAACGAATAAAAACAACAGATTACCTCCTCCAAGGGAATGTTTTGTACTGAAGACTCCATAGAAAAAACGATTTTATCTCCAATTTTATACAGGATACTACATAAAGAGATCGTCTCCAAGTTTTCATCCTTCACAATAAAGCCTAAAAACTCAGTTACAAAAAGAAAGCAAAACAAACATAACAAGCCAGAGTGTAATATCAACTTTACATTAACTAAACAGTGAATGCTACAACAGATTTTACCATCTTTAACAGACAGATCAAATTTCTCTAAACAAATTTCAACAAAAGTAGGTTCCTATGAACTGTAAACATAAGAAAAACTACAATTTTTCCATTTAACCTAAACTTTAGAAAAAAAAAGTAGAAGATTTAATCCAAACAGCACGAGAAAAGGAAATGAGGGAGCACGAAAGAACCATCAAATTTTGATCAATTATTTACTTTAGAGGAAAACCTCGTGAACTAAATAACTAAACACAGCCACAATTTCTAGGCATTAGTTAAACAAATTCAGATTGGGCTATTGCAAAGCCAAGTCATTTGGATTATTAGCTGATAATTGCATAAACAAGCATGCATACACAATGAATATGAAATTAATGTCAATATCATTCAAGGGAAGGACAAGGGACATTTTATCACACTCCATCAAATAAATTGAAATTATAAAACAAAACAAGGGAGTAAACCATTCCTAATTTAATATTTCATATGAAATATATTTCTATATCAACAATTTGTATTCCTATTTCACTAATTAATGCTTAAACATAACATCTTAATAGGTTACAAAATGCAGTCCTTTCCAAGACAAACTTAAATAATAATTATCATTGTGAAGTTATTATCACCAGACCTATACTTCTTCAAAAGACTATTTACAGATTAATCTAAGTTAAGCTATTTCCAAGGTAAGGTATTGATCACAAGAAACCAAATTGGATTCTTTCATAGGCTTCAATGCTAGTGTAGGACCGTAAAGTTACTGGTTTAAACTGCTGTGAGAAATACATTGAAAATAGGAAACCTTCAATCCATATATGCATTTTATAACCCCTATCCTTTAACAACTCCTGCTATTATCAAACTTCAGAAACCATGAAGTTTCTTTCAAGTGTATATCCAAACAGAAGATAATCTAAACATAATCAATACTGTATAGCTGTATTTAAAAAAAATAGTAAGAAATAATAATGCCTTTAAATGCATACCAATGTGTCTCGAAATAAAATTGCCAAAGGAATTATGCCCATATCTGGGTAAGATTGACCCACCCATAACCTCACAAAGGTAGCACCTGAAGAACAAACAGCAAAGTATAAGAGCACATTTTGTGAGTATAAGTACACAAGAATTGGGAGAAAAGAAATATCAATAAACAAAGAAAAGCAGAGATCAAATCCAATTCACTTTAAATTGTATTTGATATGCCAGCAGAAGAGATAATGTTTAACATTCTAATAGATTCCAGAAAATTACACAGACAAACTAAATTAAACTAGGAAGTTTTGTTTGGGCTTAAATATGTTTGAGGTCCTTCCATATACAGACATTTCTCTCTAATCCCAGCAAAAAAAATGAGTTATCATCTCCACAATATTCATTGTCACCTGCTTTGGATCCAAAAATGCTAAAATATCCAAATGTAGTATCATAAAAGTTCATAACACGGAAATGCTGATATGGAAAATTTTCAAAAATCAAGATATAGCACAGCCAAGATACTTTAAGAAATGTGTGTAAAAAAAATAAGTGCACATCTTTAAAGAGATATTCACATTACTAATTGTTCATCAGATATCAAGAGTCAATAAAAGATAATCACAAATAAAAATATACTCGTAATCATTATAAGTAAGCATAGCAAGTATCTTTTCCCCCACTTACTAGAATGTATTCTTGCTACTATAAATCCAACAAAAAATATACATTTTCCCTGCCCAAGTTAGAATAGCACACAAAGCACACTTTTTAACAATAAATATAACAAATATAAAACTACAGTAAGTGTTCAATTGGGTCTCAAGTTATATCTTAGAGTATCTTAGCTGTCAGCTATACAAGAAATTTTTCAAAATAATCAATGTGTCAAACACCAATACTTGTTTTGCATTTTTAGAGTATTTGGATATCAAACACCAATACTTATTTTTCTAAATTGACAAATTTAAAAAAAAAAAAGTTAGAATAAAAATAATATATTTTCTATAATACTACACAAAGGCATATAAACACAGTATACAAAACTTTTAAATGCATATGGATATTTTTAATATGTATAATATTTTGATTTTTATTCAACATATTTGCAAGACCTATAGGGAATAGCAAGAAAAAGGATAAACAATAGACCTAGAATGTGTGTGAATGAAAGTTAATAGACAAAGTGACAAAAAAAAATTTGCTACAGCTGGAGCAGAAACTAACTTCACTCATGTTTGTAGTTTTCTATAGCCACAAACAAAAATCAAATTATGCTTGTACAAGTGCATGTTCTATGTTAAAAAACTACTGGATATAAGCAAAAAAGTGTACAAGCAGAGATGAAAAGGCAGCTTCTTGTCATTTATAACAATGCAGATGTAAAAATATATACATAAACAAATTTTGATTCATGTGTTTCAGCAACTTACATTATAAGGAAAAGAATAAATAAATAGAAAGAGAAGAAAATGAAAGAAATGAGGGAAAAAGATTTAACCCAACAAACTGAGAAATACAAGTACTTTAACTAGAAATAAAAGATGTATGATTTGAAACAACAAACATTTGCCTGATATAGGAATAGATGTCATCTTTGTTTCCTTTCCACTAAATATAAAGACTATGGAATTAGTGAAGAACATCATTAGCAAAATGCGACCTTCCTTTCAAATTTTCTTAATTATTTTGCTTTATGCTCTCTTTGGAAGGGAAAGGAAGAGAAAGAAGTAAGAAATATAGGGAAAGAGAGGTTGTTTGACTGGAAAGAAATGAGTAGAAAGTAAGATGATTATATTTATTATTAATAATTATATTTATTATTTTCATATTATTTTATAAATTATTTATCATTACAATAACAAAACACTCAATTATGGCCATAAACGCCTTTTATTTTAGCAACATAATAAATTATATGTGCAACATAATCAATGAGGTTACATCTTTGCCCACCGGTACAGCTCTCTCTTCTATATCTCTCCTCAATGTGACTTTTCCCCCTTTCTCACCACCTCTGCGCAGAATCAACAGGCAATGGGACCCACAACTTTCCTCACCAATCCCTCAAAATCAGCTCAAGCAAACTACAACCATAGTCTCTAATTCTTTCATTTTCACATTTGCAACAGTCCATTGGAACAGGCAAACAGAAGCTTAGAGTTCCTAAAGGAAATTACAAAGTTGCATCTAGCACTTACCTTTCATGGAAGTTTGTTGTCCCATACACAATATTAAAGAGGCCACAAAACTATACTTTTTTTCCTATCACTGATAAAACCATAGAATCAAAAAAGACCGTTTTCACAATGATCACAATCCTAATTCGCTACCAAAAACCTGTTCGATGCTAGATATTAAAAGGTCTCCCAGAATCTGGAATAATATCAAAGACAGCCAGCGCTTGGCCCTAAACATCCCAAATTATATGCTAATAACCTACTACCATGCAGTGCATACTAATTACCAATTTTCATAAATCTACTAGTTAAATCATCATTGAGTCCTGAAACCTCCTTAGCTATCCCATTCACATAAACATAAGCACTGCAAAAATAAAAATTAACAATTCGCTTCAACATTTATGGAGGCTGGTAGTAATGGAACAAACATAACACATAAATAAAAGAATATAGCAATCCACCAGCAGATTTCTTAATTCGTCCCATTCATATAAACATGAACATTGCAAAGCCAAAACTAATAGTCCTTGTCAATGTTTATGAAGATCTGCATTGCAGTGGACAAATAAAAGATAATGTAGGATTGAATTAAATCCAAGAGGAAGACAATAC
Organism: Vigna radiata var. radiata; assembly: GCF_000741045.1. Lineage (NCBI taxonomy): Eukaryota > Viridiplantae > Streptophyta > Magnoliopsida > Fabales > Fabaceae > Vigna > Vigna radiata. Next base: position 16,523,388 of record NC_028358.1, on the reverse strand, counting down.
CTGCCATTGTCATAGTCCCCATGTTATGACTAAAGACCCTGCTGTGAGATGCAAGATCCCAAATACGTAGAGTCCCATCCAAATGAAGAACAAATACAAACTTTTTCTCGTGCAACTCCAAAATTACCAACTCCTGTACAGTACCTACCATTTTCCCCCTAAATACACATTTCAATTAAATGTCTTATAACTCACATCATAGAGACAGGTTCAATCGAAGAAAGAGACAGTATATTAGAACATTGGAGAAGATACTAAACATGCTTAACGAGTATTAGAATTTAAAAAGAAAATACCGTGGTATTAAACCCCACAAGCGAGTGATTCCAGCTTCGTCTCTCAGCTCATGGACAAAACCTTTTTGACAAAAACATATTCAAAACAAACCATTGAAAAGTGATAAAATAGACATAACAGAAATTTCAAAACAAGAGAAGAAATTAACGACAGTCAAAAGATGAACTTATGTTGCTATGCAACTGAACCCCAACCCTATTTTCTAATTCGCCATTAAAACATCCCATAACACCAGCCTAAACCAGACCAGGGGTGAAGTTTCAGTGCAATCTTAAGTCCCAATAGGGCATACAAATAATACAGCTACAATTTACTACGAAAGCAAACAAAGGCAAGAGAAAAACACATGCCCAGAGAGAAAATAGCAAGTTCATACCAGGAGCACTGGGGTCTAGTACACCGAGTTGGAAACAGAAAACAGAACCATCACTCGTGCCAACAACAAGACCCCCGGCAGTGGCTGTCACAGCAGCTATCGCTGCCGCTTGATTGGCAATATAACCACGCACATTAACCTCCAGAAGCTCGTCCACAGGGACAATGGAAATGGACGCATATGCAGAAATATTTCGAATTCTCAAGAGGTACCCGACGCCAGAGACAGTCAACACATAGAGCAAGTAAGGGAATCTAGAAGCACCAGAAATCTGCGCAAACGACAAAGGCAACAAAATGAACTGCTAATGCGAAAAAAAAAAACAAACAAAAAAACAGACACACACACACCAAACCGTAACCAAACGTGGTGAAGTAAGTAACCTCGTTTTTGCATATGAACGCAAAGGGGCACAGCACGTCGGGGAAAGTGAATCTGAGTCCCACTCGAGGGAATTCCTTTGAAGCAGCGAGTTCAAGCAACTCGAGAGAGTGAGGTAGAGCCTTGTGAATTCTCCTGCGTTTAGCAAAACGGTAAGTTTTCGGAACGCGCAAAATGAAATTAAGAGAGGAGAGAGAGAGAGAGGGGAGAAGAAGAAGAAGAAAACCAGATAAGATAGGTAGGAGGATCTCCAACGACGAAGCAGGAGGCGCGGTCGTAGGTGGTGGCAGGAGCGTCGTCGCCATTGACGGCGACATTGTTGGAGGAAGAATGAACGTGAAGATCGATCCAGCGAACGGCGTCGCTTCCGACAACGGGAACTTCTTTCCCAGCCAATGCTGAACCCGTTCCCATTTCCTTCTAGTGGAATCGCAGTAGCGAAGCAAAACCCTAGTGCATGTGAAAAAGAGCTCGGGGTTTTGAGACTTGGAGCTTGGCGCTAAAAGGTGAAAATAAGGAAAAAAAACGTTGAAGCAATTTTAGGATCAGTAGTAATACAATGACACGCATGCGTGACATTTACACTCATATGACACGGCCATGTCATTTTTTTTTTTAAATTGTTTATTGACCGAGGGTAAAACAGGGAGAAAGATAAATTTGCTTTTCCTTTTTCTTTTCGTGGTGAATGAAAATACCATCTAGGTTTACATTCTCTTACTTTCTTCTCTCGTTGTCTCTTCTTTTTCGTTGCTTCTCGTTTGTGGTTGAATCGGTGGTTGTGGAGGTTTTTTGTGAGTTTAAAGTTGTAGCATCATTGTGCCGCTCCCAATCGGTGGTTGTGGAGGTTTCCGGTGGTCGTGGAGGTTTCCGGTGACTGTGAGGTTTCCGGTTGGCATTTCCATTTTTGTGGCTTATTTCATGTGTGATTTTGAGGTATGAGTTTTCTAATTTTTTCTGTTATAGTTTGACCCTTTTGAGCAGTTGGGGTGATGGACTGTGATGGAGGACCATCCAAGCTCAACATAGGCCCCTTAACTCGAGCCATGTCCAAAAGAATACAAGAAGAAGAGGGAGTTCTCACAACTTTACTCTTATGGAGTATTACATATTAAAATCCTTTATTCTTCTTAAAAACAAATTACTTCTACTATGTTTTGTAGGTTATTAATAAAGCTTGGCAAGATTAGCAAGCACTTGGATGTATGACCAAACAAGGAGAAGCAAAGGAGCTTTGGATGATGATTCACAACCAGCGCTCAGCGGCACATTCCTACCGCTCAGCGGTACTGAAACAGCAGCTTCATCATCTTCGTTGCTTCTGCTGAGTCAGCCCTAATAGCTTGCTCTCCAAGCTTCTTTTCTTTGTTTTACACCACGTGCATATATAGACTAGCTTGCACAACAAGATTAGGAGCTCTCATTCATCTATAAATAAAGAGTTCCATCCTTTGTAAAGATAACTTTGAATTGATAATGAAATGTTGTTGAGATTTCTCCAGACATTATTTTCAGAGTTCAAACTCTTTGTGCCTATTCTGCACATTCTCCTCTAGCTTCCTTCCCTTTTGGAAGGCTTTCGGAGCTTGAGATTCATTGATTCACCAACCCACCTTCATTGAGACATCCATCAAACACTTACCGTGCCTCATCTTCATCCATCTATCCGCTGCTTTCTTTGGTTTTGGAAGTGTCCGTGATTGAATTGCAAGGATGCTTCCATCAGACTGTATGACACTTAGTTTCTAGAATTTTATGTTTATTCTCAGCATGTGAAGTTTGAATGTTTTTATTAAGGTAGTTTGGATACAACGTGGGTTGTTATTATTTTGGTTCAAGCCAGATAAGGGTCTATATCTGTTCTCTGGTTGAATCTGAGTTTGGATACTTTTGTTTATTGCTCTGTAAGTGAATTTGTGTTTCAAAAAAATTACAATATGTGATATGCCCTGTTTTGACAAAGGGTGCAAAAATGCAGAATATGGATTATAACAAGTATTTGTAGCAAGGAGGACAAGCTTCAAAACTATATCCTTAGAATATCTCTAATACGGAGGTCTTAAAGAAAGGTTTTATTAAGACCCAAAACTTATGAGAAAGTCCTACTAAAGTAAATTGATGTAACATAGTTACAGTCTTAAAATTAATAGTTAGGTCTTAACAACAACAAAAACAATATTTCAAGAATTAAATTAATTTTTAAGTCATAAAAAATTGAAGTGTAATACAAAATTATAAAAGTCTATATTCTTATAAAATGCAACCATTACAGCTAAACTCGTAAAAATACAATGAGTTGCTTAAAAGTGATATGGCTTTGAATATTTTAAGTACAATAAAACCTTAGTTTTCTTAGCACACCCTTGTATTTTAGATATAGGATAATTGAGGTTCATTATTTTAAGGGGCAGTGATGGTGATCGGACAAGGCTTTGAATGTTTTAAGGAAGCCTTAACATACCAATGAACCAAAAAGTATAAAATGAGTACATTTGAGGTAAGTTCATTTGATGAATTGTTATTTCAAGCCTCCCAAGCAAGATTTAAATAATGTAAAATTGAGATCCTTAGAAGTCAGTCTATTCAAAAGATAAAAAAATATATTAAGTTGCACGCCTTCACATACATTTCTAGAAACAGAGAATATCAATCTCATAACAATATACATACTTAACTCATTTGATACACATAAAATGCAATTTCTACAACTTCGATCCTAAGGACAATACTTCAACTTAAATAATCATACTACCTCCCAAAAATACATAACTGAATGCAAATTTAGCCCTCTTTAACTACCATCTAGCTGCACTTGAATAGAAATCATCAGAGAAAAAGATTTAAGACTATCAAACACTGAAATAGTGTTGACAAATATTATCTTTAAGGTTTCACCTCGTTTTGGGATAGTGTGCCACCCATTTCTCAGGCTTCTCAAACTTCAAATCAGTAGGATTGTAGGATTGAAAGCTAATGCTTCTTCTAGGCTCTCAGCTTTAAAACTGTCAGATAAAAGTCGGTTCAGTCTCAACTTCATGATAAAAGTCGGTTCAGTCTCAACTTCATGAACCTGCCAAAAGTCCAAAACATACATTGGGACAAAATTATAAAGTGGTTGAAGCATTATAAAGTGGCATTATACTATTTTACCAATATATTAAATTGAACTTGTCACTCTCATTATACAATGATGTTGATTGTGTTTTGAAAAATGTGCAGGATATAAGGATATGGACAACCAAGTTTATGAATAGGTAAGTTTGTTGTTAGTGTTTAAATTTAATATTTAATAAGTAGATTCTTGTATTCAATGTACTAAAATATGCTTTGAGTAATATTTAATGTGTTGAATATCAACTTCTAAGGTTGCCACTTTGCGAAAATTATTCAATACTATTGACATAGAGCCAAACTGTAAGGAGCAGGAATTGAATGTCATTGAAGAAGATTGTCTGGGCAACCAAATACGTTAGTCACCTTGTCAAAGGATTTGTGAAGAGAACTGGAATGTGGAAAGGGAACTTGCAAGCCTTCTAAGAATGACACTATATTGTTTGAATGAGATTGCGATCCAAGTTGGAGGCAAACTCTTTATTTTGTTATTTTCCCTTTATTTTCCCTTGAAAATCATGTTTGAAATGAGTATCATAAGATAGTAATGTTATTTTCCCTTTATTCTGGTGGTAAACTCTTTAATGTACTGGTGCTATTATTATGCCGTATGTTTTGATTTTGGTGTGTAATTTGAGGTTGTGTTATGAAATTATGAATTTGACATATAGAAGAAGTGAGAAGAAGTAGAAGAGGGGTCCAGCATGGAAATCTTATGCTCTCATTAAGTATGTTAATCAGATGATGGTTAGGTTTCACGTTTGGAGCAGTCAAGAGGAAAATGATGGAGGGTCCCAAATGATGTTTGCAGTGTAGATAGATGGCTATGGTTGCTCCTTTGTCTCTTGTTTTTACTTTTGTTTTTCTGTTTGATAGTTTCATGTTGTGGTCGATGCCGACTGTTTCATTTTGGGGTTGTAAATGGGACTGATGCTGCAAAGAATAGCAAAGGTTGGGGGACAAGACATAGTAACTATGAGTAGTTTAATGGGGAATGCAATACTGTTAATGTTGAATATTTGGATTTTGTATGATTAATTAGGAAGGGCGTAATGCAAGACAACCTTGATTATCGTTTTCGTCTTCCGAATTCGTCGAAGACACATCACTGAATATGTGGCTGCATCAGATCGTTTAACGGAGGACTTGGCAATTGGTAGTGTAGACAAGTGAAGTATAAACTTATTGAGTTTTTGCTATTGCTGCATCGGCATCCATCACCATGTCCATCTATATGTTTGTTGTTGTTACTTGGACAGTTTGTTTTAGATGTAAATATATCAGCATGTTAATATAAATATATTCAATATTAATTTGTGTTGATATGAAATTTGAATTCATAGAATATCAGTATTCCACATTTAAATAAGTAGGTAAATAACCATCTTGACTATCAAAGATTCTCATATACTCATACAAAAATATAAGCGAAAAGAAAAAACGGTTCAAAATGGTATATTTAAAAATAAACTTGAAATACACCTCAAAAATCATAAAAAAAAAACAAGAAATGTGGAAAACATTATCACAACAGTAAAAGCTGCAATAAAAATCAAAGTTTATTATTTATGGATAACTTTGTAATTTGCATAAATAATTATTTTTTTCTTAGTTCAGAAAATATATTTAATTTAAAGATCTAATTACAATTATTTATTATTACTTGAAAATTAATTTTTAAATATTTAGTACCTAAATTAATTTCCTTTCTAAAAGTGTAATTTTTAATTTTATTTTTACACTTTTATAAAATGGCATCGCTCTATTATAGATTTAATAGATAAAACATGTAAAATAATATATTATAATTTAGAAAATTGTTGTACAAAACATTGTTTTGAAATAACCACATTGGACTTAAGACATAATCACTTACTACACCAAAGAAATATGGTCATTGAGATTGAATTAAATCACTGTTGTACAAAACATCTTTTTCAAATAACCATATCGGACTTAAGACATGACCACTTAGTATACCAAAGAAATGTGGTCATTGGATTGAATTAAACCACTTTTATTGTTGTACAAAAATCCTTTCTGAAATAACCACATCAGACTTAAGACATAACCACCTACTACACCAAAGAATTGTGGTCATTTGGATTCAATTAATCCACTTTTATTGTTATTCAAAACACCTTTCAGAAATAACCACATCGGACTTAAGACATAACCACTTCCTGCACCAAAGAAATGTGGTCATTTGGATTCAATTAAACCACTTTTATTGTTGTACAAAACACCTTTCAGAAATAACCACATCGGACTTAAGACATAACCACTTACTACACCAAATAAATGTGGTCATTTGGATTCAATTAAACTACTTTATTGTTGTACAAAACACCTTTCGGAAATAACCACATCGGACTTAAGACATAACCACTTACTGCACCACTTTTATTGTTGTACAAAACACCTTTCAGAAATAACCACATCGGATTAAAGAAATAACCACTTATTGTACCAAAGAAATGTGGTCATTTGGATTGAATTAAACCACTTTTATTATTGTACAAAACACCTTTAAGAAATAACCACATCGGACTTAAGACATAATCACTTACTGCACCAGAGAAATGTGGTCATTCGGATTCAATTTATCCATTTTTATTGTTGTACAAAACACCTTTCAGAAATAACCACATCAGACTTAAGACATGACCACTTACTGAACCAAAGAAATGTGGTCATTTGGATTCAATTAAACCACTTCTATTGTTGTACAAAACACCTTTCACAAATAACCACATCGGACTTAAAACATAACCACTTACTGCACCAAAAAAATGTGGTCATTTGGATTCAATTAAATCACTTTTATTGTTGTACAAAACACCTTTCAAAAATAATCACATCGGACTTAAGACATAACCACTTGCTGCATCAAAGAAATGTGGTCATTGGGATTGAATTAAATCACTTTTATTGTTGTACAAAACACCTTTCTGAAATAACCATATTGGACTTAAGACATAACCACTTACTGCACCAAAATTTTTATGAAATCTCATAGAAAAAACCAGAAGTATTCTTCTTCATAACCAATTCAGTATATAACCATATAAACACCACGGAAATCTGATCATTGGTATTGAAGTTGATCACTTCTATTGTTGTACAACATTTATTTCATTTGTACATAACTAGCTTCTCAAATAACCACGTAATCCTTAAGCCATAACCACATACTGGACCAATACTTGTAAAATATGTTTTTCACTCACTTGTGCCAAATATGTGTGATATGTGCAGTGTGCTCATATTTATTTCCTTTAATCATTGTAATTTCTTATTAATCATTTTGTTAGTTGTACATAACCACTATAATATATAAGCACATAGTGAACAAGGTATAACCAATTACTACAAGAATTGACAAATTTTGTTTCTTTATAACAACATCATATAAAACTTAGAATATAACATACATTACATCACCACTTAATGCAACAACACATTCATGAAGCTGACTTTAGTACTTCACTAATTATAGTACATAACAAAGCATAATATTCGAAACTGACAACAATAATAAAACTAAAATTCAAATCAGCAATTCCAATTTTAATTATTCTTGTTTGCTCCATTGGCTTCAGGTTCGTAGTTGTGAACAAGTGGAATCAATTTGCTAAGGATCTCATCAACGGAGTACTTCATTTTAGCTAGAACAAGCAGAAGAAAAAAATGATCAAAAGAAAACTCAATTAAGAAGATAAACAACACTATAGGACAAACCACAGTAAATATGGTTTGCATAACTTTGAATCGAGTAAAGAAACTTACATGACTTGGAGGAATATGTTTTCCACTGAGAAGGTCAAGCAAAAGTGTGCCAAAGCTATAAGTTACACTCTCTGGAGTGACTCTGCCTGTAAAACCAGGGAATAGGAGGGCAAACACATCCCCATTATATACTTATATTTATTAATTATGATGATATGAAATTAATATAATAATTAAACCATCATCACATCATATAAACAAATTTTGTTTTTATATTTGGGGAGATGAGAATTATATAATCCACTCAAGGCAAATTCACCGATGAAAATAAAGAAAGAAAAAACTCAAGGCACACTCAAGTTTGAAATATATCACAATAAAAACAAAATTATATGAACATGTTAATTTGCTATCACATTAATAATCCACCAAATTTGCTCAAATATCACCCACGACAATGTGAAGATGAATGTCCCAAGAATCTGGTCCATATGTCGTATACGTGCAAAGATAAAACAACAACATATAATGTTGAAAAGATCACCTTTATAGCATGATTCTGGTGTAATACATCCTGATGAACAATTCAAATGCAGTTAGAAACGCCTTCCACACACTAAGATAATCAAACAGTCACTAGTTTGTTATATCCAATGGAAATAGGCTTTGCAAGCACAACAAAACAAAAAGAACTAGAACCAAATCTCTCTGGATTATGCTCTCTTGATTAACCACTACTGCGTCACGAAGAAAATTGACCTTAGAGGCCATCACCGTCACTTAACACCCAACAAAAGTGAAATGTGAGTTGATAACTAGTAAACTAATAAACGTACAGAAAAATTGTGTGTAGATACAACAAAGTACTAGGAACGAACAAAATAATGATCTTTAGCAGTGAAAAGAAATCTTTCAAAGCAAATGTTTGTTTTGCAATAATATGTAACAAAACCACACTGACCCATATGAAGGATAAACTAATCCTTGTTAGTAGCTGTAAGAAAGCAGTTCCTGGTACCCAAAGCCTCCAAAATAGCCAACCCTAGCAGAGCTAGAACATTCTCTCTTCGAAGATGAAATTGTGGCAACATGAGTGAAATGAAATTAGAGACAACAAAGTGAAATAAATCAAAACAAGAACGCAACGTTTCATTTAACACGAAAATGACTAAACTACCCTTGTGCGCATTCAAAATATTTGGATCCCACTGCGTGTCAAATGAATGTGAATAACTTTGAGCGTGTCAAAGTATTCTTATTCTTTGAGGATTTGACTCCCAGTCTTTATAGTTTAAATTCGACTCATTTTCAATGGGGTTTTACAAGATTAAAAAAATAGCTTGTGTTTAGATAACAATAAAATGGAAATAAATTATATTTAAATTACTTATATTTTATTTTCTTTGTCATTTTTAAAAAGTTTATTTAAATGAAATAATTAAAATATATTACATTTTATTCTTTTTGGATAAAGTAACTGAATCTTTTTGTAAGATTAAATTTTGTTTAAAAATATTTATTTTAATATATAGAATTTAAGAAAAATATTAGTTAACTTTAAATATTTAATAATTTAATTTTAAATATTAAATACTAAAGTATTTAATATTTAATAGTTTTAGAAAAATATAAGTAGTAATACACTTTTATATTAATATTTATTGATTTTATAAAACAAATACAATATTATTTACTAATTACTTCAACAAAGTCTTTTAATTATAAAAATTAAATATTTAAGATATAACATAAAAGCATAATACTATTAGTGTGATTTAATTAACCACAATTATAATATAATTGTAATTGATTTTTCATTCATAATCCAAATTTATGATGTCAAACACCAACTATATCTATCAAAAAACAAAATATACTACAAAATTTACACTTCCACCCATATTTATTATATTGAAAATTGTCCAAAAGTTTGGGTTGTTTGTCATTGGTGCTCAAAATTTACCATTTTATATAAGTCTCTTATGCTGAGAACCAGACAAAATTAAGAACATTTGGCCTCCAGTGTCATGTGTCATTGTATATTGCTTTAAATAATGCATTAGAGGTCATTGGTGGAGAAAGAATGTTGAACATTTCATGCATACAACTATGGTGCATGTAAGTTTTTTAATTGTTACTTAACTTTTTGAATATTAGTATTATTACTTTTTAATAAATATACTTAACTTTATTCTTATAGGTACATAGACACCGTCATAGTGGAAAACATGTTGGTGATATTTTGTTAGAGCATGCAAATCATTGTATTTTACATGAGATCTTATCTGTGAGTGCATGACATACGATTTAGAAAAAGAAAATCACATGCACTTTTGTTGAACTTTAATTGTGTGGCAAAACAACAATTTTAAGTCGACTTCATTATGAAGTAAGTCGATTAAAACTCGTGGATTTGCACAAACTTTTTCAAAGTGTGCTATGAGTATTTTTTAAAAGAAATTTTTTCAAAACTATGCGTTTGGTTGTTGTATAGTCAACTGTACACACAAGCTACTCGACTTAGTTAGTTATGTTTTGAAATTTTGTTATTGCTTGTCATGTCTAACAACTATATTTTGTATGTTTGACCAAACATTGATTGTGAGTCAACTCTATTAAATGTGTAATCAATTAAGTTGGTTTGACTGCTACTATTTGTTACAACTATCTGAGTATAATCAACTCTATTAGTAACAAAGTTGACTTAGGAGCGTCAGTTTTATGGAAAACTATATATAGACGTGATTTTGAATTTTACAGAGACTTTTGTGATTCTAACGAGTTAATTGATTTCTTTTTAGATTTGTGATCTCTTGTAGAACTTGAAAAAGCTCCAAGAATTCATCTAGAAGACCGTGGTGTTCATCTTTGTTGATTGCTTGACGAGCAAGATTCAGTGTAGTCTAACTATATGATCAATCTGCACTTGTGGTGTTTACTTCGTGATAAATTTCTCTCAATCTTGTGAAGATTGTGGTTGCCTTGCTGTGATTACAGGAAGAGAACGTGCAACTTTCTGGACTTTGAGGATAGTTCAAAGGATTAAAGACTGTAGGAGAAGGGATATCTTGCTACTGTTCTTTGTTTTGTATATGCCTATATTTTGGTTAGAGGGTTAGAGAGGTGTTTTATATTTTTACGTGGAGGTTGCTATAAAAGCCTTGGTGTAAAAACCCTGATCATTATAGTGCATATGATTCTTGTGGGATTGGAAGGACATCGGATGATGACAACCCCTAAAGTCTTAGCATGATTCTCTTTAACTAAATACACTTTCCTTTGTTTTGTAGGTCATTAATAAAGCTTGGCAAACACTTAGATGAGTAACCAAGCAAGGAGATAACAATGGAGCTAAAGATGAAGAATGTGTTGCCAGCGCTCAGCGGCATGATTCCCACCGCCCAGCGGTGACGAGAAGTGTCTTCTTCCTTGAGCACGTAATTCAGATGGAGCACCTAGCCAACTGGACAAGCTTCCTCTGTAAGCTGCCTTTAATTTCTATCACGTTTCCATTAGGATAGCTTCTACTACACACTTGAGAGCTCTCCTTCTCCTATAAATAGAGAGCTTCATCACTTGTAGATGTAACTTGATTTGGAGTAATGAAATGTTGTTGAATTCTCAGCTATCCTCTCAAGTTCAACCTTGTGCCTTGTTATCTGGCACCTCCTATAGCTCCTTTCCCCTTTGGAAGGCTGCCTGAGCTATAATTCTACCATAAACATCCATCCAACATCACCAGACATTTTCACAAACACCTTTAGTGCAATTCGGACTCCATCTTCTACATCACTCCGCTGCCACTTCTCTGCGACTTGGAGCATTCTTTTGTGTATCATGGAGATGCTTCCATCACTGGATGTAGGCGGTTTAGCCGAACCAGCATAAAAACCTGCGTTTGAATTCTTTATCCCTGCATTTTTATTTTCAAAGTCGACTTTACTTTTCATGTAGTCAACTATATTCTGCTGCATTTGAAAAAATCTGATTCCGTGCGTTTCAAGAAACTTTTGAAAGATCATCCTTTTATGAAAAGGATTTTTAAAAGACTTTGATTTTGTGTTTCACCAATTCACCCCCCTCTTGGTATTGAAACTAAGCCATTCTATTTTCAACAATTGGCACCAGAGCTGGTTTTCATAAGTTTTTTGAAAATTAAGTCGATTACTTCTTCTTTAAGTCGACTGATCCTGTGAAAATGGCTTTTAGTTCTCAAACCTTTAGTGAAGGTGCATCAACAAATAGACCATTGTTAAGACTTCGGCAAGTGTACCGAATCATATTAAGTAATATAAACAGTAAGACCGAGTATCGTTTCCCAAGAGACTCTTTGGCCTAAACTTTTGTATGATTTCTTGATTATTTAAGACTTAAACAAAACGAAATTCAAGGTTTTATATGCAAAGACAAAAATCAAATATGTATGTAGAGATTTATCAATTGACCAAAAGATAACGTAGTTGAATAATATGGATGAATGATGTTGTTGGGGTTTCCGACTTATCCTAACCCACTCTCATATAACTTATGAATTCTACTCTTCCATTAATGGTAATGCCACTTTCTAATTTACCCTAATCCCAATGTCTTGGTGAAAAGAGCCTACTCCTAATCACTAGTTTACTATGTCTAGTTTCCCTAATAATTGATCATGCATTACATTAATTCGCACAGAAGCTTAAGACAATTGGTCCTCTTATCCCTATGTCTAGACAATATTGCTCCCAAGAGAATTTTTCCCATGTCTAGATCTACCCACATGTGTCCATATAGATATAATAAAAGATTTTGATATTGAATAATGTCTTAAACAAAGCATACAAAGATAATAGAAGAAAAACTCAAACAATTAATGAAATTGAGCATATGAATAAAGCATCAATTCCATATATGAGAGTATCAAAAGATTACATTGTTTTCCCCAACAACAATGGAGTTTAGTTCACCATGGGCATCGTGAAACTAGATGAAATAAATTAAAAGAATGAAAGATAAAACCCTAAAAGTTGTAGATCGGAGCTTTCACATCCAAAATCTGCCTCCTATGAGTGAAGAAGGTATTTTTGCGTCCTTTTTGTGAAAAGATAACCTCTAAAGGTCGTACAAATCTATTTATATTTCATTAAAACAAAGCATAAACTGACCCAGTCCAAAAGACTAGTGCTCAGCAGCGTCACTCAGCGGTGAGCGCGATACCCATGGTTCCCCTCAGCGTTGGCGCTTAAGCGTTTGGCCATATCTATCTGAAGAGGCTGGCGTTCAGCGGTGGCTGCGACACTTACACTGGTGCAAAAAGGGTTATAACGTCACATAGTCAACGTCTCACTGCCCAATTCGCAACGTTAAAAATGACCGGTGGCATTACCGTAAATAAATTCAATCGCTCCACATCCTCTATTGAAATCGTTCGCCGACTAATATTTATTAACAACAAACAAAGATCATATAGACGTAATCTAAAATGTGCTAACATCAAACAAGGGCCAAAACGACGTAAAACAATGACCTTAGAAACACTTATCATCATTTTGAGAAACAACTAACATTTAATTTAAAATAAAAAAATAACAAAATACCGGTTTGCTTCCAATAGTATCACTCTACCCATATTTGTCGTCCATCATGATAAATATTCGACGTTTTATATTACAGATAGTGAATCCGTTTTTTATTCTTTATTTCTTTCCTCTTTTAAACCAGACAGAACGTCGCCCCCTTTATGGTTTCAACGTATATACCAATGTAAAACGTCGAACAATTTGGGGTCTGACGTGATGGTCCTTGGTGTGCGAAACCTTGGTAATCACATAACTTCAGTTAAGGAAACAATTGACGTTCAATACAAAATAAATAAATACACAATTTTGTTTTAAATAATATGACGTCACAATAAGAAAAGATGGACATTGTATATTACAGCTAGTAGTTATTCTTTTATTTTTCTTTTAAATCAACCAATAAAACGTCAATTTAAACTGGCTTTGACGATAACAATAATTATTTTAAGTAGACATCCATTTATAAAATTTCTCCTATGAACTCCATCTTTTAATTTTTTTCTGTGTTTTCTGTTATCTCCTTTAGCTAGTAGTTATTCTTTTTATTTTTCTTTCAAATCAACCCATATGACGTCATTTTATACTGTCTACGACGTTTTATTATTTAGTTTCTTTTTTATTATTTTTTTCTTTTCCTTTCAAAACAACTATATAACGTCGAATTCGTCTATGCATTCGACGTTTACTGAGTTGTGTTTTAGTGTAGTTTTGCGCGTGTTTTTCAGTAGCCCGATACCACCTTCTTCCTTTGCTAGTTTCTTCATAAGAAAAGCTTATGTCTTTTGCATCTCTAATGGCATTTCAACTCAAAACCGAACCTGGGTCGTTGCCTAGAGGTCATGCAAACCGCCAATGAAAAAGAATACGGTGACATGAGAACTAGGCAAGACACAGGTCCGGTTTTGGTTGAAATACCATAAGAGACCAAAAGACGCAAGCTTTTCTTACTAGGAAACTACTAAAGGGAGAAGGTACTAATACGCTACCAAAAGACACGAGCAAAACTGCACCAAAACACAACAAAAACTCATTTCAATCGGTTCAAATGGAAGATCATCCATCAAAGACTAATTTAATCGGAGTAAAAGTAAGTTTAAACGATTCAAAAGAGATAAAACGCACATGGAAATGCAATGCCGCCTAGAAAAAAGGCGAGGAGGAAGAAGATGAAGTGAGCGTAGAGTTGTATGATTATATTTATAGAGTCAATATTAATGCTCACAACCACTATGGTAACAACACAAAATTAATGCTCACAGACACTCCAATGCCTTTCACGTCGAAGCCCCCTAGAGTTAGACGTTCTATGGGAATTTAAAAAGGAAAAAGAAAAAAAAAAGATCGACCTTTGCCTTCGGATAACGAATAATACATCAGATGCTAAAGAAATTCAACGTTTATTGTTGGATTTAAATAAAAAAGAATTAAACCAAAAAGACACTTGGGAAGTTTGGAGAAATTGACGTCAACCTCTTCGTTTCTAGAACCAATTTGCATTTTCCCATATGATTTAAGTAGAGTGCATTTTATTATTGAAACCCATATATCAACCATTTCCTAACAGTAATAAGTAGACATCAATTATAAAATTTCTTGTAACAACAATTGTGTTTTAACTTGTAACAACTCCAAGGCCTTTCAAAACGCTACAACTTCAAATCATAAAATTCATAAACTCCTTCTAGGAATTAATAGAGGACGTCGAATATTTTCAAAATCGACGTGTTTCAGGTTAAAAAGGAAAAAGAGAAAAAAGATAAAAGTAAAAAAAAGGAGATACTTTTGCCGTAATATTAAATAATACGCCGACTACCCTTTATTCGACGTTCGTATCTTAATATTACGTCGATTAGCTTTATCTTTCGACGTAATATTGGTGTTTAAAAAGAAACAATAACATATATGATATACTGTTGCATGCAATGTAATGATGTAAAATTAAAATGGANAATTGCAATCATAAAAGTGATTTAATCATATTTAATCATTTTAAACAATTCGATCACCATTCACTAATGTTTGCCAAAAGAGAATTTCATTAATATTCAAGAGATGATTAATACAAAACANNCNACCTACAATAGAATTTCATTACTAAATAGAATAGAATAAAAGATTATAAAAAAATTCTAACTCAACATCCCACCTACAATTTTCACACGAGTTTTCAATATTATCATCATCATCTTCAGTATCCACTATTTCCCAAGAAATAGACTTCTTCATTCTCCAACCATTGCATTGTCTCTGGGAACATAAAGGATTTGGATTGCACAATAGTGTTCCATGAGGTTTTCTCCATACATTACCCAACAAAGTTACTAACTTATTTCTACACCTTAGAACACAATTGACATTTCTCAAAAATTGCATATAGTCAACCCCTGCTTTTCTTAAATCACTATCGTATGAACATAATAAGATCAAACCATATACATATTTTGCTTCAAGATAACCCTTTTTGGTAGCGATTTTCAAGTCATTAATGCCTTTTTCAATATTTCCCTTATATCTAATTATTTCTCTTAATCACTCTCTATACAAAGCTTCAATATTTCCACCCTCTTTACAACTTTGCATGAAAATATCAAATGCCCTTTGATAAGTTATCGTTGAAGCTATCAAATTAATGCTACTTTTCAAGGCAACTTCAGTATTGCCAAGTAGTATTCAAGAAAATAGATAGGGCTAGAGTAACCCTGAGTCGTCTCCCAACGAACACGAAATTGCTTTCGAATATCTGACTCTTATGAATGTTATGCAATGCTTATGAATAAAAGTGAGAATGTTTAAAGAATGTTGTAGAACAAAGAAGAAACTTATAAACAATTATGAAGAAACAGGCTAATTCCACTGCTTTTCCTAAATATATTCATCATTGGTTATTCTCCAATCATTGTTCAATTCATTATTCCTTAAGTTTCAAATTAATTAAAGTACATTCTTAATTAATTTGAGGGTGGTCATGCAGTTAATCAAAGTACATTCTCAATCAAATGCAAGACCTTTCTAAATTATTCACAATAAATTCAACCAAAGTACATTCTCAACCAATTTTATAGTGTTTAATCATTTCAATTCTTAAATCTCCTAACCAAATTAAAAGCTAACCAATCAAAGTAAATTCTCAATTGATTATAGTTGTAATTATTACTACCAACCAAAGTACATTCTCAATTGATAGTAAAAACCATTTAATCATATGAAAGTTCCTAAATTCAATCAAAGTAGATTCTCAATTAAACCTAGAAACCCTAAAACTCACATAACTAATATGCATGTAGATTCAAACACATTTTAATGCAACAATCTTTGCTTTTAATATGATAGAGAGATGAAAGACATAGAGAGAGAACAACTTAAACCTCAAAATCCATAATGAAATTACAGCAGAATAGCCCTAAATGCTTAGCTCCATGAATGGAGTTGAATACATGATGAAATAAAAGAGAGAGAGGAGAAGGAGTGGTCGATCCATGAATGAAGTCCCCTGGGTCTCTTTATATAGGTTTGATTGGGCTTGGACTTTGAATCTTCTATTGATAAAATCTTTTATCTTATATCTAATGTCTTTCAAATATTCAAGAGATTTAATTAGTTTTTGAGAATATTTGATAATATCTTTCCTAGATAAGAAAAAGATTTGGCAAATATTATCTTTTGATATTTATTGATATAGTTAAATAAGGTAATTATTTAACAATATCAAGTAAAATATCTTAAGATATATTTTCTCCAAAATATCTTTTAAAATATCTAACAGATTTAAAATTTCCCAAAATTACATTTCAACCCTTTTTATTTTATTCAAACTTACACATAAGTCCAAAATTTTCCTCTAATTGCACTTTAGCCATCTCTTTCTTTTCAAAATTGCATAAAAGCTCTGAGTTGACCAGATTGGACCATCTTTGACCATTNAATTTCATGCTTTAAATNAATAAAATTNTAACTTCAGNTGCACAAATAAACATTANAACATCCAAAATAATTTATGCAACTAAGAATCACATTTTAAGCATCTTTAATTCCCAAACCCAATAAATCCAATCGTCATAAATTCACATTAAATCAATNATTTAAGCACAAGAATCTCATCAAAAATTTGAATTCTAAAACATAAATGTGGGCATAAATATGCATTCATCACACCCTCACACTTATCCTTTTGTACTCCTGGGCAAAATTGATTAATTTCAAAAGTTTGTTCAGGGCCATTTTATTCCATATTTGCATTTGAATCAAAAGAATGAACAATACTGGATATAAATCAATCATCTAGGCATCACTTTGTCATGGACATGTAAATGAAATCACTTTATTCTTCACACATGAGTTAACCTTTTTTAATTCCCAAGAAAATCAAATATGAAAGATAACACTCAAGTCAAAATGTATCTATTTCTCTCCAAATCTCTCAAGTGTTTTTGGCTTATGTTTACACTCAAAATACCCATGTAAGTAGACACCCTTGGTATTTAGCAAGACTTTAACATTCACATACTTTTAGAAAACATGCAATTATTGATCATGAGGGCTTTTTAAGGGTTATATTGAGGCCAAGGCAAAGATAGGAAATTTTCTTTTGGAATTTATGGGTTTTTGAAATTGATATAGAAAGAGTAACGACACTTTATTTCAAAAACAACCTTATTTCTTGCTCTTTTTAGGAAGATTTTCTTTCTCTTTTTTTTTCATCATTTTTTTTTTTCAAAACTCCAACTTTTCATCTTCCTTTTTGCCTTCCTTTTTTTTAATGTTGTGGTGAGACACTCACCCACACACTTATTCATCACTTACTTATAACACAATCCATTACTCCTTCTTTCATATGGTTTTCCTTCTTCTTTTTCATTTGACAATTACTGGAAACAAGAAAAATAGTCTTAAGGCTCAAAGGGGTTTCCAATGGATTAATGTTAAGGTAAGTTTATTTGGCCAAGTAGCTAAAACAAGAAANGCCTCAATCATATCAAATCATGCATATTCACCTCAGTTGCACAACACAGAATCAAGCTAAATATTAGAGTATCATCAAAAGATGGGCAAATCACTCAAGAAAAATAGGCCCTCAGAATCCATAATGAAATTACAGCAGAATAACCCTAAATGCTTAGCTCGCCATGAATGGAGTTGAATACATGATGACATAAAAGAGAGAGAAGGAGTGGTCGATCCATGAATAAAGTCCCCTAGGTCTGTTTATATAGGTTTTATTGGGCTTGGACTTTGAATCTTCTATTGATAAAATCTTTTATCTTATATCTAATATCTTTCAAATATTCAACATATTTAATTAGCTTCTGAGAATATTTGATAATATCTTTCCTAGATAAAAAAAAGATTTGGTAAATATTATCTTTTGATATTTATTGATATAGTTAAATAAGGTAATTATTTAACAATATCAAGTAAAATATCTTAAGATATATTTTCTCCAAAATATCTTTTAAAATATCTAACAGATTTAAACTTGTCCAAAATTAAATTTCCACCTTTTTTATTTTATTCAAATTGACACATAATTTTCCTCTAATTGCACTTTAGCCATCTCTTTCTTTTCAAAATTGCATAAAAGCTCTGAGTTGACCAGATTGGACCATCTTTGACCATTTAAT
>NC_028358.1:16496439-16504193 GCF_000741045.1 Vigna radiata var. radiata | reverse complement strand
TCCAAAATAATTTATGCAACTAAGAATCACATTTTAAGCATCTTTAATTCCCAAACCCAATAAATCCAATCGTCATAAATTCACATTAAATCAATCATTTAAGCACAAGAATCTCATCAAAAATTTGAATTCTAAAACATAAATGTGAGTATAAATATGCACTCATCACCCTTGCTCTTTACATGACCATGAAATCAACGAAAACTTTTCTAAAGAAATTTGCTGCCACATATAATTATCTTTTGTGGCATGCAAAAAATCTCTACAACATACTTTCATATTGTATTGATAAATCCAAGATTCAGAATTTACCTTTGCAACCACATTAAGGAATAGGTCTTTGGGAATTTGATTGGAAAAATTTTAGAATTGTCATCTTCTATGTATTGTCTTTTGTTATCTCTTTGAACCAATTCTTCCATTACAATGAAACGAGCAGACTCGTGGCTTTCATGACATTGTCTCTTGTTGCATTGTGTCTTCTTCATCAATTTTGAAGTTGTCATGTTTACTATGCGGTTCAGCAGATTAGAGTTAGCCTTTTACTTCTGAAACGTCTAAGTATTACAACTCTTCGTTTACTGTTGGATTAAAAATGGAGTAATTCTTCATTTATTGTTTGATTATAAAGAAAAAGGAATTAAAAAGGGAGAAAATCTTCGACTACTCTTCGTTTACTGTTGGATTAAAAAGGGAGTAATTCTTCATTTATTGTTTGATTAAAAAGAAAAAGGAATTAAAATGGGAGAAACTCTTCGGCTTCTAGCAGAAAAATAATATGTCAATCCCCGAAGAATTCGACATAATCTTGGTGGTTTAAAAGAAAAAAGAAAAAAGAATTAAAAGGGGAGTAACTCTTTAGCTTCTGGCTCACAATAATATGTGCATGGCTTTATATATGGACGTAATATTTGTGTTTTAAAAGGAAAAATAAAAAATAAAAGAATGACGCGTTGGTTTAAATATTTACCGTCAATGAACGTCGAGTTTTATGGGGCTTCGACGTTTTGATTTAAACTTCCAAGTATTTCAACTACAGAACATGGAGCTGTAATGGTATAGGACATGTTTTATTGAAGTTATATTGAAACTGAATAAATATATTTCTGAACTTTTATTGAAACTGTAACCTTTCCGTATACCTCTAGATCCTATTCTCAAATGGCTTCTTCATCTTCACGGCGTGGAAAGAAGGCTGCACAGGTTGTAAGAAATGTTAGTCCAAATGGGTGGATAAGTGATGACGAAACACGATACAAATTTGGATGTTATAGAAAACTCTTCAAGGTGGTCCATCACAAGTACATGGATATGGAATTATTTAGAAAGCAAGGGTTTCTTTTCCAAGATTGGTTTGTAGGTGTTGGTCTTGCAAAATTTGTAGAAATGATCGATGGTTGCTATCTTCACCTTGTAGAAGTGTTCTACCACAATCTGAAGGTTGTCGATGGTGTTATATGCTCTCGGGTGAAAGGTGTCGATATTAAAATTGATGATGAAATATGGCTATCTTTTACCGGTCTCAAAGCACAAGGCTTCAGGTCTCATGAAAGAAATTCTGAACTCAACCAATGGACCAACAAGAAGAAGATTTATAAGGAATTTTTGAGAAATCCAAAAGGACTNNAGGTATACAAGCCGTATCTACTTGATGGTTTGAAAATGGAAGAAAAATTGTGTGCTTTTGTAATTACTTGGGTAATACTACCTGGAAGATATATACGTGATCGTCTAACAAATGAAGATTTATTTTTGGTTCATGCCATAAAAACACGGATACCAACCAACTGGGTTGTTGTTGTGAGTGAGCACATGATTGAAATTGCAAGTAAGCATGAACATAATCTGCCATATGGTGTTTTTATCAGTAGTGTATTGAAGCATCATCAAGTTGATCTTACTGGTGAAAAAAAAATGGGTGCACCAAATCAAATGAAATAGGAAAAACAACATTGACCTTTAATGGTCTAAAGAAAACAAAAGGTGGCTGGGTGTTCAAGGATGTTGACGAAACTCCTCCTACCTTCACTCTACACACTGAGTTTGAAAGATTTGTTGGGGATCAATTTCGAAGGCTTTCAACAAGAATTTCAAATGTTGAAAATTCTTTGATCATGATTCACAACAAATTACATGAAGACAGTTTAGTTGAAACCATAACGAGTGAATCTGATGATGAAGACGACACAACAGAAGATGAGTCTATGGAGACATCTAACTCAGATTAGGAAGAAGAGTCCATTGTAGTTTATTTTTCTTAAATTAATGAAATATCTTAATATATTTTAGTATTTTTTCTATGTTTGAACTCTGTTTGAAATTTTAGTATATACTTTTCGTGGTTATATTTTCATATTTTTCCTATATTTGGTGTTATTTTGCTTTTCTTATGTTTTTGTTTGGTTTAATAAACCCTGGGTTGGCATTGTGCATTAAATTCAATATGATCCACGTGGAATAATAATATTGTTGGTAGCTAGTGTTTTATGTTCGTGTTCGTCTTGGGGAGGAAGGGGTTCTCGAAGCACTGTGGAACTGAGGAAATGTCTCGTTCATCTTCGTCTTGCAAGAATTTGGGTTCGGACTTCCAACACAGTAGTGGCATTGTTAGGATGGGTGTAAAACCCACTTGCTTCTGTGGTCACATTGCAGTTTTACGCATTGTGAGAACCCCTAAAAACAAGGGCAAAAAATTTTAGGGATATATATTTAGGGTTTTTATGTGGGGTTATTTTTTTGTTTTTTATATACAGTCCGTTTAATTTGTCCTCTTCATTTGTGGTTTTGTAGCTGTAGTCCATTTTATGGGCAAAGACAGACTGTGCTCCAGGGTGGTGCGAAACTTTTGTGTGTCAGTGACTTGCTTTTATTAGGAAAAAAAACCATTGAAGAGGCACACAATCTCTTACATTGGCTGGACTGTGAAGTAGGTTTTGGCAAGATGGGTATTTGTGGACTTAGCATGGGTAAGGGTTGTTTGAACCTAGGCAGAAATCAGACAAGTTTTAACTTTTCAAATCTCTTGGATTTTACTTTTATATGACTTTTGCAATGTTTGAATGTACACCAGGAGGAGTACATGCTGCCATGGTTGGATCACTTCACCCTACACCTGTTGCAACACTCCCTTTTCTATCTCCACATTCTCTTGTTGTGGCATTCTGTGAGGGGATTTTAAAGCATGGCACCGCCTAGGAAGCATTGAGGGAGGATCTTGCAACCCAGAAGGCAACAATGACTCTTGAGGACGTCAGAGAGCGAATGAGAAATGTTCTCTCTCTCATAGATGTCAAGCGTTTTCCAGTTCCCAAAAGCCCCAATGCTATAATTTTTGTTGCCGCCACTGTATGTTCCAAATATCATCATCATCTTATGCCAGGTGTTTTAGTGAAAATTGGAAGAAATTTACGTCTAACAATCATTCATTTAAAGTTCTTTTTTGTTTATATATCCGTCTGGATCATTTAACTTTTCAAATCTCTTGGATTTTCCTTTTATATGACTTTTGCAATGTTTGGGTCACAATGGACATGTCTCATCCTTCATTCTCCACCACGATGAGTTTCGAAGAGCCAAAGATGGTCTTGATAGATTACCATGGAAAGAGTCTCAATTGTGACAGGATCATTGATTCATTGCACACGAAGAAGAAATTGCCTTTTACATTGTTTATTGATACTTTGATCCTCTCTTCTAGTTCTCACCCACACTAATAACATGCATAATTGACCTCAGATTTCCATCCCCAAATGAAGAGGGAAAGAGTTGTTGTAAATAATCATCATGAAAAGATGTGCATTGTAACATTGAAGTTAAAATAATGGGATAGAATTTTGTGAAAAAACCGATAGAATTGTAGAATGAGATTTAACTGTTCTGTCTGATCTCTGTTAAAAGTTTTCACTTGATGATGATATCCATTCATTGGCTTGTTTGTGTTTTTGGTGAAATGTTAAGGTTTAAACCCTTTAATTGTCCCTATTTATGTAGGGTTTTCCCACTTCGATCCCCGTTCTTTTAAAATTTCCAATTGAGTCCTTAATAGTGCTAATTGATTCAATTGAGTCCCTACCGTTAAATTTGGCTTAACAGAGTTAAATGTTTGCACAGGTAGGAAGTTGACGTGGCAAGGTTTTTAAACCTAGCATTCACAATTCTTATGTGGAATTTAAATTTTTTTTAACATTTTGATTAAAAAAAAAAAAGTTTCCATTACAGCACCATACAGAACCATCATCAGAGAATCCAATCACACCTCAGAACCACCATCATCTTCCTCTGCCATGTTCACTTTAATTCATCTTCTTCCATCCAGCACCACGAAGGCAAATCGCCACCATGGCCAACATAACCAGTGCTCAAGTTCTTCGCCCACAACTGAACTATCATCATCTATTTTCTTCTCCATTAAACAATTTGAAACCTGTAAAGAGAAAATAGAATCAAAAATATGAAAACCCTCAAATTAGCCACAAACCGTAAATCGTGCTAGACATAAAGCGCGAGACTTTCGAATCTCCATAAAACCAATTCCAATTCAAAGCCTACAATTTGCAATGTGGGTGGTCCAAGCTTCATCAGGTTTGTCCAAGTAAAGGTTCTCGGCGTTAGAGAAAAAAGTGTCGTTCAAGTATTTTTAACTGGATTTCACCAGAAAGGGGGACCACAATATTGCAACAGTAAAGATATAGTGTGCGTATAACGCCATGGCGCGAACCTACATCTCGACCGCGAGTATGTAATCGATGGCTTCTTTGAGAATGATCTCTTTCTCTCTCTTTTTCTTTCTTTCTCTCTCTCTCTCTCTCTCTCTCTCTCTATATATATATATATATATATATATATATATAACAAGTAAGAAAACCTCCCCTGTACGTGACCCACCACTCTCTTTCTCTACCCAAATTTTCTTTCTCTCTCAAAAATTATCTCACATCAGACAACACACACTTCCTACAAAAATTCTCTTCTTTGCAGGAATTCTTCACGCCATCTACCCTCTTTCTATCACAACCCAAAATCCTCATTTTTCTTTCCTCTCTATCACCGTCATACACCTTCACACCCATCCAAGTACCTCTACCACTCACTCCTTCAATTCGAACCAACACTTCTCACCACCAACCCGAGACCAATAAAACTCCCATTCTCTTTTCTTCCTGCTTCTTGGGGCGGGGCGGGTCAACCACCTTGGGTCGCCTATGTGGTGTCTTCCTGAACTTGAGCTTGAGCCGGTTGGTGAGAATGGTGCGGCTCCAGCGCGTCCTCCCGCGGGCGGCGGCAGCAGTGAGGACTTTGTCGGCGGCTTTACGGATGACCCTTCCATGACGGGGTGTGTCGGCAGAAACGTTGACACGCGTGGGTTTTCCATCTGGCATGGGAGTGGTCTTGGTGGGATTGGGGCTTGGTGAGGGATTTCTTCCTCTTCTTTGGGCGGTGAGAGTGGTTCGACGATCGATTGGGTTTGGCTTGAGAGAGGAGGAAATATGGGATGATGTTAGAAAAGGGTTTCTATTTCTGGGATATTGTTGGATTCAAATGGATATTTGTCATCGTTCAATGCTAAAGATGCCACGTTTCAATTCTCGTTATGACACGTGTTTAAACCTTGCCACCTCAATTTCCTACCTGTGCAAACATTTAACTCCGTTAAACCAGATTTAACTGCAGGGACTCAATTGAATCAAATTAGCACTATTAAGGATTCAATTGAGAATTTTAAAAGAACGGGGATCGAAGTGGGAAAACCCTACATAAATAGGGTCAACTAAAGGGTTTAAACCAAATGTTAAAAGAGGATAAACAAGGTGATAAAAAAGGAGCCGACATGATCGAATTTTCCGAGACTTTTGAGTACCTTATAATATTCATTCATTCTACTTGTGGAATGCTTCATTATTTTACTTTTAAAATATTCTTATTAAATTTAATGAAAATAAATTAGAAGATACGAGTGAATATAATTTTCTTTTAGAAATAATTACCTTTTAAAATATAGTTTTTATCTTCTTAATTTTTGTATCTATAATTGTGATTTCTTCATTAAATTAAAACTAATTTCTTAG
The DNA here is from genome assembly GCF_000741045.1 of Vigna radiata var. radiata. Lineage (NCBI taxonomy): Eukaryota > Viridiplantae > Streptophyta > Magnoliopsida > Fabales > Fabaceae > Vigna > Vigna radiata. Next base: position 16,498,128 of record NC_028358.1, on the reverse strand, counting down.
TTTTTGAAATTAATAGTTTAAAACTAATTTGTCCAAATTATTTAATATATTTTTTTATGTTTTTTTTAATGTTATTGAATGTCAAACAACTATTATTTTACTTATTTCCTTTTTGTTTTTGTTCATTTACTTATCTAATCTTTTCTCTCCCTCTCTCTCTCTGATTACTTAACTATAGTAATCTTAGGGTAAGTGAGCATTTATTAACGAATTATTATACTTTCGAATTAGGTTTTTTTTCTATCGAGAAAAATCCTCTTTAGTGGTTTTTTAGAAGTTATATGCCTAAAAGTTATTCTTATTTTAATATGATAAAAAAATAATCTTTTATACTTATTGTTTCAAAAATAGCATGTAAGATCAACTTTGAAAATGTTATTGATTTTAAGGTGAATAATTTTTTTTAAGACTTATTGAACATACAATTGATATTCACACATTGATTATGACATTTATATCGAACTCCATCTAGAATGAACCATTCTTATTAAAATTCACGGTACAAAAACTGCATTGGTAGCAAAGGTCAAATAAGTGGGGAGTATAAGCAAAAGTTTTGCACAGACAGGTCAACTTTGAAAATGTCATTGATTTTGAAGTGAACAATTTTTTTAAGACTTCTTGGACATACAATTGATAATCATGCATTCATTATGACATTTATATCGAACTTCATCCCCAAGGAACCATTCTTTGTAAAACTCATGGTGCAGAAACTGCATTGGTAGCAAAGGCCAAATAAGTGTAGAGTTTTGGCAAAGATTTTGCACAGCCAGGTCAACTTTGAACATGCCATTGAGTTTGAAGTGAACAATTTTTTTTAAGACTTATTGGACATACAATTGATGTTCAGACATTCATTATGACATTTATATCAAACTCCATCTCCAAGGAACCATTCTTTTCAAAACTCATGGTGTAGAAATTGCATTGGTAGCAAAGGCTAAATAAGTGGGGAGTTTAAGCAAAGTTTCTGCACATAGGGGTTGGTGGTTTAAATGACATTGATTTTTAAGTGAAACAATTTTTTCTAAGACTTATTGGACATAAAAGTGATCTTCAGGCATTGATTGTCACATTTATATCCAACTTCATGGCCAAGGAACCATTCTTTGTAAAACTCATTATGTAGACACAACATTGGGAGCAAAGGCCAAAAAGTAGGGAGTTTAGACAAAGTTTCTGCACACAGGGGTCAACTATAAAAATGACATTGATTTTTAAGTGAACCAATTTATTTTTAAGATTTTTTGCACATACAAGTGATGTCCAGACATTGATTATCGCATTTATATCGAACTCCATGGCCAAGAAACAATTCTTAGTAAAACTGATTGTGCAGAAACAATAGTCGGAACTAAGGCCAAATAAGTGGGGAGTTCATGCTGTTAGCAAAATTAAAAGATGAAGTTTTGATGATGAACAGATTTGCACAAGACAAGATTCACAAAGAAGGATTGAAGATCTCTGTATTTTATAAAGCTTTATTAATAATAAAAAATGATGTAATAGTGCTCTAAAATGTATTAGGGTTGATTCTTTTGGTTTATATGTAATTTATTTTTATTGAGAATCTTTCACAAGCTGTTTTAATCGATTAAACCAAGTTTTAATCGATTAAAACGAGGCTAGCACTGAAAACCCAATTGCCCCTGTAATAATCGATTAAAGTAAGTTTTAATCGATTAG
>NC_028358.1:16493442-16496104 GCF_000741045.1 Vigna radiata var. radiata | reverse complement strand
TCATCCTTGGTGTGTCCGAGGAAGTGATTGGAAGAGAATCATCCTTCGTGAAGCATTCGGAGGAGGTGGTCATCCTTTGTGATTATTCAAAGGAGGTGTTTGTAAGTTCATCTCTTGTGGTTTCAAGAGAGGTGGTATTTCTAAACTTTTACAAATTATTTTTCTCTGTGACTAATATTTGTAATTGTTTTGTGATAGTGAAAAAGTTTATCTTGTTAGAGATAAGCGACTGGACGTAGGATCCTTGTGATCTGAACCAGGATAAAATCACCTGTGCATTTTTCTCTTTCCCTTACTCTTTGTTTATATTTTATTATCAGCTTAGTAAGAAAAATTAAAGAGAAAAATTATTAAAGGCACGCGAAAAATAAATAACCAATTCACCCCCCTCTTGGTTTGTTCACGCTAATAATTCCGTTGCAGCTATTCTAACAATTGGCATCAGAGCTTGCTTTGATAGTCATTCAAATGGCAGGATTACATCAAACCTTTGCAGAGGGTGCTTCAATCAATAGACCCCCACTATTCACAGGTGAGAATTATGCATTTTGGAAGGTAAGAATGCAAATATTCATTGAATCTATTGATTGTGAAATTTGGGATGTTATTGCGTCTGGCTCTTCTGTTCCTACTAACAATACACAGGAACCAAAGCCCCGTGGTCAATGGACCACTGAAGAAAAGGAAAGGTTTCAGAATGACGTGAAAGCCCGGAACATCATTGCATCTGCATTGACTGTTGATGAATTCTACAGAGTCTCTGTTTGCAAAATTGCTCAAGAGATGTGGGACGTACTCAGGGTGACGCATGAGGGAATGGATGATGTAAAGAGGGCTAGGAAGAACTCTTTAATCAAAGAGTATGAGATGTTTCGAATGAAGCAAGGCGAAACAATCTCAGACGTCCAAAAACGTTTCACCAACATTGTCAATCATCTCATTGGACTGGGTAAGTCATTCGACACCGATGTACTTAACATTAAAATATTGAAATCTTTAGACAGGTCGTGGCAACCAAAGGTGACTGCAATCTCGGAGTCACAAAACCTCAACACCATGACTATGGCAGCACTTTTTGGAAAGTTGAGGGAACATGAATTAGATCTTGGAAGGCTTGATGAAGAAGAAGCTAAAGCCAAAAACAACAAGAAAAGTTTGGCATTAAAGTCTGAGGTTGAGAAAAGCAAAGGAAAATCAGACGATGAAGACTCAAACGAAGAGGAAAATTTAAGCCTAGTGATCAAATGACTAAACAGGTTCATGAAGTCTAGAGGTAAAGGGAGATTCAAATACGAAAAGAAAGAAAACCAAGGATCTTCCTCAAATTACCGATGCTACGGCTGTGGAGAAAAGGGGCATCTAAAAGCAGACTGCCCAAATCAAAAGAAGGGTGAAGACAAAAGGGAAAAGAGATTCTTCAAGAAAAAGAAGGCATACATTGCATGGGAAGATGACAATGAGACCATCACAGATTCAAGCGACTCAGATGAAGAGGCAAACATCTGTTTGATGGCAGATGATGATAATGAAAGCCAAGTAAGTAATTCACACTATTCTGATAATGATAGTCATATTGATGAGGATGAATTGCATGAAACGTATGCTGCATTGTTCATTGAATCTGAAAAATTAGACATCTCTCATAAAAAGCTGAAAAAGGATTTTAAAAATTTAAAATCTGATTTTGACAACCTTCTTGAAGAAAATAAAAATTTGAAATATACTTCTGAAATTTTTTCTAAAACAAATGATGCTTTGAAAACTGAATTTACAAATTTGTCTGAAGAAAACAGAAGTTTGAAAAATAAATTTTTATATCAAGCAGAAGAAATCAGAAATTTAAAAAGCAAAGTTTTATATTATGAAAAAGAGAAATATATTGCTAGTAATGAATGTGAATCTTGCATGAAATTTAAATATTTTTCTCAAAATACAACTACTGGAGAAAGTAGTAAAATTTCTGGAAATAAATCTGCTAAGAAATTTGTTCCTAAAAACAAATATAGAACCCGCAGAGCATGGGTAGAAAAAGGAACATCTAACAGAAACACAAGTACGATATCCTGTTTTTATTGCATGAGAAAAGGTCGTACCTCAAACAAATGCAAAATTAAACGTTTTGGTGTTTCTAGTGGAAGATATGTTTGGGTGGCTAAATAATTGGAATCTAACCCTAAAGGACCCATACAAAGAAGTTGGGTACCTAAAATAGCTTGTTTGTTTTCTTTTTTCGTAGGTATTGCAGAAATCAAGAAAAGTCATGTGGTGTCTTGACAGTGGGTGCTCAAAACACATGACAGGAGACAAGACAAAATTTACAAATTTTAAAGAAAAGGAACAAGCTTTGTCACCTATGGTGACAACAANAAAGGAAGAATTCTTGGAAAAGGGGATATAGGAAGCAAAGACACCTTGATGATCAAAGACATACTATACGTAGAAGGACTAAGGCACAACTTACTTAGCATAAGTCAACTGTGCGACAAAGGACTCAAGGTAACCTTTGAAAAGAATTCGTGTACTATTTTTAAGAATGATTCCTCTGAAATTGCATTAAAAGGAGTTAGGCATAATAATATTTATTTAATTGATTTAGAAAATGCATCAAATAAAAATATTTCATGTTTAGTAGTTAAAGAGGAAAACCCATGGTTATGGCATA
>NC_028358.1:16491016-16492567 GCF_000741045.1 Vigna radiata var. radiata | reverse complement strand
AAACCTCTTGAGTCAGAAGAATCTATTGCAGGAACAAGTGAAGGCTCATCAAAGGAGACAACTGAAGAGAAGACTCATGACAATCCTCTAGATAAAGATTTAAACAAAATATGGCGACAACCTAGAGGATTATCCTTGGACAACATAATTGGCGATATCACGGAAGGGGTAAACACAAGAAGTAATATTGTGAATTATTGTATGAATGTTGCTTTTGTGTCACAGATTGAACCAAAGAATATTAAAGAAGCCCTTCAAGACAAAAAATGGTGTATCGCAATGCAAGAAGAACTCAACCAGTTTGAAAGAAATCAAGTATGGGAATTAATTCCCAGAAAAGATACTCATCAAGTGATTGGAACAAAGTGGGTGTTCAGAAATAAACTGGAAGAAGAAGGAAACATCACCAAGAACAAAGCTAGGCTTGTGACAAAAGGATATAGTCAAGAAGAAGGTATAGATTATGATGAGACATACGCTCCGGTTGCCAGGTTAGAGGCAATACGCCTACTTCTTGCTTATGCATCTNTAATGAAATTNAAATTATTTCAAATGGATGTTAAAAGTGCTTTTCTAAATGGTTATATCAAAGAAGATGTATTTGTTGAACAACCACCAGGTTTTGAGGATTTTAAAAACCCAAATCACATCTACAAATTAAAGAAAGCATTATATGGCTTAAAACAAGCACCTAGATCTTGGTATGAACGTCTTAGCAATTTTCTTGTAGAAAATGATTTCAACAGAGGAAAAATTGATTCAACTCTATTTATTAAAAGGGTTGGAAAACATTTTCTAATTGTTCAAGTATACGTAGATGATATTATTTTTGGTTCATCTAATGCAACTCTTTGCGAGAATTTTGCTAAGTCCATGCAGGGAGAATTTGAGATGTCAATGATGGGAGAACTCACCTTCTTCCTCGGACTACAAATCAAACAAATGGAAGAAGGAACCTTCATATCTCAAACCAAGTATTGCAGGGAAATCCTCAAAAAGTTTGAGATGAACAATGCTAAAGAGGCATCTACTCCCATGGGAACGTCCTGCTACCTAGACAAGGATGAGACAGGTAAAGAGGTAAGTCAAACAAAATACAGAGGTATGATTGGCTCTCTATTATATCTTACTGCTAGTAGACCTGATATCATGCAAAATGTATGTGTGTGTGGTAGGTTTCAGTCAAGTCCTAGAGAGTCTCATCTTANTGCTGTCAAACGCATCTTTAAATATCTTAAGGGGACAACATCTTTTGGGTTATGGTATCTCTCAGGAGCTGAGCCGAGTCTTGTAGGATTTTCTGATGCTGATTATGGAGGTTGCAAGATAGATAGAAAAAGCACTAGTGGAACCTGTCACTTTTTAGGTAGTTCCTTAGTCTTCAGGCACTCTAAGAAACAAGCCTGCGTAACCTTATCAACCACTGAAGCCGACTACATTGCTGCGGGTAGTTTGATGGGTGTCGCCGCCCAATCAAATTTGATGTGCAATTAAAGTGTAGTATAAACTAGGGAATGACCCCTAGGTCGTCTCCCAAAGACCAATTTTGCG
>NC_028358.1:16488442-16490516 GCF_000741045.1 Vigna radiata var. radiata | reverse complement strand
TCTTCTTTTTTCACATACCAAGAATTATTGGTTATGGCTTTTGCACGTCATCTACCAGTTGATATGTCTCTTTTGCGTCTCCAAGACAAGCACGTGGTTAAGGCAATTTGGGAAGGAACTGAAAGAGTTCTTCGACCGAGAAGACATGCAATATGGATATCAAAGCATTTCGACGAGCTCGACGAAAGAGTGATGAACATCCTACAAGCAGCCAAATTTGACCATATTTTAAAAGTATCAAATATGGAAATAAATCACGTACTAGTGACTGCTTTTGTGGAAAGGTGTAGAATTGAGACTCATACTTTCCACTTCCCTCTAGGAGAAAGTACAATAACACTGGAAGACGTCGCACTCCAACTCGGTCTTCCNATTGAAGGTAATGTTGTGANTGGCATCAGNAGTGGACCTCTACATTTATTTTGTGAACAACTACTAGGACATGTTCCTCCAGAAAATACTGTGAGAGGCAACAGAATCAAATTGTCGTGGCTGAATAATACGTTTCGCCAATTACCTTATGATGCCACAGATGAGGTTGTTCAACAATACGCTAGAGCGTACATGTTGATCGTGATTGGCAGCATACTAATGCCAGATACATCTGCGAGTATGGTACATTTGATGTATCTTCCACTTTTAGCCGACTTGGACAACGTTAGAAGCTATAGCTGGGCATCTGCACCTCTTTCCTGCTAGTATCGTGCCCTTGATCATGGTACAAGACTCGATCAGGACAACATGATATTGTTACAGTCTTGGGCATGGGAAAGAATAACATGTCTTTCTCCGCAAATACACGAGGTTACTCAGCAAGACATCTCCGCTGGTACTGTTTTCCCATTGGCAAAAAAATGGTGTCGAACTACACAAACAAGACGGCACGACACCACAACAATACAAGAATTTCGTCAAAAATTGGATGACCTTTCACCGAAACAGGTATTCAACATTTGAATATGCAATTTGAAAAAAATACTACAACATTTTTATCTAACAATTAATTATAATTTTTCAGTTTTTATGGACGCCATATAGACGGAATGAAATTCGCCAAATTATTCCAGTCCAACTCCCCCCCACTTGTCGAGCACTTGTGCCTCTAATATGCTTCTCAGTTGTAGAATTCCACTAGTCAGACCGTGTGGTGCGTCAATTCGGATTTCGACAACCCGTACCGCAACCAGCGCTAAATCTCGACGAGGTTCATAAATTAGATATGAGAGGACGAGCAGACTGGGATTGGCAAGACCACCATCAACAGTGGATTGCTTTATGGAATGACCGACACAATCGTATCTTTACCGGTGTTGCACTCAACAGAAATGGTCACTTGCGTGACGATTCAGAGTATATGCAATGCTACATAAGTCATACTATCCGGTATATAGCTCCAATACAAGATGACTCAACAGACGAAGAGGTACAACAATAATTTTAATATTTTTCGTTCTTTAATGTTTGTTTTTTGCACCCAATATAACCGCAAAATTGTTTCGAAAAGTATGACATGGATCATGAACAACATTTTCAACCAACATCCGCATACCGTTCATCACCGCCTGACCACGTCCCACAAATGTCTTCCTTTAAGCACATGCAGTATCCATATCCATCTCCGTATACTCAAGGGGGAAGCTCGTACGGTTATTTTCCACCATCAACACCACTAGGCACAGGTCCGTCAACATTTTCTGCGGGTCCTTCAAATCAGTTTGGAACTACCACAAGCTCTCCACCATCTGCATTCCAACACGCGTCTTCGTCACAAAACGTTTATCGACCCACCATGGACTTCCAATACGAAGAGCAGTCAATTCAAAGTCAGCATGTGGATGAAGACGAAAATATGCAGACTCAATTACCACAACAACAGAGACGAGGGCAACGCCAAAGAAGAAGACCAACTTGTGGGACTGAAGGACATAGATAGACATAGACAAACATTATGATGTACTTTTTTTTTCATTAAATAAAAATTAAATGACATCACAATATTGTGTCCATTTCAAGTAATTTTCAATTACTATTTAGAGATTCTCTCCAAAAGGACTTCACATTTTTCACTATAAAT
>NC_028358.1:16483482-16487302 GCF_000741045.1 Vigna radiata var. radiata | reverse complement strand
TGAGCACTATGAGGATCTGAAAGATTGGACCTACATAGATGAAGATGGACAACGAAGAACAAGATTTATTTACCCTATACGTCCATAAATATTTGTAATTTTTAAGACTCTTTTCTATTGTTCTGTACTGTTTAATATTTGTTTAGACTTCTATTTGGATGACTGTAATAATTACTTCTTATGTTTGACACTTTATTTGAACATGGATGAATGTAATAAAAACTTCTTATGTTTTATATTATGTCATATTTGTATCCAAATATTGTTCTACTGCAAAAACCACTCTGGTAATCGATTACACAGTCTTTGTAATCGATTACCAGAGCTTGCTGGCTGAGAAAATTGTAACAGACCCCTGGTAATCGATTACATCAACCTCGTAATTGATTACGCGCCCAACCCTACCCTATAAAACCAACTTTTTCTCTCTCATTTCGCACACCCAACCTCTCCCAACCATTGCAGCGCCGAAAACCACCATTTTTGAACCAACAAGACCTCCAAAATCTCATCTTTTCCCACTTTTCTCACTTCTAAACACCATTTTCACATTCTACTCTCCATTTTCTTCAATTTCCACAGATTAAAATTTCGAAATGGCTGATTCTTCCAAAAGGCAAAGGGTTAGGGGTTCATCTTCTAGAGCTGCGGGACGTCGCCGTCGTGAACCTTCACCGATCGAAAGCTCGTCGTCACTCTCACCACCACCATCACCGATTGAATCGCAAGAAATCCTTCAATTTTCAAGTCCTGCATTGGCTGAAAGGTATTTCACACTTTTTAGCGACCGTGAAGTCATTGAACCAAAATTCGTGGATAAAGATTTTTTTGAAAGACAAAATATGGAATTTTTCCACATGCTCACAAATATAGGCTTGGTTGATTTTGTCTGTGATGGTCTGGACTACTATCCTGAACTTGTACGGATTTTTTATAGTAATCTTAAAATTTCTGATAATGGAACCATTAAGACTGAGGTTAAAAATGTTAAAATGATTATCAAACCNAGTCTATTGGCTTCCATAGCCAACCTACCCTCTGTTGGATTGAAATTTGAAGGAAAAATATTAGACCAATAGGTGGATGAATACAGTTTCAATGCGGCAAAACAGTTGATAATTTCGCCTGACAAACCTATATTTGGTAGAATTTTAGCGGAATCCATGACAGTTGAGGCTAGAATATCACATTACATTATCGTTCGTATTTTGTTGCCACGTGTTTCTAACATTGCCTAGGCTACCGAGGAAGATGTTATTCTGTTGTGGATTATAATGACGGGGAAGCAGATCAACTGGACCCATCTCATCCGACATAGGATGAAGAAGGCTTTGAAGCCAAATGCTCCATTACCATATGCATTTTTGATCTCCCGTATCTTGCAACATTTTTTATTTCCATTGGATGATGAAATTCCTGCCCCAAGGACGAGGCAAATGACAATAACCCAAACTTCACTAGAATCCTTTGGATTTAGGAGAGATCATAACAACGTCTGGGTTCCTCCTCGTCGTCCTGAACGCCACAATGAAGCACCTCCTCCACAACAACCACCACCACCGCCCATTCCTCAACACCAAACTTCATATGATGACTTCATGAGGGGGATCAATGATCTCAGAACATTTGTGGGGGACAGCTTCAACACAATGAATGACAACATGAATGCAAGACTTGAACAACTCGAGATCAAATGGGAGACCGCTTTGATACATTGGAAACTCGAGTTGATCATTTGGAGCATGAGGTTATGCGTCGTCATTTTGGTCCAGGACCTTCCTCGTAGATACTTAGCAGTGTTATTTTGCTTATTTTTAGTTATTATCGTTATGTAATGCATTTTCAATTCATGCATTTTCAATTCAATGAAATATTTAAAGTTTCATTTCTGACTTTCTCTTCTATTTTCCATTTCTAATTTCGTTAAAAATAATTACTCCGCCGAAACACAATATATCACAAATTAATTCAGAAAAACAAAGCAAATGTGTCTACAACACAACTAAGACCTCATTCAACAATTAAAACACTCTGGTAATCGATTACCACTAGTAATCGATTACAAGCCAGTGGTAATCGATTACCAGGAGAATTTTTTGCCCATTACACACTGGTAAGCGATTACCATGCAAATTACACAATTCAAAGTGTTGGTAATCGATTACAAGGTCCAAGTAATCGATTACCAGACTGGTTTTGGTCTAGAAAGCTGAAGTCGTGCAGGGGTGGCACGACTTTAGTCTTTGGTAATCGATTACAGCTCAAATGTAATCGATTACCACGCACTGAAGTCGTTTTTGGGTAGCACGACTTCATCACTATTCATATGAACAGTGTGAAGTCGTGCAATGGTGGCACGACTTCTCTTTTAGAAGTCGTCAGGGGGTAGCACGACTTCCCCTTGACTTTGAATGTGCCTACTTTGGTAATATATGAGGCAAATTTGCCTACGGGGGTACAAAAACCCCTAAATCACACTAGACACAAAACACAAGTGGGTTCATCGAAAATTGCGTTTTTTTCGAAGCCTTCCTCACACTAGACACTAAACCATTTGCGCTTTTCGTTATTCCTGAGTCACCAAGCAAGATCATTGCTGTTGAAAACAAATGAAGATGAGAAAGAAGTGGAGAAGAGGCTTGCAGAAATACAACAAGCTGCTGGATTTTCCAATTCCGACAAGTATGAGGAGAAGCCTGTGTGGCATGAACTCCTTTTTCCTCCTCTTCGCTGAATGCTGATCACTGGACTTGGTATTCAGTGTTTCCAAGCCTACACTTCGTTCATCATCGGCGGCTTCACTTTACCTTCAGGTATGTGTTGTGCCTTATTACTGTACACAATAATTAAAGCGATTTTATTTCTCTGCCTCCCAACGAGTTTGTTCCGATATTTTCAGGAAAGTGAACAAAAAGACCTGAAATAAGAAAAAATCACAGAAGGGGAATTATGTAAGGTTGTTGGATCATTCGGGGAGGGATTGTCACCGGCGACACTAACAGGAGCGGTGTCATCCTGCAAAAAGTCATGGGTGTCGAATTCAGGCATCTAGTGAAAGAACGAATCCCAATCGAATTGGGTGGGTTGGGTTTCTTCGAAAGTATCCATGAAAATTAAGAATTGAATTCCAATAAGAGAAAAAAAATATTTAAGGAGAATTTTTGTGTGTGCATTTGTAATTTGAGGACCATGAAACTTTCAACTTTGAATCATCAAGTTGTAGATGAACTCTCTCTAATTTTGCTGGTGCCTGCTTAATTTCATGAAAATCGAAAGAAAGGTGGAAGATGGTGAACCTTAATTTGGGTTTTAATTTTCAGGATTTTTTTAATTATATATTCAACCTACAACTCTCTCTAAATTCACACTTAAAAGAATTGACACGTCATGTTCTAACCTCAGTAAAAACTTAATACCTTTAATCCAATTTAACGGCTCAATTGATTCAAATTAACACTTATAAGAATTTAATTAGGAAAGTTTAAAAAAAGAGGACCAAATTGGGAACACCTAACAAAAATAGGGACGCCTAAATTGTTTAAACCTAATAAATATATATTGATAGTCAGTTGACAAGTTAAGTTAAAATATGGTGAATTATAAAAGATACAAATGTAAGAGATNAATCAAATATATGCAGAAAGAGTTATAATTTGAAAATTTTGAGAAAATTGGCGAATATACATTTGAGATAGTGGACTAATAGTGTAACAATGTGTGTCTTNTAACTAAAGAGTGTATCAATAATTCTCTTTTTATCATCTGGTATATTAATAACTAATAATGTTATATATTTAAAATTTACGGTAAATAAACTTAC
>NC_028358.1:16473207-16482972 GCF_000741045.1 Vigna radiata var. radiata | reverse complement strand
TTAATAACTAATAATGTTATATATTTAAAATTTACGGTAAATAAACTTACATAAATAAATTATTTAAGTGGTGACTTATTTTTTAATATTTTAAGCAAATAAATGTCCATAATTAGTGGATTAAAATATAAATAAATTGAACAAGTTAAATTCTATTTAGTTTCATTGTTTAATTCTTTTTGTTAAATTTAAAACTGATTATCATCTTCCTTAAAAATAATTTAGAAAATGCAGTTTTCTTTTTCTATATATAAAATCAAGCAAATTAAATAAACTTAAACCTTTTAGTCAACATTTTTACTTCCATTTAAATTTAACAAAAATCAGAGAAAATTATTTATATAAACTCGTATTGTAAATAACTTACAGGACTGATTCGACATATGCAATACCAAGAAGTTAACAAACTACTTTGACCCATTTAAAAAGCAAAGTTAAAAATAATTTTAACTGAAAATTAAATACATATTTTAACTATATTATATTAACATTATTTTTAATTTTATATAAATAATTTGACATATAAATTATAATATATTCATATATTTTAAAAAGAACTTAAATATTTTATCATAATAAATTTTAATTCTAGACATTTATTATTTCATAAAAACAGCATTCCATAACCATTCAAACCGAACCCGGTCGCAAGCTTAAATGTCCTAACGAAATTCATAACACCGCATATATGGCTAAAAATTGATCAAACTCCCTTATACCCCCAAGAAAAGGGTAAAACAGAGCAATTACGAGCATGAATAAAGATGATGGACTGTATATTCATCTGCCTAATCTATAAATAGCAGTGAATATTTTGAACTTACATCACAACAATGAAAGGTAAAAGAATGCATAGGAGTATCACCCAATGAATATTGAATGATGAGCATGGTGAAATTGTCAAGAACACCTAGACAATCTTTTAAGCATTCAAGTTTTTTAAATTTATTAGTCTACACCAGTAACTCTCATCATGATACAGCAGAACATATGATTGTATACCAAAAAACAACGGCCTCTGTCAACATTTCAGGATCTTTCAATAAACGAAGTCCTTCAGGTTCTTCAACCACACTAAATATTCCTTCTTGTCTTTAGCAAACATGTATTCCTGCAAGAAATTGGTTGTGCTGGGCTTGATCCCCCTGATCTCGAGATACTTGTGAAAAGCCTTTTGCAGATTTTCATCCAAATCACTAAAAAGGAATGGAGAAGAAATGGTCAGAAAGTACGGGAGAGATTATATGAAAATAAAATAGATAATAATACTATATTCTTACAGGAACTCAGGCCCCTCGTATGCCAACTGGTCTTCGGATTCCTCCGACTGCTTAATTGACACGCTATCAATGGAAATCTCATCGGGAAAAGCCGTGACGCCAAATTCCAGAGACACTCCATTTCCTTTGAAAACACTCACAACTAAAGGAATGCTAGATTCAGTCTCATTCTTCTCATCATTTTCGTCATCCTCATTTTCTTCAGGTGCAATATTAGGGATGTCAACTTGAGCTCTGATAGTTTCATCCCCAAATTGTCCTTTAAGTTGTATGGTTCTTTCCCCGGGATTGTCCTCAATCTCAAAAGGAAAATCATCTGGGATATCAATCTGGAAAAGTTATACAAAAAAGACAATAAAATCAACCCATGAACCGATCCAATATTACTAAAATACCAGAGGAAATTCTATAGGACAAAACACATTAATGGCATTCCCGCAACAAACTATCCCTGACCATAGTTCGGGGCAAGGCTCGACAAGGAAAACGTTTTTCTATGTATATTTTAGTGGTTAAACTACACAGTACGTTTCAGGCAAATCAGGAAATGTCTTAGAAATTTCTGGTAATTTTAACCTTGAATATTAGATTGGCTTTAAAGCCACCATTTCTGTACATTTTCTTACATGAAATATACTTCATCAATTTAACAATAGTATGATATATCACAAACCTATGCAAAGACATTTCCAACGAGAAAAATAGTTACAAACTTCATTTCAGTTTCACCACTACCAACAAAAACTGCATTCAATATTGCAATATACTAACAAAATACACTTTACAGAACACCTCAAAGTATATTTACCAAACTTATAAGCTAATATTGACTCAAACCACTGATACCTCACTAATCATATATATTTATCTGCCCTCAGAATAAAATTTAGTGATAAAACTAAACAACATCGACTGATAAATAATCAAAAGTAATCACATATATGAAATTAAAAGAAAAAGGAAAAATAGTTAGATGAATAGGTTTAGACTTTTGGGCAGTAGGAAAAGATATGGCGGAAAGGAGACAAACCAAGAAAGTATAAAACCCCATATGAAAACCAACTGATCTATAATCTAGTTCTCACAAGATTCCTCCTAAAAATTTTCCTGAGCATTATAAATTTATTAGACAAAAGGTTTTTCAATCCAGGCATGTCATACAGCCGACTTTGCTAAAACACCAAGGCACTCAAATCCAACCATGGTTAGCAAACTAAAATTAGCAGAAGTTCATTGACTTAAACATTAATAAAGAATCAGACAGGGAATCCCAGTTAAAATACAACACTACAATAAAAGGCCTGTATGAGTTGTAGATATGCAGAAAAATAAAATTAGAATTATACAATAGATAACAATAAAATAATTTTAAACCACACGTATAGCAAAAAAAAATAAATGCTTCAAGTCAAACATTACAAACAGCAGCAATTATTATGTCCCACACAATTTTCCTAAAAATGACGCCCTGAAAAACTGAATGAACTAAGCAAATAAAATCAAGTGGCATATTATAAAACTCAGAAAAGAAACACAGGGTTCACAAACCACCACTACAACGTTCTGTTACCTATTCATAAAAAACAGCTCAAAATTACATACCCCTCATTTGAACACTGGTCTATTCCAATCGATTCGCATAAACCATCAATAATGGTACTCAACATGGGCATCCCTCAAGCCAATAACCAACTCAGGATAAACTTTTCCATAAAATGCTACACTTCTAAAAAAGAAAATAAGAAAAAAATTAAAATGTACTTCTCTGATTTCTCAAGTTAGTTTCTTAAAAATCCAAATTTTAACTTAACGCAATTTTTTTCTTACATTATCCTCCTAAAATTGCTTAGGAGAAACATATTTATCCAATCATACCCTTAAATTAATGCAACTTGAAAACAACCTTTACTACTTTCAAGGAACATAGGGCTATCTCACCATCACTACCATAAAAAAACAAAACTGATACCACATTCAACGTGGTTTTCCTATACTATAACTGAAGTCACAAGAAAAACCGAAAGAAAATTCACCAGCACAAGTATATTCTATTCAATATTCTTACAGACCCAGGAAAAGAAACTCATGGGGAAAGCGCAAAAAGGATAAACTTAGAAAAAGGAACAAAGCATTCTTCAAAGAAAGTAATAACAGTGAAAAAGAACAAATTACCTGGTGCTGAGTATGAATGTCTTCAAGGGCGCATTCGATCTCAGATTGAAGCACTTGAGCAAGATTTTTATCTGCGCTAGTCTGCGTTGCGAAGGCGTTTGCGAAACGTAGAGAGGGTACAACAGTAATCGCTGCTTCTCTATGGAGAGCAGAGAGAACATTCTGGAATGTTCTAGAAGATGACTGTGCTGTGGCGCGGCGGGCAAGCTGAGGTAACAAGGAGGAGGAGGCGCGGCGGAGCATTGCGTACATCGCCATTTCCGTGTGGACAGAAAGACTCGAGAGACAAAGGGTTTTAGTGTTAGGGTTTTGTGTATAGCAGTGAATTTTGGGTTTACCTTATTTATACAAGTGTGAATAACAAATGTATTTTTCACCCTAAATTTTGTAGGGTAAAATATTTTTCTCTTTAAATTCTCAAATTAGTGAATATGTCTTCTAGAATATTTTTATAAATTTTAAAGACGAATGTTAAAGTTTCCCTAAAATTTAAATATGTTTATAGAATTTCTTTTAAATATCAATATATTTTAGGTTTCCTTTTAACAATAACAATGACAAAAGATCTCACGTGAACTGTTTCTGAAAAAATAGTGGTCTCCACATTTAAATGTTTATGGGTTTCGGTTGGTTGAAGAATTCGTCTTTAAAAATATATTTATTTATATCTATATACAAATATGATTTGTTTTATTTGTGTATATATTTTTGAATAATAATAATTTAATTATATTATTGAATTATATGTATCTGATTAAATCTTTTAAATAATAAGATTTGATTATATATCTTTTAATAATAAGGATTTGACTATATCTTAAAATCATACCAATCCAATTATTTTAAGTGTTATTATTATAGGTTCTAAATTAGTTTTTTAATATCTATTTTACCTACCACTGCAATAAAAGCATTTCATTCTTATATGATATTTTGGAAGAAAAAAAATCTTAAACTCTTAACCATGAAATAGAAAGAAAAATAGCAAACAATAACAATAAATATAATAACATAATAATTATAATAATGGTGGGAGTATGCAAAATAAAGTCTTAGAAAGGTTCTAACTAATAAGATTTACTTATTTTAATAAATATGTTCTCTTGTAATCTTCTTTCTAAGTTTTTTCATTCATTTTTTTATTTATTTGAAGTTCAGAAAGTGTTTAAATGATCATTGAGACGAGATCTTCAACTTTATTTAATTAATTCTTATAAAAGAGTGAATTAGTTTCTACTATTTTTTTTAATTTTCATATTTTTCCAATACATCTGAATTTGTGGGATGTGTTGTCTGAGCCTTCCATTAGGTTCTCTACTAATAGGTGGTTCTAATGGCATGCCCTAACCATGCTTATGAGATTTGTAGGAGCATATATAGTTCTTTGATATGTGAGAGTTGTGTTGGATTTATAAAGTTGTTTGAGTTTCTATCAAGCAAAGGAGGTTAACTACCTAGTTTTCAATATGTTGATGCATTGTTTATCTGCATTGTATGGTTGTTTTGGTCTAAATTGGCCAATTTGGTATGTTGGTTGTAGTTGTGTTGGCTGAAGAAATATGCTTGTTTTAATTGAGTTTGATGTTGATTTGGAGAATAAATTATTTGGTCATTTGATTGGTTTGGTGTTCAATTTGACACATAAACTTATTTTAGAAACCTTCATTAAGTTAGGAATATCAAATTGGTCGTTTGAATAAGTTTCTAGTTCTCCAAAATTCATTGTTGAAGTTTCTAGTTTCTGGTGTAGTGCTAAGTGTTAAGCCCCTAGCAAGTGTACCAGATCGTTATCAAGTAATATATAAACGGTAAGTCTGAGTATTGTTTTCCCAAAGGACTCTTAGGCCTTATCTTTCATGTAAAGTGATCTTATAAGACTTGAAAAGAAATAATCTTGTAGTGTGAATGCAAAACGGAAATAAACATGCAAATGCAGGTGAACCAATTGGCAAAGAAAAGATATGAATGAATGGATTTGTTAGGGTTTACAATTTCATCTTATTTGCCCTCTTATATCTACTTTTCTTATTTAATTCGCTTTATTATCTAATTGTCATGCAAACTTTCTGATCTACTCTAAACCTAATTCCTTGGCGAAAAGAGCCTACTATTAATTACTAGTTTACTATCTCTAGTCTTCCTAAATAATTAATAATGCATTAAAGTACAGAAGCAAAATACAATTGATCGTCCTACCCCTATCTCTAGGCAATATTGCTTAATCAAGGAATCTCTTATAAGTTCATGACTTCCCCATACATTCCCGTATCGACAAAGGCAAATATCTTCTTATCGAATGAGTTAAACGATAGAAGCATTAAGCATAGATAAGAAACCCAACAATTGATAATATATCTTTTATTTGTCTGATCCTTGATTAATTTTGACTTTATTTTTTTATTCTTATTTTTATTTTTCCATTTTTATATTTTTTTTCAATCCCTAAATTTTTATTTTTCTTATTTTTATACTAACAATCTCTCTCTAGAATTTTTGTGCAGGCCTAACAATATGATCTAACATGATGCAATTTTACCAAGGTGATTTCAACTACTGGTGGGAACCTACCAAATTTAGGGTTTATTCTTCCATTCTTTCATTATTTTTCATCTAGATTCACTATGTCCATGGTGAACTAAACCCTTTGTTGTTGGGGAACAATGTAATCTTTTGAAACTCTCTTATATCAAAATTCTTATCTTCTTTATATGCTTGCATATGCTTAGTTTATCAATTGTTGGATTCCTTACCTCTGCTTAATGCTTGTATCGTTTAACTCATTCAGTAAATGTTGTTTGTCTTTATTGATACGGAGACGTATAGTAATGTCATGAACTGGGGGGAATTCCTTGATTATGCTAATACCACCTAGAGATAGGGGTAGGACAATCAATTGTATTTTGCTTCTGTTTATCATGCATTATTAGTTACTAGGGGAGGCTAGAGATAGCAAGCTAGTAATTAGTAATAGGCTCTTTTCGCCAAGAGATTGGGTTTAGGGTAGACTAAGAAAGTTTGCATGACAATATGATAAATAAGCGAATTAGATAAGAAAAGTAGATATAAGAGGGTGGATAAGATGAAATTGTAAACCCCAACAACTTCATTCATCCATAGTTTCTTTTAGCCAATTGATTCACTGCATTTTGCATGTTTATTTTCATCTTGCATACAAAACCTAAATTTAATTCTTTTCTCAAGTCTTATGCAATTGGTTTACACGAAAGTTAAGGCCTAAGAATCCTTTGCGAAAACGATACTCGGACTTATCCGTTTTATATTACTTGATAACGATCTGGTACACTTGCCAGGGACTTAACAGACACTCTGGCTAAGGAAGGACAAGGTTTCTAAGCTTGTCCATCGTGACTCACCTCTCCTTCCTGGGAGCTATTCAGTTTCTTCACCTCTATAATCTCTATAGAAGTCATTCACCAAAAACAAGCAAATTCCCTTTTTAAAAAGCTTTGATTCATACTTATGCAAGACTTTCAAATATTTGTGAAAACACTTTCATTACTTCACAAGCATGAGTCACTCTAGTGTTCAAAGTAACATCAATCAAGATCAGGAGAACATAGAGTTGCGAGAAGAGCTCAATAGAACCAAGGCTGAGTTGAATGAACTGAGGCAAATGGTCGCCAATCTTACTCTCAATCAGAGAGGGCACACACAAGGGGATCACTCTCATAGGCAAAATAATGATCATGATGATCATTCACAACATAGTGATCACCATAGTTACCAACCTTATGATCACTATCAATGCCCTCCTAGCCATCATCATAACCATAGAGACCATCATGTGGAACCTAAGCTTGACCTTCCCCTTTTCTATGGTAGAGATAATGTTGAAGAATACTTTGAGTGGGAGATGAAGGTTGAACAAATTTTTGAGTGCTACCACATATATGACAGGAGGAGAGTGACCTTAGCCACCTTAACCTTTCATGGTGCAACCCTTTATTGGTGGACATCCATCATAAAAGATCAAAAGATGCATGGCGACTACACCATCCAATATTGGAATGAGTTGAAAGCAGCCTTACACAGAAGACATGTCCCGACCTACTATGCTAAAGAAGTCATGGACAAGCTTCATCGACGTCAACAAAGAAACATGAGTGTTAAGGAATATCGGCAAAACTTGGAATTACTCATGTTAAGAGTTGGGATAAAGAAGAGGAGAGATTCACCATAGCTAGGTTCCAGAGTGGATTAAACTATGAGATTATAGATAAGGTAAAACTCTTACCTTACTTAGATCTAAATGACTTCGTTCAGCTATGTGTGAGAGTGGAAGAACAACTTAGAAGAAAAGCTTCCACTAAAAGGATTTACCCTACCACATCCGAGTATAGGAAAAATTCTAAGAGGGAGGGTAGCCCAACAAGATCTTTAGAATCTCGCGACAAAGAAAAACAAAAAGAAAAAGAGAGAGTGGGCAAAGAAAAAGGGAAAGAGCAAGAAAGGAATATCTCTCACAAAGAATCTTCAAAAGAAACAAGGGGTAGAGAGACTAGATGCTTTAAGTGTGGAGAGAGAGGACATTATTCTTCCGAGTGTCCTCACAAAAGGTCTACTTATCTCTTGGACTACCAAAGTGAAAATGAAGACTCTTCTAGTGATTCAGATACTTCCATATTTGAGGAAGAAGCTTTACCTTGTGAAGGTGAGTTATTGTTGGTTAGAAGACTTATTGGAAGTCAAACCAAAGAGCTAGAACAATCCCAAAGAGAGAACCTATTCAGAACAAGATGCAAAATCTTTGAAAACACTTGTTCATTAATTATGGATAGTGGTTCCTCTTCCATAAAAGGGAGACTCTTTCGATTGTAAATGCCAACTTTGAAACTTAATGAAATGCTGTTAAGATTTCTCCAGAATCATTTTTCAGAGTTCAAACATTTTGTGCCTCTTCTGCACCCTCTCCTCTAGATTCATTCCCTTTTGGAAGGCTTTCGGAGCGTGAGATTCCTTAATTCACCTACACACCTTCATTGAAGCATTCATGAAACACTTATCGTGCCATACTTTCATCCTTCAGTCCGCTGCCAATTCTAGTCTAGGAAGTTGTTCGTGCTTGATATGCAAGGGAGCTTCCATCATCATTACATTGCACAAGTTATATAAGTTCTTTTACTCCTCTCTCGTACTCAACATTGATGTGTGGTGCATTAATCTAATTTATAACGGTTGAAAATACCATTATCCGTGATTCAATTTTGATATTAAATGTAACCTTTTTGACTTAGAAACTTGCTTTAACTCATTTTTTGCTTTAGTTTTGTGAATAAGAGAGTTGAGGTTATACTTGATGATTTTATCACTAAATTCCCTTGATTTTGTAGGCTATTGGAATGAATTGAAAGAAGGGCCAAAGTATCAAATAGTTGGAGTGCATAAAAGTCAACTAGAATGCAGAAAAGTCAACCAGAATGCAGAAAAGTCAACCAGAGTGCAAAAAAGTCAACCATAATGTAGAAAAGTCAACCAGAGTGTGGTTTAGCACCGCAGGTGGCACCCGGGTGCCCTCTAGGGGCGCTGAGCGCCAGTTTCTTCTGCTTCATGCCTGGGCGCCCTAAGTGGGCGCTGAGCGCCAACGACGTGGGTGTTGAGACTTTGGCAAGTGCACCAAATCGCTCAAGTAGTAATACCGGTAAAACCGAATATCGTTTCCCAAGAGACTTCGTTATTACTCTATGATCGTATAATTACTAACTAATTCAAGATAAAGAATGATTCCATTTTTTAGTTAGTATTATGCAATGAAAGTAAAATTTATGCATAAGTAAAATTTGAGCTACTTGGGCCAAAACAAGTGAATATGAAATGATTGATAACTATGTGGAATGAACATGTTGGAGAATGATTTCAACTAATTCCTTCCTATGCAAATGCACTACACTACCCTTCATCAATTACTTGTTCTTGTCAACTAGCTAAANTACTAAAACCCAATCCCTTGGTGAGATAGCCTAGGTTCATTTGTTAAATCCCAATCCCTTGGTAATCCACCAAATTCACCCGCATTAAGAAAAGAAGTTTATGACAACTAAAGGTCCTAGTTCTATCCCTAGACACTATTTTCCTTAGGTGTTTAGTCTAGTTCAAGGCTCACCCAAAGTTTCCCAACCTTACATAAACCCCAAAATCAAGCTATGGTTGATCAAGTCATAACTAGCATTAAGAGAAAGACAAAAACACCAACAAGCAATGAATGAAGCATTTTTCATTTAAACACAAGTGCATTTACAAGAAGTTCTTAGTTTACATCACTCTCCAACAAGAATGAACTTAGCTCTCCATTAAT
>NC_028358.1:16464953-16472612 GCF_000741045.1 Vigna radiata var. radiata | reverse complement strand
GGATAAAGAAGAGGATCAAGCATGTTTAAAGCTTCAGGAGTGTTGATTTGGCATGAAAAATGCACCATAGATAATGGTAAGAATTACCGTTATCAACAACCCCAAACTTGAAACTTTGTTTGTCCTCAAGCAAAAAGGGAGAACAAGGCTTAGACAACAGTTCAATTTCAATGAATCAACATTCAAAACAGTCAAGAACTATTCAAACTTGCTCTTCATGGTAAAATTACTTTTGAGAAGATGAGTCTTTAACAGAGAAAATTGAAACCATGGTGCTCATAGAACAATAATCACAAGAAATATGTCAGGTTTTAAAAGGGGTCAACACACATGGCAAAAGTGTTCTCAACACTAACATGAACCCTTTCCTCACCAAGGAAACTGTTTCTCTCAAGCACACTAGTGTATAAGGATGTGTTTCTCACTCTTAGTAACACAATGTCACACAATTCAACTTTGCCTTTCATTTCTACCACAATGAAAACATTCACCTGCAGTTTGCATCACAAGGACTTTCAAGGCTTGTATTTTGGTTGGGCTAAGAAAGAAAAATTGGTTTTTCTGGACAACAAAGCACCTTGAGCTAAGGGAGCATTCAAATCAGCACAAGTCAACAAAATCCTCTTCTTAACATCAAGAATTTACAACCAATTTCCAATTCTTTTTCCAACTTTTCATCTATTGATTCTTTTTCTTGCTCTTGTTCCTTTTTCTTCTTCTTTTTTTTCTTTTTCTTTTTCTTTTTCTTGTCAATTTCTTTTTGTAACATCAACCACCCCAAACTTAAACATTTTCCTCTACTCAAATGAATGCTTCACTTAATTCAAGGTAATGAGGTCAAAGTTTGCAATATTGGTCAAAAGGCTCAAGAAAGGGGTCACTGTTTCTTCCAGGTTCACAGTGTTAAGGTTCAAAGCATCGACAAGATAGAAGGACAAGATGGCCTTGATCACATGAAACAAGCGGGTAATTGATTCACATAGAGACAATCAGGCAAAGTCAATTGAGATTCCAAAGTGATATCGTTCCACAAAAAAAATTTGAGGTACAACATCTCGCTAGGATTCTAAGGGTTCCACATTTTTGTTTTCAAACACAATTCCCTGTATATTGACCACAAGCAAAACCTAGCATAATCTCAAAAAGTCATGAACAACCACAATCAATTCTTCAAATCTCAAACCTATCATCTCAGAGAAATCAAACCAATCAAGCCAGCACAAAACAATTTTCACAATCAAAAAGCATACTTGATATCGAAACAAAGTCATCAAACTTCGTCAAGCCAAGTTCAATCACTAAAAAGAGAAACTAAACCAGAGTTTTAAAATAAACTAAGAATTAAAAACATGACAGAAAAAATAAAAGGTGTCACCAAAATGAAGTGCAGTGACTGAGCCTGATCCAAGCTTTAGTCATCATCCTCATCCTCGTCATCCTCATCATCATCCTCTAGAATCTCAGTGCCAGCAACTGAGTTAACCTCATCAGAGCCATCATCATCCATGGCCTGCGCTCCATCTCCAACCGAGGTGCCACCTCCCCCCATAGTGTGAGGCGTGTCCCCAGGCCAAGCAACGAATGCAGAGTACTCGGCTGGGGTCATGAAATCCATGTGACTAGCTGCAAAAGCCTGCCTTATCATCGTCGCCTACGCCTGACCTATCCTGTTAACAGCCGCCATCTGTGCACTCAAGTGCTGTAACATGTGACGCATCTCCATCATCGAGAAGACGTCCTGTGGGTCCAGGTGGGCAGGCTGAGGAGGCTAGTCGGGGACATGGGGCTGCTGAGGACCAGGAGCAGGAATGCCAGCCGCATTAGACATGCAGTGTTGCCTGAAGTAGGCCCTATCAATCTTCTGGCGCGGCTGCTCGAATGGAGCCTCCGAAGTGTCCACCCCAGCTAATGCACACAAATAGGTAATGAGAGAAGGGTAGCCAAGGGGGGTCTTCGGGTTAGCAGACTGGGCAAAATCATAAATCTCAGTGGCAATTAGCTGACCCAAACTAATATGCCGACCCTGCAAGATGAAGAACAGAAGGATAGCCCGAGAGGTGATGAGATCAGAAACATGTGAGCAGGGGCTGATGTTGGCATGGATGAGAGCTACCCAATACTGGTTCACAGGGGTGAGGAGAGAACGTTTAACATGAAGAGGTTTGCCATTGGCGTTTCTGTTGAAATGCCCCCCCCCCCGGAACACAAAGAGCACGCTCCACCTCCTCAATGTCCACATCCCTAAAGTCAGCAGAACGAGCGGCAGTATACTCGCAAGAGGCAAGTTCTTCAGGCCAATCAGTGCCTAAGAAGGAGTTGATGGTGAGAGCGTCAAATGGTACCCTTCTGCCCCTGACATAGCTGAGGAATGGTTGCTC
Organism: Vigna radiata var. radiata; assembly: GCF_000741045.1. Classification (NCBI taxonomy): domain Eukaryota; kingdom Viridiplantae; phylum Streptophyta; class Magnoliopsida; order Fabales; family Fabaceae; genus Vigna; species Vigna radiata. The sequence continues at coordinate 16,470,234 of NC_028358.1, read as the reverse complement.
CTCATCAGAGAAATGCCTGGCATTCACGTAAAATTCTTTGACAATGGCAATGCTTGCCGGCTCAGGGTAGGTGAGAATGCGTGTCCAGCTCCTCCTCTCAAGCTCATCCACAAAATCAGGAGCATCCATATACAGCTTTTCCACTTGCCTCTCCATCAACAACCTACGGTTCTGAATCACTTGAAAGTGATCTTCATGTTTCTTGGAGAGGAAATGGTTGCTATAAAAGCTGCTCTTCTTTTTGCCTTTGTCCTTCTTATGGCCAATCGTCTTAATTCTTTTGGGATTAGAGGATGACGCCATGCCTGTAAACAAATGGAAGCCAATGGTTTGACATGTTAGCATGCAAAAGAGATAACCATAAGCATTCAATCAGAGGCACACAACAGGTAAAGTGGATCACAAAAATGTGGGGGGACCAAAGGAAAGAAGAAAAGAGGGAAAGAACACACAAAAAAAATGAAAAAGGTGGGTGTAGAGAAGGTGGCGCCTGGCGCCAGATGTTCACGCTAGGCATGAAATCCTGCTGGAATGCCCAATTTTTTTTAAAATTCTGGTGCAGGGAAAATGGCGCCTGGCGCCAGTGTGGTGGCGCTAGGCGCGAGTTTTGCAGAATGAGTTTTGCAGGGCCAGAGACAGTTCACACCAATCACAGAGTTTTCAAAATCAAATTCACAAGCAATCCAGACAGTAACAACAGGGGCATAAATGAAATGAGGGCAGCATCAAGTGTGTACCCCCAAAAACACATAACACAAAATCAAAAACAACAAGAACCATTGAATCAATTTTTAAAGCAAAGTATTCTTTGAACAAACACACAAGAATCAACCACAATAACAGCAAACAAAAACTTGAGACAAAGCAAGGGTTATGCCTACTTGAGTTGGAGTGGTGGTTATAATGCGTGGGTTTGGGAAAGGTAAGGGAGTGCGTGAAATGGTGGGTTTGGGGGAAGAGTAGATTGGGTAGTGGAAAGGGGAAAATGTTGAAAATGTGTGAGAAGGGAAGGGAAATAGTAAACCTTGGGAGGTTAGGGTTTGTGGAAAGGGGAGAATGTGTGGGAGTTGAGTGCAAAGAAGAGGAGAATGAGTGGGGTGCAGAGGAATGGTTTGGTTTTGAGAGAAGAATGGAGTTTGAGTTAGAGGGAGAGAGTGGGGTTGAGTGAGAGTGAGTTCGTGCAGAGGGAGAGAGTGGGTGGGGTGCAGGGTAGGGCTTAGGAAAAATGAGGAAAGTGTCAAATGGGCCCAATGCAGATCAGCCCAAGTCAGACTCAAAGTCTGCACGTTCACGCTGGGCGTGAGGCAGTTCGCGCTGGGCGTGGATTGTTGCTGTTTCTCACCCATTGCAGGGAGAAATGGCGTTGGGCGTGGGATCAGTGGCGCCCAACGCCAATTATGCAGATTTGCTGCAGAATTCTGCAGAACAGAAAAATGGTCCAACTCAACTTTGACTTTTGATTTTAGACATTTCTAAACACTCAATTCAGCCCAGATCAAAGTGTTTCCACTATACAAACTTGTTCTAATCAATAAGGAGTGAAATTGAGTGCAAGAATTCTAAATCAAATGTCCACTAAAAAGCTTTTTCAACCTTCCAACTCAAGATTTGACTTTGACAACAAAAACACATAAAACATGCCTCAATTCAACAAACTAAGCTTAACCAAGCACCAGCATACCAGAATGCACATAAACAACTTTGTTTGAGCCTGATCACAGCAAGACATCAAAACACTCAACATCCACCAAACTAACACAAATTTCAAACAAAAGCACAATTCCTACAACTAATTTGACTAGGGACAAACAAACCAACTTCAAACAATCAACAAATAACAAAATAAGAAAAACACACAAGAGAAGGGATAGAAAACTGGGTTGCCTCCCAGCAAGCGCTTGTTTAACGTCACTAACTTGACACCATGACGCTCAAATTTGATTTTTGATGTTGGTGTGCTTCTTCTTGTCATGACACCAACAAAATTTCAACACTTTTCTTGTCACCAACTTGACCCTCCTTGAATATGGAGCCTCAATTTCAAGTACCCCATTTGCCTTTAGCGCCTTGATAACCCATAACCTGTTCTTGAGCTTTACTGGTTTGCCAGGTTTGGGTTCATCAATTTCCACAATGGAGTGTTGATGAACAAGTTTCTCTTCTTTGTCTCCATCCTCATCCTCCACTTTTGGAGAGAAACAATTGACCCTCTTGTTGACCGCTTGGGAAACTTGCCCTATTAGGCTAGTAACTGATAGAACTTCATTCTTCGCTTTAGGACCGGTCTGCTTCTCTTGAGTTTGCTGCCCAGCTTCAAAGACATTGAAGGTTACCTCATCATCTTGGTCTTTCAATAGCACAGTTCCCTTATCCACATGAATGACAACCTTGGTTGTCTTCATAAAAGGTCTTCCAAGAATGAGAGGTGTTTCTGCATCTTCCCCCATTTCCATAACTACAAAGTCCACTGGAAATTGAAGCTTGTCAATTTTGATCACTACATCTTCAACCACACCATAGGGATGCCTGATGGATTTGTTTGCCATTTGCAAAACCATTCTTGTAGACTTAACTTCCAAACCACCAATTTTCTGAAGCATAGAAAGGGGCATCAGATTGATGCTAGCCCCTAAGTCAACAAGAGCTTTCCCTATCTCATAATTCCCAATGGTGCAAGGGATGGTGAAACTTCCGGGATCCTTAAATTTTGGGGGGAGAGTCTTCTGCATAATAGCATTGCAATTCCCTTGAACTTCAATGGTTCCTTCCTCTAAGTACTTCTTCTTTTTACTAAGGAACTGTTTCATGTGTTTAGCATAAGAGGGAATTTGTTGCAATGCTTCGGTCAAGGGCATAGTAATCTCCAATTTCTTGAAGACATCCATGAAACGCCCAAATTGCTTCTCTTTCTCATTTCTTGAGTAAATTTTTGGGTATGGGAGTGGTTTCACAAATTCCTTCTTCTTTTTCTCAACTTCCTCTCTCTTTTTCTCATTTCTCTCATTTTCATTTTCTCTGTTCTCTCCACTCTCTCTCCACTTCCTCATTTTTCTCTTCTTTGTCCTCCCTCACTTTTTCAACTAACACCTTACAATTTCTTGTGGTGATAACTTTACATTCTTCCTTCGGGTTAGCTTCAGTATTGGCTCCAAAACCCTTGTCGGATTTCTCTTCCAACTTCTTGGCCAATTGGCCCATTTGGATCTCCAAGTTTCTAATGGAAGCTTCAGTGCTTTTGTGATTAGACATGGAGACTTGCATAAACTGTTGGAGGGTCTCTTCCAACTTAGAGGATTTTTCAGCACAAGTAGAGTGAGGTTGGTATTGTTGATGTGGTGGTCTGTTTGATGGCCCAGCTTGCCCTTGGCCCATGCTAGGGTGGGGTCTCCAACCTTAGTTGTAATTGTTTGGTCGGTTTTGATTACCCATGTAGTTTACATCTTCTTGGGTCATGCTTTCCTTCATACACTGGCCACTTATATGCCCTCCACCACAGATTGAACACCCTTGATGTTGGGCATGTGACACATTTTGGTGCTCTTGCAACTGTGAGACTTTATTCATGAGGATTTCAAGTTGTTGGGTCATGAGCTTATTTTGGGCCAAGATGGCATCATGAGACTGGAGTTGTAGGACACCTCTTTGTTGCCCCTCTCATTCTGTGCTTCATTATCATTAGCAGCCATGTTTTCAATGAGCACCCGGGCTTCCTGTGGAGTCTTCCAACGGATGTTTCCGCAAGATGAGGCATCCAACATCAACTTAGTTTGGGACCCTAATCCTGTCAAGAACACGTTCAGAACTGTGGGCTCATCAAACCCATGAGTGGGTGTTTTCCTTAGTAGCCCTTTGAATCTTTCCTAAGCTTGACCCAATGTCTCACTAAATCCCTGCTGGAAAGATGAAATCTCTTGCTTCCCTTTTGTTACTTTGGATTGAGGGAAGTATTTGTTGCAAAACTTTGCCACCAAATCATCCCATGAAGTGATGCTATTTTCTGGAAATGAAGTGAGCCACTCCTTGGCGTTGCCTTCGAGAGAGAATGGGAATAGACTGAGCCTAATGAAGTCATCTGGAACACCTTGAAGCTTCACCGTGTTGCATATCTCCAAGAAACAGGTGATGTGTTTCAATGGATCTTCATGTGCCAAGCCATGAAATTGCTTGCCCTGCACCAGATGAATGAGAGCAGGCTTCACCTCCATGTTTGGTGCATTGATTTGTGGCCGAGCGATACTGTTGAACTGAAACGACCCTGAAAAGGTATTGAAATCCTCCAGAGTGCGTCTATCTTGCCCATCACCATCACCATTCATATTTTCAGCCATTTGTTCCACTTCCTGCTCAGCTGCAGGCACAATGAGTTGCTCAAGAGTCATAGGAGCTGGAGAAGTTTCTCTAGATGCCCGATTTTCTCTTCTTCTTCTACTGTTGTTTCTTCGGGCAGTCTTTTCAACTTCGGGATCTAAAAGGAGAGGGTTAGAAGATCGGGTGCTCCTAGTACGGATTGTGCCCTGCATACACTAGAGCCAATAGTACTAGAGCACCAAGTTAGCCCACAAATAATGAAAGTAAAATTTATTCAAAGTAAAAAGAATATAAGAGCAAAGCTTAAATAAGTTAGAAATCACACAAAAGTAAAGTAATTGAACCGAAGTCCCCGGCAACGGCGCCAAANACTTGTTGAGACTTTGGCAAATGCACCAAATCGCTCAAGTAGTAATACCGGTAAGACCGGATATCGTTTCCCAAGAGACTTCGTTATTACTCTACGATCGTATAATTACTAACTAATTCAAGCTAAAGAATGATTCCATTTTTTAGTTGGTATTATGCAATGAAAGTAAAATTTATGCATAAGTAAATTTGAGCTACTTGGGGCGAAAACAAGTGAATATGAAATGATTGATAACTATGTGGAATGAACATGTTGGAGAATGATTTCAACTAATTCCTTCCTATGCAAATGCACTACACTACCCTTCATCAATTACTTGTTCTTGTCAACTAGCTAAATTACTAAAACCCAATCCCTTGGTGAGATAGCCTAGGTTCATTTGTTAAATCCCAATCCCTTGGTAATCCACCAAATTCACCCGCATTAAGAAAAGAAGTTTATGACAGCTAAAGGTCCTAGCTCTATCCCTAGACACTATTTCCCTTAGGTGTTTAGTCTAGTTCAAGGTTCACCCAAAGTTTCCCAACCTTAAGTAAACCCCACAATCAAGCTATGGTTGATCAAGTCATAACTAGCATTAAGAGAAAGACAAAAACACCAACA
>NC_028358.1:16407968-16464758 GCF_000741045.1 Vigna radiata var. radiata | reverse complement strand
AGGAGAGCTCCCACTGTCCAGAACTAGCTCCAAGAGGTGCAGGAACGCTTCCCTAGGTCTCAGCCGCCAAGAAGATCCTAACCCTCGAAAACTCTGTGGCTTTTATAGGGTAGGGTGCCACATCAGACATCTCGCGCCTAGCGCCATGAAAGTGGCGCCCAACGCGAAATACCCTTGGAAACAGTGGAATTTCACGCCCAGTGTGAGAGAGTGGCGCTCAGCGTGAGGAAACAGTGGAACTTGACGCCGAGCGTGAGAGATTTGCGCCCAACGTGAAATCTTGCTGGAAACAGTCAGTTTTCACGCCCAGCGTGAGATGGTTTGCGCCCAGCGCCAGTCTAGGTGAGCTTCTTGGACTTCTTCTTTGTGGTCCTCCCTTGGTTCTCCACTCTTTATAACTTGAATGCCTTTCCAAAGTACTCAAAGTTCCTACAAAATTTGAGGAAAAGAGATGAAAACTCAAGTGTATAACCTAAGCTAAGTTTATTCACAAAGTTGGATAAAGAAGAGGATCAAGCATGTTTAAAGCTTCAGGAGTGTTGATTTGGCATGAAAAATGCACCATAGATAATGGTAAGAATTACCGTTATCAGCGGGCTTGGACCTGTTTTCTGTTATTTTTATGATCTATTTAAGACCCAAACACCTTAGGATTTGTATCTTTTGATGGCTTAAACACATAAACACGTTTTTCACCCCTTGGGGGGGGGGGGTCAGATTTGGGGATGTGAGAGCTCTCCTCTTCTCTTTCTAGGGTTTTATCTTCATTCCATTCTATTGTACACCTAGCTTCTCATGGCGGTGGAGAACTAATCTCATTTGTTATTGGGGAAGATGTAACCTAAAGTCTCTTGTATTTGAATTGATTTATATTATAAATGCTTCTTTCATTAATTGTTAGGGTTTTTCCTCTACAATTTATGCTTGCTTTGTTTAACTCATTCATTAGCATGATTATTGATTTTGTCGATATGGACACATACGGGAAAATCTAGAATTGGGAAATTCTCCCAAAAGTAGTATTACCTAGACATAGGGATATGAGGGTTGGTTGCATTTACACTCCCGTGCTTCAGAATTAATTATTAGGGATGTTAGGAATTGTATGAACTCGTAATTAAGGATAGGCTTTCTTCATTGAGATATCGGGTTTAAAGTAAATTAGAAAGTGGCATTAACATTAACGAAGAAGATGAATTTGTTTATGCATGAGAGTGATTAGGTGAAATCTAAACCCTAACAACATATTCATCTCATATTGTCAACATCATCCATTCACTTTTGTGTTAAGTCTCAATTGATCAAATTGCATGCATATTTGTTTTATCATTTTGCATTCAAAAACCCCAAAATATTGTTCTTATAGTCTTAATTAGTTAAGCAAAAGCACAATTGTTTAGTGTCGTGAGTCTTTTGGGAAAATGATACTTGGTCTTACAATTTACATTACTTGATACGATTCAGTACACTTGCCGAAGTCTTAACATTAATCTCGATTCATATGTATATATAATAAAATTGCTTACAAAATTTCAGTAATTTTAATCACTTTGATCGCTTTTTTATTCAAGGTTTGACCCTATTCCATTCAAGAAGATTCACTTTCTTTAGTTTATTGAACATTAAATTTTAAACAGCATATCTAAAATTTCATGAAATTTTGTCATTATTTTGCATTGGTCTTCAAGTTACATGAAACGAAAGTGATCAAAAACCATAATCAAATATGCACCTGAAGATCAATACAAAACACAATTGCAAAATATTCATGAATTTTATGACATGTATATTAAAACTTATATGCATTAATAAACAATGAAAAAGTGATTATTCTTCTTAAACTGGCTAATCGAACAATTCAAGATTCAATAATATAAATTATAATTACTATCTCCTTTTATATTCATTTTTAAAACATACATTGCCTTAACAAACTTGGAGATAGTAAATAATTTGTTTATTGAATCTAAAACGGGAAAATAAGGCTATATCAATACAACAGTATATTTTAGCATACAATTAATCATATACAAAAATTGAATAATCTATTGTAACATTACATAAAATTTGATGTTCATACTAAAAATAAATTTAAGACAAAAAAATTGGAACATAGGAGCGAAAAAGACATAAAACAATGATGAACGGTGATTCTACTCGAGTTTTGGAATGCACCAAGAGTCCACACAAGAAAAAAAAAACAATACTTGTACACAAAAACAAAACACTTATTAGTCTTAGAAACCAAAAGTAACTCAAGAATGCCCCAAAAAAGGTAAAGAAAGAAGGAACCAAAGCTCACCGCGGATAAATGAACGAATGAATGAAAGACCACTAAGAAGGAGTTCAGACAACATCAATGGAGGATATGACGATCACGTTGGAGGAATTGACCACAACGTTTGGTGTCAATGATGCAGTATTAGCAAAGATGAGAGGTTTGAGAGCAACGACGAAACGAGAAAGAAACTGTAAAGGCTTATGTGAATTTGCACTTTTTTTACCACTACAAAGACATATTGCCTCAATCATTTTAATAATAGAAGCAATATGAACTCTATGGCCTCAGTTCTACCAAGAATCGATGCCAAAAACATCACAAAATATTTTAAAAATAAAAATTTTGGAGCCATTTTTGTCTTTTGGATCACACCTTTGTCCTTAGTTCTTTGTAAAACTGAAGCAAAAAGGGTCTATGGCACCGATTCTCTGAACAATCGAGGCCATGTGATCCCTTAAGAATCTGAACAGTCTAAAGTTCCTTCAGTAGGGTGCAAAGTCCAGATCCTATGGCAGTGGTTCTACAAAGAACCAAGGCCATAAATTTGTTCCTAATTTGAAAATTCTGACATATCTCCCTGTAAGGAGGAACATCAAGACCATATGACATTGATTTTGAGGATAACTGAGGCCGTAAATCCAAACCATTGTGTACTAAGTTCAAAAGTTTAAATTTGTGCTTCCCACCTTTAGGCTTCAGTTTTTTATTAATCGATGTCAAAAGGGGTATATGATCTTAGTTTTTTTTTTTAACTGAGGATTATAAGTTCGCAAAAATTGAAAAAATGCCATTGCACCTTTTTATGCTTCGTTTTCGTTGAAACGAAAGCCTATTAGGCACATTAAAAGTTTATTTTCACTAGTGCAAAAACAGTGTATAATGTCACACATTCAATGTCTAACCACTGAATAGCCAACGTTAAAAAGGACCAGTGACATTTTTGTAAATAAATGCAATTGTAGAACATCGAATTGTATGAAATTCGATGTTATATTATGGTAATTATTTAAATCAGCGCGTCATTCTCTTTCTTTTTTCTTTTAAACCACCAATAGTACGTTGAGTTCTGTAAGGGCTTCGACGTATTATTTGTCAACCAAAAGCCAGAAAGTAACCTCTTTTAATTCTTTTCTTATTTTTTCTTTTAAACCACATATAATATGTTGAATTCTGTAGGGGCTTCGACGTATTATTTGTCAACCAAAAGTCAAAAAGTAACCTCTTTTAATTATTTTCTTCTTTTTTCTTTTAAACAACATATAATATGTCGAATTCTGTAAGGGCTTCGACGTGTTATTTTTCAGCCAGAAGCCAAAGACTTACCCCTTTTTAATTCTTTTTTCTTTTAAACCACCAATTATACATCGAATCTGTAGGGGCTTCGGCGTATTATTTGTCAACCAAAAGTTTCCCCTTTTTAATTTGAGCGGGAGATTGAAAATTCATTCACTTTATCCTAGCACGCGAGATCTTCTTCTCTTCTCAAACTTTTCTCGAACGAAGTTTGACAACCATCACGTGTAATCTTTCTTTCATTTGATATAAATTCATGTTAATTAACTACTTTATGTATGATTTTCGTTTGTTTTGACTGATTATTTTCGTGTTCTTGTCCTTCATAGGCGCATTCTGCTTTCTCTCTCACTGGTGGAAACACTTTATTCTGACGAACCCATTGAAGGTTAGTTTTTGTTTTTGTTTTCATTTTAAAGAACTTATTTGTTGAACTTGTTTGTTTTTTTTTAACTTGTTTATTGTTGTTATTTGGTTGAATTTGTTTGTTATTGTTGTTTGATTGAACTTGTTTGTTGTTTGTTGTTGATATTATACTACACGTTCATTCATGCTTTATAAAATGCCAAAAACTGAAATTGGTTGTTTTTCTACTTTTCAGGTATCGTAGAGTTGTAAAAAATAATCACAATTAATTTAAAAAAATTGATTAACGTCGTATATTGATAAAATCTGACGTTAAATTTAACGTCGAATTTTTTAAATTTGACGTCAATTTAAAGTCTCCCGATATGATGTTGTTCTCGAATTCGACTTGAAAGGTCCAAAATATTCGACATTGTATGTTGTTTTTGTACTAGTGGTTTCATGGGTTGAGATATGAATATAAGTAGGTATGGTATTTATTCACACAATATATGGTTTTAATTCAAGTATGATATAGTAATGATGATGAGTTTGTGATAAGTAATATGCATGATATATGTGTTTGACATTATTCCATGAATCTGGTTGAGAGATTCTATGGTGGTGTTCAGTAGTGTAATGTATTAATGTAGAAAAATTTAGGTCAATTATCTCAACCAAGATGGGGGGGTTGAATTGGTTTCTCTTGTAAAAACTTGTTCTTTTAAAAGCATTTTGAAATCTTTGAAGTTTTCTTGGAATGCCATCAAACATATCATACAAGCCACAATATTCAAAATATGACTGTTATTGACAGTTATGGCTTTTTAAGAAAAAGGTTTTCTCTTACATTTTAACCAATTAGAAAAATAATTTAATCGGTTAAGTTTCATACTTAAGTAATTTCGAAAACTTTTTCCATTCAGAACACTTCAATGCACTTAGTAATCGTGTACTGGCAGAATAACGTGTTTTAATCGATTATACAATTAATGTAATCAGTTAAAACAAAGTTGTTTTGCTTCTGATAAGCATATACTGATATATGATGAAATTTAAAAGACTATGGAAACGAAGTAATTGATTATTTCATGCATATATGCAATGTGCAATGTGTTTCAACCTATGATTCATTTTTAATCAATGAATGCATATACCAATTAGTTCAAGTACAAACATAGATATAATCAAGCAATTGTTTTGCCATTTTGTTGTGCAAGAAACTATAAAACATTTCTTTTATCATCATAAAAAACTCATATGTGAGATATGGGTTCAGATGTACATAACTCCCCCTATCAACAATTAATGTAGAGGCTCCAAAATGGGGGATGATCTTGATATTACAAAAACCATCTAACCTCAAGTAGAGAAGGGTGTGTTATGTCGTGAGGAGTAATAGGAAGTCCAAGTTTATGGGTCGTTCCTTGGTTATAGGTGGTTGACAGACTAACCTTGTGTGAAAGCTTGGGTGGACAAGTTGTTCCACCACACAAGTGCAGGTCCCCCAAGAGTTTGACAATACATGTAACCAAATGGTTAAGTCTAGAATGAATGATTCTATGTCTTAGGATTGATTGATTTATATGTGATATATGCTTACTTCTATAAAAGTGTTGAATGATTTGTTTTTGGAACACTAGCTTACCCTTTTATTTTTGTTTGTTTGTTTGTGTATTCTTTCTTGTTTGCAATATCACCTTAATGATGTGAGCAGATGAAGATGTTCTAGTTTATCTAGTGTAGGACGGAAGTGATGTTGAAGCTTAGAAGTAGACAATTTTTGCTTTCTATTTTATCAGTCTTGGAAATTAGTATTACGTTTTTGTTTTCAGTGTAATATAACTCTTAAAGGTATAAGATCCTTATATTTGTACATATTTGATGTTATAATTATTTATGAGATAACTTTAATAGTCTTATGTACATGTTCTTTTAGGGTTATATGGTATTTCAACTGTTTATGTGTAATGTCTTTTTTACTAATTGTATACTATTAAAATGAAATGTTACGAAAAAAGAATAAGTAATAATGTTTTTAAAAAAAATTCTCATAAAATTTAAAATTAGTAAAAAATTACTAGGAAGATTTAAATTCGAATTAAAATTGACTTATTTTTTTAAACTATTTTTCACAAGAAATTTTTTCATAAAATTTTATTGTATATTTCTTTTCATGTGAACATTTTGATGAGATAATTTTTTACAAAAAAAAATAATAATAGGATTTTTTTTTCTTTCAAATTTTCAAATTCTATCGTAATTAATTATTTAATCACTTTTCAATCAAAATCCTTGATAATAAGAAAAGTGTTTTCTTGTAGATTTTTTGTAAACAAATCTCTGAAAAACCCATATAAGAAATTGTAGAATTGAATTGTGAAGCAGAACCGGTAGCAGGTAGAAAGTTATAATGAGATCATAGATGTGTCTGAAAAAGGAGTGAAACTACACAAATCAAGAACACTACAAAAACTTTAACATCAAAAAGAGATGAATAAAAAGTGTGTTCTTCACACTCCTCAGATTGGTAAATTCATGATTTGGAAACTTGACCTTTAAGAACTTTAATCAGGTTTTCAATCTCATCAGCAACTTCTTTCATGGAAGGCCGTTTTTGCCTCTGATCATCCAAGCATGAAACTGCGAGATACCCCAATGACTTCATAGTTTCCAATTCCAAATCACACGCTCCCTCTTTAAGCAAAGGATCAACCACATCCATCAACTTCTCCTCGATCATTTTCTTCTTCCCATACATGGCCAAGTTCACACTCTCTTCTTCCCTGTTGAAATCAATAGCTTTCTGAGCAGTGAGCAACTCCATCAGCACTACTCCAAAGCTATAAACATCACTCTTATCAGTCAACTGAAAGTTACGATAGTAATCAGGGTCTAGGTACCCTAATGTCCCTTGAGCACTGGTGAATATATGGCTCTTGTTTTCTTCAGCCAATTCAACAAGCCTTGATAAGCCAAAGTCAGAAACCTTGGCATCAAGCTTGTCATCAAGAAGTATGTTGCTTGATTTCACGTCTCGGTGGTAAATGGGTGGCACAGCTGAAGAATGCAGATATGAAAGCCCTTCGGCTGTTTGGTGTGCAATTTTGAGTCTTTGGTGCAATTTCAGGGGTTCCCTTGTGCCACAAGAGTGGCGATGAAGGTAATCAAAAAGGGTCCCATTTGAAACGTACTCGTATATCAGCAAAGGGTGTTCAAGTTCCAAGCAACAACCAAGGAGTCTCACCAAGCTTCTGTGGTTTACTTGGCACAGAATTCGAACCTCGTTTTGCATCTGATCAATGCCTTTGGTGCTTCCAAGCTTCGCACGCTTGATGGCAAACACGGTTCCATCATCGAATGTCCCCTTGAACACTTCACCGAATCCACCAGTTCCAATCAGATTTTCTGGGGAGAAATTGTTCGTTGCCTTTCTTATCTCTCTCCCAGTGAAGATTCTTGACGATAAAGCACTGGCTTTCACACTTGAGACTTCTTTTTTTCTCTTATTCATTTTAGCCTCCTTTTCTTTTCTTTTTGCTTGGTTATGCTTCTTGTAGAAGATCACTCCTGTGATTGCTAGAACAAACACTATTCCTCCTACGGAAACAACCACTGTCCAAAACAAGAGTTCAGAACAGAAAAGTCATAAAGTTTCGTGCTTTTATCTTCATTTTTATGTAGAAAAAACTTCTTTTAACAACTTTGACAACACATACCTGAGAGTATGTGATTAGTCTGTTTTAAATATTTTTTAAACATAAATTCAAATAGACCAATAAAATGATGACACGTATTCCGTTATAAAAAAAATTGTCAAAAAATATTGTTAAAATATCATTGTCCTTTTATGTATCATCATCTCACCATCAAGTAATAGAAAATTTCCCACTAATTATGTTACTTTTCATACATTATAATAAAGGGTTTATTGTTAATCTTATTGTAAAATTGTATCGCACGTGATCAGAACTGTCAATGTTTGCATATAGCAGAAGAAAACTAAAGAGGGTGATACACACATACCAGGCACAAGCATCTTCTTTTTCTTCCGAACTTTGCAGTGGCTGTCTTTTCCATGTCCTGTGCACGTTGTGTCTGCATGTTAGAAAAAATCAATTAATGGATTTCTTTTTTCCACGCCAAGTTGTTGAAGAAAGGAAAAAATATATTTATGTTATTTCATTAAAAATATAAGAACATTAATAATTCTTCGTTTCTTTTAATAAAACGTACATTTTTAAACGTTGATACTCATCTTCATTATTTTTAATGAGTGACACTTACTTTTTTTTTAATTTTATTTTGAAAATAACATAGTAATTAAAATTTAAATAAAATTTTTGAAATTAAATATTAAAGTTTTAAAAGAATATTTTTAAGAGAATTATAAAACAATTTAGTGATTTAACTATGAGGAAATTAAACTCATATTTCTTAATGTCTTCTTATATAATCTTAAAAATTGGTATTCATCTTTAATATAATAAATGTTTTATGTGTTTACTGAAGTAGTTCTTTATTTTTTTTTAACTTTTATAAACCTGAAAACTAGTAATTATAACTAAACAAGAATTCTTTTTTGATTTGGTCACAAATAATATGAATATATTTTTAATACATCAAAATGTACACATGTAGGAAATTTTTAACCTAGTGGAGCCATTAAAATTTTAATAACTTTTTAAGGTAGTGCTTGCTCGCGCAATTTTTTCTAAAAATTTAAAGTACAATTTAAGTAAACGATAAAAATCTGAAGTTTAAACTTAATTCTATTTGATATTTGGAAAATAAAATTGAAAATTCGTAATTTATTAATAATTAAAATTTATTAACTAATATGTCTTTAAATATTAAAATGTAAACTTTTGAAAAAAAAAAATGAAGAAAATTATGGCCATACTGTGTGTCTGAGTTTGTGGTTGACACGAACCATTGATGGGGTCCCACCCGAACCCAGCATTGCAGAAGCACCTTTGCACCCCACCACTGGGCCCCACTCCACATTTCGAGTTCAACAATTCCTTGCAATCTACACTCGCCTTACAAACCGGTTCCTGTGGTGCCACCCATTCGATCCCCACCCCACTTTCCGGCCACCGCTTCCCCACAGTCGCCACCGTGCCGTTAAAATCCACAAAACTCTCATAAGCCGCGCACTCTCCGCCGCGCAAGCGAATCGCGAACTCTTTTCGGGCCCCGCCACTTCGGTATTCGCAGCACGCTCCCGCACCCACGGCCCCGCACGCGCCGAAATCTGCGTGCTCCTTAATATAGCTGTGGCACGCGCTGCTTGGAGAGCAGTTCATCGAAGGCGCGTGGGTGGTGCAGTTGAAGAGAAAAACGGTGTTTCCGGAAGCCACGCTAAAAGGAAGGGTCTCGTTCAGGTGCATGCCTTCGCTGCGGAAGTCCGTAGACACGCACGTTTTTGGGGCCAGCGTGGCGGGTCGAGTTATGATCCGACGGGTGAACGGGTCAATAGCCCTGATCGCGTAAGATGATCCGGCGAGTGCATCGAACCAGAGAATACCCGCGGTGCACCGGATCTTGTACAACGGGTCGCCACAGTCGGGTCCGGTGCTTAATGGGTAAGGAACCGGGTTCGGACCGCAATTCCCGCACTTTCGCGTGGCCTGAGCCCGTGATAGCAACAATGCCATTGTTGTGAACGTTAGCATTGTAATAATTTTAGGTTGGTCCATGAAAGTGCTTAATGGAACCATATGGTAAAAAAAAGAAACAATTGGTGATATATAAGCACTGTTGTCACTTGTTAGATATTTTAATTAATTAATTAATTAATTAATTTCTGAGTTCAAATTATAGGAAACATGATATGAAAATGAGTGCCACACAGTCATATATGTGTGTAGGAGAATGTGAAATTTGGTGTGATTTTCAAAAATTTGTGCAATTTTATGGAACGATACAGATACGGTAAGTCCTCTGGTGCAGAAAAGTGAAATATGGTGTAAAAGTGGGATGAGATTAATTGACTTTGAACGTCTTAGTATGCGATCAGGAAACATTGCACGTAGCTGATTTTGGTTTTCTAAATTAACTATATCTCGGTTTTCTAACGAAGATTTGTATGTTTCGTTCTCACCATGCATGGATTGAAGATGGTAACAAAACCCATCGATATTGTTTTAGGTACATTCATATCACCATATATGGCACTATTTTATATTCATAGGGCTAGGATTCAAGTGACTTGTATCTTCTATAAACTTCTTCTGACAAGTCAAAATGAAAATAGTAGAAAAATCTATTATATAACACACAAAGTTAAAATAGTCTAATAATAGTAATTAATTCCTCAATAACATTTTTTCTTTTTTACAAAAAAAAATGACAATAATATATTTTAGGATAATGATATTTAGACAACATTTTTTTTACAACATTTGAACATTGATTATAGGTCAATATATGATTGGTCAAAAATTATTCCACAATAATATTTATGATTATTATTATTGATTCTGGAGTAATTTTTGATCAATCACGTATTGTAATCAATGTTCAAAAGTTGTCAAAAAAAAATATTATCTAAATATCATTATCTTATATTTTAAGAGTCGTGAGTAACAATTCATTATGGAAACATATTTAAAAGATCATAATTACAATAAAATATTCTTTTAATTTCTTAGTCAGTGCCTTAGGATACTATTTAAATTAGATTTTTTAAACGTCTACATTTAATTTGTAAAAAATGTAAAAATAAGTGATGCAGAAAGATTCTCTCAAAGATACACATGGCTTCAGCAACCAATAGGGAATTTTGGCCTTATTTCGTCGTCAAAATCAAAAAGAAGATCTTGGGATATATAACTTAAAGACATTATACGTAACATATCTCTGAGAATTTGGAATTAATTACCAAGATCCAACACATCATTCTTTAATGATTTTTCATGACCCTTTTGCCTCCTCTTCACAAACTTCAATCTGTCCTTTTCACATAACCCAAATCATTCGACATTAATTATTGTCAGCACACACAGTTGTTGCTATGCTAATGGAGAGTTGCTCCGGTGGCTGCACGAACAAGCAGCCAATCAAATTTACAAGCAAAAGGATTTTGAAAACATGAAATTGTCGTTACGAAAGTGATATCACAGTTCTCCATATATCCCAATTTCCATGGAACACAATGGTTTTGTTAATCACGGAAGGAAGTGCGTGATCGACTCTAGAATATGAGGAAGGCTTCACCTTAAAAGAGTCCCTTTCATGTGCTCAAGTCATGACTTCGTTCTCAAAAACAAAATTAAGTGTTTCCAACCATCTTTTTCTTTCATACACAAGAATTCTAACCTTAGTTTTGAGGTATATAACTAACTCTATTTCATATAAAATCACTAATGGAGTGTATGATCTATGGAATTATACGTTATACAGAACCAAAAGATGCCCTATATATGCCATGTACGAGAATGTTGCTCTTGGTTGCCATGCTAGTGGAAAATCAAGACGTAGGGGAAAGACTTCTAAAAAATGAATTTTAATCTAATTTAACGATGTAAAATCAGTAAGACCAAGCTTACATCTATTTATATATTCAAAATTTTGTATTAACTTAAGATCTCTATAAAAAATATTTGTTTTGATTTAAGATAAATTCATATAAGTAGGCTTAAAATAATATGAATTTAGATAATTATAAATTGAATTTGAAAATTTAAATTTATTTGTTAAAATGAACAATTTGACTTGGTTTTTCATTAAATGACTATTTCTGAGTATAAACTAGATAACTTCAAAAAATAACCTAAGTTGTTATTGGTGGACTTTATTTATGGGATGTATTTATTAAGAAGATATTAATTATAAATATGACATTGACCTTTACTCATATATAAAAGATTTAACACCACTTTCAATTAAAGACAATAGATTTATAGTTTCTTCTTTTATATATAGTATATAATTTTGTTATTTTTGTCCAGGTTAGACTTTGATTCACACTTTATTATTCTTAATCATCTCTCTTTAAGTGTGAGTTTCTTTTTCATATGATATCTTTTTTTTTTTTTTAAAGTGTACAATGACTTATTTATACCATGTTATTGTGCTTATAATGTGCTGTTTTAATAAAGGGTTTCTGACACAAAGAAAAAAAGGCAACGTGTGTATTTCTCTCGTACTTTACATGAAAACAGAACACCCCTTTATATAAGGGTTAAACAAACATACTACAAGGTAATAACTGGTAAAACAAAAAAAAAAAAAGTAGAAACTATCATATGCAACAATTTTACTTGTTGGTTTTAAAAAAAAAAATACTAATACACTTCCCTAAGCCAAAACTATATTACACTAGTAACACCAATAAGTTTCCTCAAATTCTTGAATCTTTCAAACTTCAAAGCCTTGGTTAGGATATCATCTAGTTGCACCTTTGACTTACAATGACAAAGTTCTAATCTCTCATTCTTGACTTGGTCACGAATATAGTGAAATATTGTCTTAATATGCTTACTCCTTCCATAAGAAGCAGGATGTTTAACAAGGTATATAGCAAGGTATATAGCAGATTTGTTGTCAATACAAAGTTGTATCATCCCTGCCAATACAATCTTCAAACCCTCCATCACAGACTTCAACCATATAGCCTGACAAGTTGCTTCATATGATGTTATATATTTCGCTTCACAAGAGCTCAATGCAACAGTTGGTTCCTTGGTTGAACTCCACAATATTGGTGAGTTTTCAAGAAAAAACAAATACCCTGTTGTGCTTTTTCGGTCACACTTATCTCCGTACCAATATGCATCAAAATAAGGAGTCATTCTCATTTCAACTCCTTCATTTCTTCGTGGAAAAATAATACCATAGTTGTGTGTTCCTTGTACATATCTTAGAATATACTTTACAACATTCATATGTGATCTTCTTGGATTTTGCATATATCTACTCACAATGTCAACACTATAACTCACATCAAGCCTTGTGTTACTGTTAACACCCTGGCAAGTATACCAAATTGTATCAAGTAATAATTGACAGTAAATCCGAATATCGTTTCCCAAGAGACTCTTACGCCTAATCGTTTATATGAATTGATTTCTTAAGACTTGATAAAGATTGAATTTAGGGTTTATAATGCAAAAACTAAAATAAACATGCAAATGCAAAAGCTTGATCAATTAACAGATAAAGATCTGGATGAATGGTGTTGTTGGGGTTTACGGTTTTATCCTAATCCACTCTCTTATATCAACTATTCTTATTAAATTCAACTTTGTTATCAATGTTCATGCAACTTTCTAAATTACTATAAACCCGGTGTCTCGGCGAAGAGAGCCTACTCCCAATTACTAGTTTACTATGTCTAGTCTCCCTAGTAATTAGTCATGCATTTCAATGTACAGAAGCTTAAAGCAATTGACCGTCCTATTCCTATGTCTAGGTAATATTTCATAATCAAGAGAATTCCTCTCATGTCTAGATTTCCCCGTATGTGTCCATATCAACAAAATCAAAGATCATGTCATTAAATGAGTTAAACAATGCAAGCATGAAGTATAAAGAAGAAAACTCAAACTATTGATAACTAAAGTATATGAATAAAATAAGAACTTTGATATAAGAGAGTTTCAAAAGGATTACATCGTTCCCAACAACAAAGGGTTTAGTTCACCATTGTCATGGTGAAACTATATGAATTGAATGGAAGCAATGAAAGAGATAACCCTAGAATTAAAAGATTGGAGCTTTCGCGTCCAAAATCTGCCTTCAACAAGTGAGAATGAGTGTTTCTATGTCTTTTCTCTGCCAAAAGATAACCCTAAGGGTCGCACAAATCTATTTATAATCTATGAAAAATTACAGAAAACAGACCCAAGCCCAACTACAACGCTCAGTGCTGGTTTCACAGCTCAGCGGTAGGTGCGACACTCAAGTGGGACCCTCAGCGTTCACGACCAAGCGTTTGGCAGTGTTGTCTCTAAGAAGGCCAGCGCTCAGCGCTGGATCTGACGCTCAGCGGTGTGCGCGACTCTAACTTTTCCCCTCAGCATTGGCGCTTAAGCGTCTCGTAGTGGCTCTTTTCACAAAGTTGGCACTCAGCGCTAAAACTGGTGTTGAGCGGTGGCTGCGATTCTTCCTTTGCACTTTTTTCATCCTTTCTTGAGTCCAACTCCTTCCTACTTCATTCTCCATCACTCAATTCTCGTCTAACCCTGTCAAAACAAGGAAAACCAAGCATAATATCTCTAAAACCACCTTTGACTCTCTTTTAACCTAACTACAACAATTTACATGATTTCAAGCTAATTTCTAAATCATAAAGGATGTATTTTGTATCAAAATTAAGTATGAAAATAACAGTTCACAAAATGCCTAAGTTTCTGACAATTAAAACATCTTACTTTACTTTTATCAAACTTTCAATCTTTTTCTTGTTCAGGAACTTGATCTGACTTATGATTTTTTTTCGTTTTTCAGATTCATTGATGTCTTTCCCTTGTTGTTCTTGAGCTTCCTTATACTTATTTGTGCCAAATATTTTAGACCCCTTTCCCTTTCCATGAAACTAGGATTGAGCCTGCAAAACTTGATCTTAAAACTGTCTACGCTCATTTAATTTGTGTTCATGAACCTCTAATGAATGTTGTAACTCTTCCACCTCCATGGTTTCTAGATCACAAGTTTCTTCAATGACCACCACAATGTGGTTGAATCTTGGTGGCAGAATTCTTAGGATCTTGTCAACAACATACTGATTTGTGATAGTATCTCTACATACACGCATAACACTTACATGTTCCTATAACCTAACAAAATAGTCTGCCACGCGATATCATTTTCTTCCATAGTCAAATATTCAAACTCCCTCTGCAATGTTTGCATCTTCACCTTCTTAGTTCTGTCACTATCTCCATATGTTTTTATCAAGATCTCTCATATTTCTTTTGCTGTTTTAGCCATTGAGATTCTATGAAACACTTTTGGACCAACACATTGATAAAAAAGAAACTGAGCCATACTATCAACTTTTTGCTGAATCTTGTAGATCTTCTTTTCTTCATCCGTGGCTTTAGAACTTAACTAATGCAAGCCCTCGAACACAACATCTGCAACATCCTAGAAGCTGAAAATGACATTCATTTTGATTTGCCATTAATCAAAACACTTTTCTAATAAATATTGGCAACGAACCTTGCATCATCCCTCATAAACCAGCCATGTTTCACCGTAACCTTTTCTTGAACCACTGTCTTTTTTTTATCATTCTTCTAACCTTCTTGTTTCTATCAAATGCCTTCTTGTTTATCCAAAGATTCTGTTTTTAAAGTACAAAATTTAATTTTGTTAAAATCATTGTAGCTTATAAATTGTGAAATAATAGTCAAATAGTGTCATAGAACCTGTATCATTCAAAGAGCAGGAGCAAAGGTCTTTTATCTATATTCTGCAGAACACTAGTCACGCGCATTTAGTTTTATGGCTTTAAGAAACTTTTTGTGGATAATTATCTCCGACCGAGGTATATTTCATTCAAAACTTGAAGTTGAGAGAAAATATAAAATTGGAGACTAATTATATATATATATGTTGAGATTATTGCGAGAGGTTCGCTTCTAGCACATGCGCTCTCAAAATTCGAAAGATTTGAATGTCTTTGTTAAGCACATTTTCCTCTGTTTGAGAAATGTGTTGAGATGTTAGAGAAAGCCGGTGGCCGGAGAATGAAACTCTTGATGGCGGTGATAGCATTGAAAGAAGAGAAGGAGGAAAGAAAAATAGTAAATGTGAGGAGTAGAAGAGAGATTTGGTCATTGATTGTGTAGTTTACGCAATGGAAAAAATGAAATGAAATAGATCCTAGAATGTGGCATATGCATATATGCATTGATGGCGGAAAAAAAGAGGTGTACGTGTGCTAGCTTCCACTTCCTTAACCTCGTACTTCAAATAATTGTTTTTCCAATCGTTTTGTTGCAGTTCACAGCTTTTGAAACATTGAGATATTCAATGAAGCAGAATGAAGTGAGATGTAATATACAAAAAAAAAAAAGTTTTCTTTGACCTAATATACTAGGATTGGTTGAAACAGCAAATAGAAGGCTTGAAAAGATTCATTTTTCAGTAAACTTGGTCTATAGAAAATTACATGAAATTCTTACATTCTAGATGGACCATGGTTTCACTTTTGTTGATTGCTCTTTCCTAATTGTTTTTAATGGTATAGCTACAGTGTTACACTTATTGAGGTAATTCTTTTACCAATTTTTCTTGTGGTATTCAAATAATATTACGTGTCCTATGTGCTCTTTGTTTTTAGTACTTTGTTTTGATTGAAAATCATCTCAACTAGTCAGCTTTTTTGACTTTTTTTTTTCGGATTGATGCAACTTTGCTTTCATTAAATATCTCTTCCACTTTCAATATTCTTTCTAGATTTTTTCGACTTAGACCTTTTGAATTTTTATGATTCATTTTTCCAATCTACTTTTACATGTCATTCTTGGAATTGTCATCTCAAGTTAAACATTTCAAAGATTACTTTACTGACATTACTTCAACCTATAATTCGTTAAGTGTATGCTAAATTTCAAAACTTTTAATGGTGTTTTCAGTAAATTTTTATTGTTTATTAAGAACTTAATAAATTAATCATTTTTCCTTATCAATCGGTCCGAAGCAATTCAACTATTATTATTATTATTATTTTACTTTTAAACTTTCTAATGGTTGAAATTAGTAATTTTGTAAATATCTAGAACTTTTTCACAACAGTGACATGTTAGAAACGGCTTTTTCCTAGGTATTTTTGAAAAGTGTGACCCATCTAGTATAATTATTAACTACATTGCAGAAATTATATTGTATTGTAATGTATTGAAACAAGGAAAATGATACTTTGACACCCTCTGGGTGACAAATTTTTGACACCAATAACGTGTCAGCTTCTCATTGGTTAACCTTTTTGAAAAAAAAAATAAAATTAAATGACATGGTAAATGAAGGGCGGTAGCAGAAATTGGAAGGAAACATTTTTCGAAATTCAAATTCATTTTTAGATTGCGAGAACGAAACCTAGAGAGAGAAACTCTTTCTCCCAACGACCAAAGCCCCTTCACGATTCCACCGTCGTTCGCCGTTCAACGGCCACCAGAGGTCCACCGAGAGGCGGCGCCGCCGATCATCTTCGCGTCTCTTTCCACCGATCACCTTCGCGTCTCTTCCCACCGGTCATCTTCGCGTCTCTTCCAGCGTCAGTCGTCCCTCGTCCCGTTTGCACCGTTGACGACCCAGAGGCTCTGCCAGCGCCGATCCCGATAACGGTCCCCCCTCCGTGGTGTCTTCTTCCGCCGGCTTGGCTTGCTTTCCCAAAGGTATTTAAGGTTTTTCTCTTTAGTTTTTAGTAATTGTTTTGAATATATGGGAATGTTTGCTTGTATTGGCTTGCTGCTTCAATATATGGGAATATATGAATGGTTGCTCTTTCTCGTTTTCCTCTGCACCTGACAACATTATACATAGAATTTCGCTGCTCTATTGAGTTTCGTGGTATTGTAGGTTCTGTTTGTTAACTCAGTGTTTTAATTATTGAAATCCCGAATTGTGAAGCGAAACCGTGATGATATACTTGTTGAAATATTAAAATGTTTGTGGAACTTTTCTGATTGTAGAAAAAAAAGGACTTTCAATTAAGCCAAAGCGGGGTGATGCTTTACTTTTTTGGAGCATGAAGCTAGATGCAAAATTAAATCCATCAAGCTTACATGGTTAGTTTTTCTAATTCTAATTATATCGGTGCTACTACGTAAACAACTTTTAGTAGTGAATAGAGGAGATTAATTAACAACACTATTTTCTTGATTACTTCCAGTAGGTTGTCCAGTAATTAAGGGTAATAAGTGGTCAAGTACCAAATGAATGTGTCAACGAATACAAAGCTTGAGTATACATTGCTATAGGTAGTTATCTCACCTTTTCCTGTGATACTCTCGAAACGTATTATTTACACTTTACAGTTGGGGAAAGACATCCATGCTTTTCTGGCGATGTTTTACATTATGTTAACTGTTTGAGACTTGGCCAATAGATTGCTTGCACTGATACGACTTTATATAAATGTGACCATTAATGTTGATTTGTGTTGCACTATCTTGCTCTCTAGTTTTTGGATTCAATTAATGTTAACATAGTCAAATCATAGATGTAGTCCCAAAATATCTATTTATGTGAAGGTTAGTCAGAATCTCTTGCAAACCCTTCAATTCTTTTGGAATGAGACTGCTAAAATGAGATAACTGATATATGTATTCTTCACATTTTTCACTTATTACCGAATTGTATTCATAGCTCGATGGTGTCTTGCTTAGGATTATTCCAAGTTGTTGCTTTTTGTTTGATAATGTTTAATATGATAAGTTGTCTCTAATTATCTTTCCTTTTTATCTGTTTAATTATCAGGTTTCTCAGAATTCATCACACCAATTGTGTACAATTTGAATCTCAGCTAAAGCTTTGCGTGATAATGCTTCAGATTTGGAAGGAAATATTCTAACATAATGTGGCATTCTGTAGTTTTAAAAATTGCGTGATATGAATTTATTTTGTACTAAATTACAAAATTGACTAAATAATTTATTAGTAGTGTGTATATGATTAGAATTTTGAATTACACTTTTTTAATTATATATTATATTAAATGAAATGTTTTAATTTGTCTTTTGTTATTTGTAAATTTATGATATAAGAATTTCTTCTTACTAATAATAATATTACTAATGCTAATAAAGTTAATATTAATGTTAATGTTATCGTTAATGATAATAATAATAATGTACCGTTAATAATTATAATAAATAATAATAATATTAAAAATATTAATAGTAAGAAAAGAAATAATACTGTAGGGATTTTTTTTAATATGTATTGAGATAATTAATATAACTATTATTATATTTAAATAAATAATTTAATCAGTATTAAGACAATTTATATAATAATAATTATATTTCAATAAATACTTTTTAAAGTGAACCACTTTTTTAAGTGAATTACTTTTTTTAAAGACTTATTGGACATGCAAGTGATGTTTAGGCATTGATTATAATATTTATATCCAACTCCATCCCAAGGAACCAATGTTTCATTGTGCAAAACACCAATGGTAGCAAACGCCAAATAAGTAAGGAGTTTAGACAAAGTTTCTGCATACAGAGGTCAATTGCGAAAATGACATTGATTTTTAAGTGAACCATTTTTTTAAGACTTATTGAACATAGAAGTGATGTTAAGGCATTTATTATCATATTTATATCGAACTTCATCCCCAAGGAACCATTGTTTGTAAAACTCATTCTGCAGAAACACCACTGGTAGCAAAGGCCAAATAAGTGGGAAGTTTAGGCAAAGTTTCTGCACCCAGGGGTGAACTATGAAAGTGACATTGATTTTTAAGTGAACCATTCTTTTCTAAGACTTATTGGATATACAAGTGATGTTCAAGCATTTATTATCATATTTATATCGAACTTCATTCCTAAGGAAACATTGTTTGTAAAACTCATTATGCAGAAACACCGTTGGTAGCAAAGACCAAATAAGTGGAAAATTCAGGCAAAGTTTCTGGACACAGGAGTCAACTGTGAAAATGTCATTGATTTTTAAGTTAACCATTTTTTTAAAGACTTATTGAACATACAAGTGATGACATTGATTATGACATTTATATTAAACTTCATCCCAAGGAACCATTGTTTCTAAAAGTCATTATGCAGAAACACACTGGTAGCAAATGCCAAATAAGTAGGAAGTTCAGGTAAAATTTCTGGACATAGGAGTCAATTGTGAAAATGTCATTGATTTTTAAGTGAACCATTTTTTTTTTAAAACTTATTGGACATACAAGTGATGGCATTGATTACGACATTTATATTAAACTTCATCCCAAGGAACCATTGTTTCTAAAAGTCATTATGCGGAAACACCACTGGTAGCAAAGGCCAAATAAGTGGGAAGTTCAGGCAAAGTTTCTGCACCCAAAGGTGAACTGTGAAAATGACATTGATTTTTAAGTAAACCATTTTTTTTAAAGACTTATTGGACATACAAGTGATGTTCAGGCATTGATTATGACGTTTATATCGAACTTCTTCCGCAAAAATAGTACAATTGTCTAAGACAAAAATCTCATTCTTATATTCAACCCTATTGTAATCAACATAAAAATAACACAAAATAATCATTGTTATCTTCAAAACGTTGAAACACATTGAAATGGACACTAAAATATAGGAATATCAAATTTCATTATCAATAAATCTAAGAAATACATTTGTTTGAACATTTCTAACAAAAATTATGTACATACACACCTAATGAATACATTCTGAAACAATTCTAACAAAACCAGAAATCACATTGCAAGAATCCCTATTGTACAACATCTACAACAACCCTAAATGTTGCAACACTTCATCCCTTCGCACATTGTCAATATTCAAAATCCAATTACAAACATACTTCTCCCTAACCTTTTGTAGTTCCTCCTGAAAACAAAAAAAAAAAAAATGCACACAAAATCAATAAAATGCCCAATTTGTATCAAAGGTCCAAAACATCAAAATTTTGATAACTTACTTGTGTATACTGTGGTGAATGATAAGATCAAACATGAGTGGATGAAAGAGATAATTTCCAAAAAAATGCGTTTCAATACCTTGCAATGCTTAAAAATTAAGGAAGGATACTAGCATAATGGTGCAAGGTGGAAGAAGAGCTCTCCAACCATGACCACAATATGATTTTACCTAAGGGGCCATAGGAAAAAAACATACAATAGAAGATAAGAATTCACTATAGTGAACTAATAACAATAAATAGATTAAGAAAATAAAAAACCAAAAAGTAAACATTACCACTGAGAAGCCAGACATTGAAGCATGACGATTAATAACTTCATCAATTTCACATAATCATATTCCAGATTTAACTAAATTTAGCCAAAAAAAAGATAATTAGGGTCCCCTAGTTTAAATTACTAAAATATTATATATACATTTTAATTATAAAAGTATTTTAAACCAAATAAAAACAATACAATCAGAATACAAAATGCATACTTGGTCATCCGTAAATATCATTTATTAATACTTACATCATTTATTAATACTTTCAATACATTATTTATAACATATTGGTCATCCAAAACTTAAGCATCATAAAAACAAATCTAAATATCTAACAATAATTGAAATTCGACTTTCAACCTCAACAATAAGTAAACTAAATATCTAACAATAATTGAAATTCGACTTTCAACCTCAACAATAAGTAAAGCCAACTCCACTACATTATTTTAAGATCAACTTCGTAATATTTTTATTTTGTACATGATCAAATTTTCATAATATGTCTATATTTTATTTAAGAATGATCCATATATATGCATTTCATTTTAATAACACATCCATATATATGCATTTCATAATATATCATTATGCATACCTTTTATTTACCCTAATACAAAATTAATTCAGAGATAGGTTATTGAAAAGAAATTAAATTTTAAGAATAATTATAAATAACTGAAAATAAGTCTTCATAAAAGAAATACTGACATTTAAATTTATAAGAACAAAGTTTTCTTTCTACGAGTTTCCTTTTCTTAATCAACTTTCCTAAAAAAAAAACAATTTACACGAAAACACAATATTCACAACAATAGTGAATATTTGTAGAAACTTCTTCTATAATTTTCAATTAGTAGTCTCCTATATCCTTACATCTTTTAGAGTATATCATTGCACATAAATACAAATATTTCTTTTTATCCTGGTTTTCTCAACTAAATTTTGCTATTACTAGAACTTTCGCTGATCCAACTAGTTCTCAGTAAAAATGGAACATGAATTTCCTTGCTACATGGATTCTTTCCAAGTGAGTGGAAGATATCTAATTACTACACCATCCTATTGGCTTACCTAATAATAGGCTTTACCGTCATCACATTAATTTATTAAGTATACCAACCAAGAATTTCAATAATTCAACATCAATTTTCTTCAGAAAATTTATAACTGTTATTAAAGGCGAGATATTGAGGTATAAGGGTAACAACACGAGCAGACATGTAACAACGATCACAACCAAAGGTAAAGGAGTTCCGAGGAAAAAAAACTGGTATACTTTTATAATAGTTTTGTTCACATACCATCTTCTCAATTGAGTTAACAAACAGAACCTACAATACCACGAAACTCAATAGGACAACGAAATTTTATGTATAATGTTGTCAGGTTCAGAGGAAAACGAGAAAGAGCAATCATTCATATATTCCCATATATTCAAGCAGCAAGCCAGTACAAGCAAACATTCTCATATATTCAAAACAATTACTAAAAACTAAAGAGAAAAACCTTAAATACCTTTGAGAAAGCAACGGTAAGACGGCGGAATGAGAAAGCAAGCCAAGCCGGCGGAAGGAGACACCACGGAGGGGGGACCGTTATCGGGACCGGCACTGGCAGAGCCTCTGGGTCGTCGACGGTGCAAACGGGACGGGAGACGACTGACGCTGGAAGAGACGCGAAGATGACCGGTGGGAAGAGACGCGAAGGTGATCGGTGGGAAGAGACGCGAAGATGATCGGCGACGCCGCCTCTGGGTGGACCTCCGGTGGCCGTTGAACGGCGAACGACGATGGAGTCGTGAAGGGGCTTTGGTCGTTGGGAGGGAGAGTTTCTCTCTCTAGGTTTCGTTCTCGCAATCTGAAAATGAATTTGAATTTCGAAAAATGTTTCCTTCCAATTTCTGCTACCGCCCTTCATTTACCACGTCATTTAATTTTTTTTTTTCAAAAAGGTTAACCAATGAGAAGCTGACACATCATTGGTGTCAAAAATTTGTCACCCAAAGAGTGTCAAAGTATCATTTTCCTTGAAACAAATACATTATGAAAACTATTTTTTGTACATTTTAATACATTACTAAACAAAACTTTACGTTTTGTAATGTATTTAAAATTATTACATCAAGAAAATTAGTTTCAATCATTTTTTGTGAAAAGAAGAAAAAAAACAACAGAAAGTTACTTTTACATGAGAAGAGAAAAAAAGAAGGTAAGGTACTACGAGGGTGATGATGAAAGTTGAAGAGTGGTGCCTTAAGTATTTCAAAAAGTTAAAAAAAGAAAAAATTGAGTGGTGTGAAAAGTAAACATTTGATGACTTTTTCACCTAAATATATGGATAAAAAAATTACTTGAATAATATCTGTATCAAATATTTCTATTATTACAAAAGAAAAAAGAAAAAGGTAGAATTATTTATAGATAAGATTTGTAAATAATCACAAAAAATGTTGGTAAAATAAAATCATCCACAGTTTATCGACTATTAAATTTTTGTTAAAAAAGTGGTCGTTAATAAATTTTATTAATAGATAAAAAAATCTGCAAGTAATTATCAATGACAGAAAATTCATTGACAATTACTAATGGTATAAACTTATCATAATCATGAACAGATTTTGATCATCAATAAAATTTGTTGGTAAATATTATTTAGTCTTCTTTTTTACTTTTCTTTTCTTCTTCTTCCTTTTTCAAATTTTCTTTTCTTCTTAATTCTTCTTATTCCACGGTGATCGTTATTATTATCACATTCATCTTATTGTTGTCATTTGTTCTTTCTCCTCCTTTTTTTACTATTTTCCCCCTTTTCATTCTCTTTCTTCTCCATCGTTGGTCTGCACCACCTTCGTCGTTGCAATTTTTTTTTGTTGCCTCCACATTTGTTGTCATCACCTTCGGTCCCCTCCTCTTCCGCATTCTCTTTCTTCTTTTTCTCCTCATCCTCTTCCTTTTCATCATTCTCTTCCTTCTCATCTTCTTCCTTCTCATCTTCTTCCTTCTCCTGCTTCTCCTTCTTCTTCTTCTAACCTACTTTCAATTAATTTAAAATAAATATTTTGTCAAATTTGATAGAAAATTTAACAATCATTTTATTGATAGAATTATTGAAAAATCTTTCAAAAGTGGAATTATCGATAAATTTTACAAAAATTAAATTGTCGACGAATTTATTGATGAATTTTCAAAAGAATTCAGTTCTTGAGAATTTATCATTGGATTTTAAAAAATTAATCAATTATAGACAAATTTAAAAAAAAAATCAATTACTAAAATATTTACCAACAAATTTTACTACAAGATGGTCAAAACTCAAAGTGAAAACTTTTGCTCCCATTTTCACGATGGAATTTGTTGGAAAAAAAAAATAATTGATAATAAACATTAGGTTTAATTAGTCATTTGGTCTTAATTTTAGTTGAAAATTTTCAAGTAGGTTCCTGATGGGTGTCGCGGCCCATACAAATTTGATTGCATATAAGAAATGTAGTATAGCTAGGGAATGATCCCTAGGTCGTCTCCCAAAGACCAATTTTGCGGTTCGAGAATCGAGTCTAAACCGAAGAAGGGGGGGGGGGTTTGAAAAGGTTTTGCAAAAAATTAAAGAACTCAATGAAGACACAGACGCAAACAAACTAATTTAAGCTAGCATGGTAATTAAACTAACACTATTAAAAACCTTAGACAACATTCAAACATCAAATACTCTTGCAAACAAATTAACAAACACAGTTAAAATTACTTAAACTTCACACTAATTCAAACACATTGAACTCAACCTAACAACTAAATTATTTAAAAACCAAGGAAACCAACAAGCCTAATTTAATCCTAACAAATTACTTGACATAATGGCAATTAACAAATGAATTTAAAAGTCCAAATGGCCTAGTAAACCTCTATGGCCGTGACCTCACTTGCACCATATCCAAACTTGACTTTCTTGCTTCACTAAGCCACCAAATGTGTTGACTTCTTCTCCCATGTGCATCATTCTCCAAGAAATTAAACATGTGCATTCCAAACTCACTAAAACCGTCCCTTCACTCTTCCCATGCAGCAAAGAAATGATTTAACACACCAAAGCACACAATTTACGTGAACCACCAAGTGGAAATGCTAAAGAATGCTTCAAAGACCAATGTGTAAATGGAAGATACCATGGGTGCTCCTAACAATGTGCCAAGTAAGCTAAAACAAATGGAAACAAACTCCAAAAACCTCCATTCCTCATTGCACTTCACGGCTGGAATAAGCAAAGGCCAAATCTCAAAGTGGAAACATTCCTTGGCTCAAAACAAGCATCTTTTGTGTTGGTCCAAAAGTGGTAAAAATTAAATGAAGCAATTTCTTCTCTCCTACAAACACCAAGCGGTTTTCTTTCAAGAATTATGCATCAAAATGCTTTCCACCACCTTCCAAAACCAAGAGTGACTTCAAGAAACAAAGGTTCAAGTTGCAAATGAACACAAGAACAATAAACCCAAACTTTTACTCATCAACCCAACTTCAACACTACCATTTCTTCAAGTTTCTTTGCAAAAACGAAAATGAAAACAAAGCTATCAATTCCAGCTCTTTCCAGCCACAATAACAACCCCAAAATCTGGTTCCATCCTTGCTTCAAACATCAAAACCGAAAATGAAGAAGAAAAAGCCCAAACCACAACACCCACACATCAAGTTAAGCTCTATTCAACCCAAAACTCACATAGAACTCCATTTTAATCATCCAACCAAGTAAAATGCAAAGAAAACCGTGAGGAACAACAACAAAGGAGAGGAAAAACGAAATATAAAGTTACTCAAACCTAACATCCACCATGGAAATGCAAAGACAAGCTCCAAAGCTCAAGCTTCTAGCATCAAGAACAAGCAAATGGAAGAAGAAATGAATGATTTTTCACCATCAATGAGCTAAGATAACCAAGAGTGAATTAAGAGACAAATAAAATCTACATCTTGTTCATTGAAATGGCTCAAAACCGAAATCACCAAGCAAGCTCCCTTAAGGCATGTTCATACATGAAACCCTAAGAGAGAAAAGTTCTAAAACATGAAGTATGAAGAGTTTCAATGTGGTGGCTCGGTATATCATCTAAAAACTAAGAGCCTCCCTAAAAAATGGGGTCCACAATGAATTAAAACCCTAACCTAAAAGGCACATGTCCTACACATGAGTTTATTTACAAAATTGCCCCTAAAAGGGTCCAAAACACCTAATTCTAATTAAGGACTTTTAGAAAACGAAATTAGACTTTAATTAAAATCTAAATGACTGAATGTTGAGCCTTTGAGTGTGTCACGCCATGTCCCAATATTCCAGATGATGTTTCCACAACTTCCCTGCAACCAAAAATGCACTTAATCAGCTAAGAAAATCCAAATTAGCACAATTACGAATTTATGACCAAATTAAGCAGAATTCGGAAAACGGGGAAATAACAGACAATTAAACACAATTCCCTGGTTTATTTAAGTGCAATAAACTAAATATAGTTCAAGAAATAATGACTCATCAAAATAGACCACACTTAGTCTTTTGCACTCCTGGGCAAAACCAAGACGAAAACCAGGGAACTACTCAAACATTAGGGAGGTGACACAGATTTGACAGACAGACAACAACGACTCACAAAACAGAAATAAAGTTGCACAATTCTCACAAAATCTGGACAGTGAAAGGAAGTGGATAGTATCCAACACACAAATAATGAAAGCAGATACGCACAGGATCATCCAAACAGTTCAGTACATGGAAAATAGTCAATCAGTTCAAGAGATGAATCAAAAGCAACAGAGCCTCACAGATGCACACAATTAGTGTTTCTCTCAAGTGTCTAAGGTAAATCAATGTCACTCAATGCACTCAAGAAAGCAAACACAAATAGACTTGGCAAGCCTCTAATATCAACACTCAAACATATACGCATGTTCAAATCAAAAGGTCTTTTCATGGTTGTAATGGGGCCAAAGACAAGGAAGGATTCATCTGGATAAGAAGCTACAAACCATAAGGAACAGAGGAGCAATGGGGAACAAATGTAAACACATTCAAACACACCCAAAACCTCTAATTCAATCCTCTTCTTGACTCCATTATTCACAATTTTTTTCATTTTTTTGTATTTTTCTGTTTGTTTTTTTTTTCAAATTCTCATCCTGTCTCTTTCTCTTTTTTTTTTCTTTTTTTTTTCTGAACAAAACTGTAAGAGACAAGATGCACACATATATACAAAAACAAAATAAGAAGAGGAACCAACTATCTAATTCATCATAATTCCCAAGGAGACCACACTTATTCCCAAAACAATTCCAAAGCTCCAAAATTCCCTAAGGCTAAGGTCATCATGGTTTTTCACTTAGGGCTAGTGTATGAGCTTCAAAACAAAGAAATGGGGAAATCATAGGCTCAAAAGGGCTATCAAAGGATCACAACAAGGTAGACTCATTTGGCTAGAGAGGCTCAATAACAAAATTGCCTTTATCACTTCCAAACATGCATATCAATCAAGAATTATCAACAGAGTCAAGCCAAGGCATATGTGCAAGCAATCAAGAGACATATCACACACGAGAAAGATCATCAAATGGCTCAAATCTCACACAGGTAATACGGTCACAATCAATTCAACTCTAAAACACCATGATCATCTTCCAAGCAAAGAAAAGCAAGGAATCCAAGAAATCAGAGTATCAATGAAGTGAAGGAAAACTGACAACCTAATAACAATCCAGAATTCACGAAAAACATGCAAAACTGTACACAAGACATAATGAACTACATAAAAACCGAAACATAAACAAAGAAACAACCTCCCCTAATAGACCACACTTAAACGACACAATGTCCTCAGTGTGTCACAATCAACAGATCAAACAATCAGAACAGTCATCAGATATCGACAAAGTGCAATAAAAGTGAGGAGGGAAGGAAAAAAGAAACTCCCTGAGTCAGATGGGAGGGTAGGTGGGGTGGACCAAAGACGTCTCTTCCACCACTACATCCAACAAAGAAGGATTGCTGAGGAAAGGCTTCATTTTATGCCCGTTCACCTTGAAGCTTTTAGCTGCAGATGGATCCTGAATCTCTACTGCATCATAAGGATAAACATTAGTCACAACAAAAGGTCCAGTCCACTTTGATCTCAACTTACCACCCATGAGGCCGAGCCTAGAGCTATACAACAAAACCTGCTGGCCAACCTCAAAGTCCTTTCTAACAATAGCACTATCGTGGAACTTCTTCGTCCTTTCCTTGTAGAACTTCGAGTTCTCATAGGCCTCCAATCGGATCTCATCCAATTCATTCAGTTGCAACTTCCTTTCCTCTCCAGCTTGGTCAATGGAGAAGTTGCAAGTCTTCACAGCCCAGTATGCCCGNTGCTCAATCTCAACTGGTAGATGACATGCCTTTCCAAAGACAACCTGATAGGGAGACATCCCAATGGGTGCTTTGTAGGAAGTCCTATGGGCCCAAAGAGCATCGTCCAACCTATTGCTCCAATCCTTTCTGTTGGGCTGGACAATCTTCTCCAAAATCCTCTTAATCTCCCTGTTGGAGATCTCAGCCTGCCCATTTGTTTGGGGGTGGTAAGGTGTAGAAACTCTGTGCATCACCCCATATTTCTTGAGCAAAGCTTGCATGGATCTGTTGCAAAAATGGGTTCCCTGGTCACTAACAATTGCTCTAGGCACTCCAAACCTGCAAAAGAGGTGAGATCTAAAAAAATCCACAACAACCCGAGTATCATTAGTCCTGGTGGCTCTAGCTTCCACCCATTTTGAAACATAATCCACAGCAAGGAGAATATAAGAGAAACCAAAAGAAACAGGAAAAGGACCCATAAAGTCTATACCCTAGACATCAAACACCTCACAGAACAGCATAGGCTGTTGAGGCATTTGTTGTCTCCATGTAAGTGATCCACCTGCTCTTTGACATGGCTCGTAGGTGCTGTAAATCCTCTCCGCATCCTTAAAGATGGAGGGCCAATAGAAACCACAATCAAGCACCCTGCGAGCTGTTCTCTGAATTCCAAGATGACCACCAGGTGAGGAGGCATGACAGAACTACAGGATCGAGTCAATCTCATGGTCCGGATGCATCTCCTAGTAACCTGGTCACTGCACAACTTCCACATATATGGGTCATCCCAAATGTAGTACTTAGCATCGCTCTTAATTTTAGCAATTTGAGCACGGGATGCTAAGGGAGGAAAAACAGAAGCAGCCAAATAATTCACAATATTTGCAAACCAAGGAGGAGGGTGAGAAAGTGAAACTGTCAACAGACTCTCATAAGGGAAGTTATGCTGGATGGGCAAAACATCAGCTTCATTCTCAGCTCTCTCAATCCTGTTGATGTGGTCTGCAACCAAATTCTGTGCTCCACTCTGGTTTTTGATTTGCATGTCAAACTCTTCGAGTAGTAGCATCCACTTGATCAATCATGGCTTTGACTCAGTCTTTTTCAATAGAAACTTAAGAGCTGCATGGTCAGTGTATACAATAACAGGTGATCCAAGCAAATAAGATCTAAACTTATCAAGAGCAAACACAATGGCTAACAACTCTTTCTCAGTTGCGGTATAGTTTGCTTGGGCAACATCTAAAGTCCTAGAAGCATAATATATCACTCTAGACAATTTGTCAACCTTTTGTGTCAAAACGGCCCCTAATGCATAGTTAGACGCATCACACATAAGCTCAAAAGGGGTCGTCCAATCTGGTATCTGAATGATTGGGGTGGTGGTCAAAGTTTCCTTCAGGCAATCAAATGCCTGCTTGCATCTATCATCAAAAGCAAAGTCAATATCCTTCTGTAACAGTCTGGATAAGGGCAGCGCCTTCTTGCTGAAATCCTTGATGAAGCGCCTGTAGAAACCTGCATGTCCAAGAAAAGATCGAACCTCTCGCAGGCAAGAGGGGTAAGACAACTGCGAAATCACAGATATCTTAGCAGGGTCTACCTCTATTCCCTTTTCAGAAATGATATGCCCTAGTACCAAACCTTGTTCAAACATGAAGTGACATTTCTCAAAATTGAGAACAAGGTTTTTTCTATGCATCTATTCAATACTTTATCCAGACTATCTAAACATGCATCAAAAGAGGATCCATACACAGTAAAATCATCCATAAACACCTTTATGCAACTCTCAAGAAAGTCGCTAAAAATGCTAAGCATGCACCGTTGGAAGGTACCAGGGGCGTTGCATAGGCCAAAGGGCATCCTCCTATAGGCAAAAGTTCCAAAGGGGCAGGTGAATGTGGTTTTCTCTTGATCCTTAGGAGCAATATTTATTTGGAAGTAACCAGAAAAGCCATCAAGAAAGCAATAATGAGATTTACCTATTAGGCGCTCCAGCATCTGATCAATGAATGGCAGGGGGAAATGATCTTTCCTGGTTGCTTGGTTCAGCCTCCTATAGTCAATGCAGACTCTCCAACTGTTCTGCACTCTTGTGGGGATAAGCTCATCCCTCTCATTCTTCACCACAGTGAGGCCAGTCTTCTTGGGCACAACATGGATGGGGCTCACCCACTGACTATCTGAAATAGGGTAGATGATCCCAGCTTGCAAAAGCTTGGTCACCTCCTTCTTGATGACATCCATAATCACAGGGTTTTGTCGTCTCTGTGGCTGCCTAACTGGCTTCGCCCCATCCTCCAAAAGAATTCGATGGATGCATGTGGATGGGCTAATACCAGGTATGTCAGCCAAACTCCAACCAATGGCCTTCTTGTGCTTTCGCAGCACACCAAGCAACTTCTCCTCTTGAACAGTATCAAGGGAGGTGGAAATGATCACCGACTTCTTCTCATCATCCTCTAAGTACACATACTTGAGGTTATCCGAAAATTGTTTCAAATCAAGAATGAGTGCCTGCAAGTCAGATTCATTTGTACTTCCTACAACGTGGTAAGTGCATTCTGACTCTAAAGAATTCACAGGTAAAGGCAAAACACCCAAAAACTCATCAGACTCCACATCAATATCCATGATAGACACATCATCAACATCATCAATATCACAATCCTCATCCAAATCCACAACAATATCAACATCATTTTCTAATCCTATTCAAACTCAGATTCAATGCATGGATGTAAAGAAGATAAAAAAGAATATTCCTTCTCATGCAAAGAATCAAACTCATTAACATCATATTTATCAATAATGTCCTCCAACATGTCTATCTTAAAAACAGAGTGGTCCTCAGCTGGAAACTTCATTGCATCAAGAACATTAAAGTGAACAACAATATCAGCAATTTCCATGGATAAAGTTCCAGGATACACATCAATCTTGGTTCAGGCAGTTTTCAAAAATGGCCTGCCTAAGATAATGGGAGCAGATCCATGAGAGAATCCCTCCTCCATCTCCAAAACATAGAAGTCAGCAGGAAAAATCAATTCACCAACCCTAACCAAGACATCCTCTATGCAACCTGTGGGGTGTGTAACACTCCTGTTAGCCAACTGAATGACTACACCCGTAGGTTGGAAAGGACCAAGAGACAAAGATTTATAGATAGACAAAGGCATGACATTAATAGAAGCACCCAAATCAAGCATGGCATTTTCAAATTTACTATTTCCAATCACACAAGGAATGCAAAATATACCTGGGTCCCTTCACTTTTCAGGGATGTGCGGGATCGACTTACCAATGAGTGTAGAAACATTCCTACCCATGTTGATCCTTTCATTACCTTTCATCTTCCTCTTGTGTGTGCACAAGTCCTTCAAGAATTTTGCATACCTTGGAATCTGTTCGATTGCATCAAGTAGATGTATGTTCACCTCTACCTTCCTGAAGGTCTACAATATCTCCTTGTCCACCTCTTCCATCTTTTTGCTAGGAATTGCCCTTGGAGGGAAGGGAAGAGGTATATGTCGCTCAGGAAATAGAGGAGGCACACTGGTGGTGGTGGTGGAAGAAGAAGAAGGTCCACCTGGAGGAGAAGAAGAACCACTGGGAGAGGAAGACGGTCCACCCACCTCAAATGTCTTGCTTGGACCAGTCTAGTCCTCTTTTCTGTCACAAGTAGCAGATGTGGGTGTAGATGTAGGAGTTGACTCTATGGGAACAACAATCTGCTTCCCTGATCTGAGGGTGATGGCACTCACATTCCTTAGATTTTGCACAATCTGAGATGGTAACTTCTCAGAGTTTTGTGATTGTGCCTGATTTAGCTGTGTGGCTAGCTGTCCCATCTGATTAGTAAAGCTCTGAATAGAAGCTCTAGATTCCTGCTGGAACTGCATGTTCTGAGCATTCATCTGTTGCATCTGTTTAAACAAGTCCTCTGATGAAAGCTGAGAAGAAGGTTGAGGAGCTGGCTGGGCAAGAATCTCTTGTTGTTGTTGCCTCTGATATCTCTGGACATGTGGAGGCACATATGGTTTGTTAGGACCTACAACATGTTGGAAAAATGGTGGTTGCTGTTGTGGCTGCTGTTGCTGCTGTTCATTATTGTTCCATCTAAAATTTGGGTGATTCCTCCACCCTGGGTTATACCTATTGTTGGACAAGTCATAACTTGGCTGTTGTGGCTGCCTGTTGGTTTATATGTTTGCAGCATAGGCTGGAGATGCATCATGGCCAGTAGGTTGCTGCAAAGCAGGGCGGTCATCTGTATAGTGCTCACTGGAGAGACATATACCACAATGTCGTGCAACAGATGTAGATGGAGATGCTGGTCTCTGATTTGTAGCCAGCTGTGACACCAAACTCACAAGGGAGTCAATCTTGCCTTCCAATTTCCTATCATCAGATGATGAAGACCGAGTAACAATATCATGTACTCCCTTCACCACAATATTATCACTCCTTATGCCAAACTGCTGGGAGTTGGAAGCCATCTTCTCAATCAATTGCCTGGCTTCAGTAGGAGTCGTAGCTCCAAGTGCTCCACCACTGGCGGCATCAATCATACTCCTATCCAAGCTATTGAGACCTCATAGAAATATTGGAGAAGGAGTTGCTCTGGTATCTGATGGTGAGGACAACTGTCACAAAGCTTCTTGAATCTCTCCTAATACTCATATAAGCTCTCTCCACCAAGTTGCCTAATCCCAGTGATGTCTTTTCTGATAGTTGTGTTTCGGGATGCTGGGAAAAACTTTGCTAAGAACAACCTCTTCATATAATCCCAACTGGTGATGGCTCTAGGCGCTAAGCAGTACATCCACTCCCTTGCTGCATCTTCTAATGAATAAGGAAATATCCTTAAGAAGACTTGATCCTCAGGAACATCTTGAGGCCTCATGGATGAACACACATAGTGGAAATCTTTCAGATGCTTATGCGGACACTCACCTGCAAGGCCATGAAACTTGGGCAACAAATGGATCAGTCCAGCCTTGAGAACAAATGGTATGTCCTCATCAGGATATTGGATGCACAAGCTTTCATAACTGAAATCAGGTGCAGTCATCTCCCAAAAAGTCCTCTCGCGAGGTGCAGGTTGTGCCATATCGTTCTCAGTGCGAAAAAACAGAATCAGAATCAGAATCAGCAGTGGATTCAGATTCAACTATAGGATGCACAGTATCTAAGGGAACAGACTCAAAAATAGACTCTAAAGACAAATTCCTAGAATGCCTAACCAACCTATGAAAAGTCGTATCAATTTCAGGATTAAAAGGGTGGTATGAATCCAGGATTTCCT
This sequence comes from Vigna radiata var. radiata, assembly GCF_000741045.1. Lineage (NCBI taxonomy): Eukaryota > Viridiplantae > Streptophyta > Magnoliopsida > Fabales > Fabaceae > Vigna > Vigna radiata. The sequence continues at coordinate 16,431,280 of NC_028358.1, read as the reverse complement.
CTAGTCATGCACTAAATCACAACACCCTAAAATCATGAAACAATAGCACAAAAATTTCAAACCACAGAAAACAACAAAAGATAACAAAACGACACTATCACAAACACAACACAACACAAGTCACACAACACAAACACAAGATTCAAAACTGAACCGTTGGTCCCCGGCAACGACGCCAAAATTTGATGGGTGTTGCGGCCCATACAATCTTGATTGCATATAAGAAATGCAGTATAGCTATGGAATGACCCCTAGGTCGTCTCCCAAAGACCAATCTTGCGGTTCGAGAATCAAGTCTAAACCGAAGAAGGGGGGGTTTGAAAAGGTTTTGCAAAAAATTAAAGAACTCAAGGAAGACACAGACGCAAATAAACTAATTTAAGCTAGCATGGTAATTAAACTAACACTATTAAAAACCTTAGACAACATTCAAACATCAGATACTCTTGCAAACAAATTAACAAACACAGTTAAAATTAATTAAACTTCACACTAATTCAAACACATTGAACTCAACCTAGCAACTAAATTATTTAAAAACCAAGGAAACCAACAAGCCTAATTTAAACCTAACAAATTACTTGACATAATGTCAATTAACAAATGAATTTAAAAGTCCAAATGGCCTGTAAACCTCTATGGCCGTGACCTCACTTGCACCATATCCAAACTTAACTTTCTTGCTTCACTAAGCCACCAAATGTGTTGACTTCTTCTCCCATGTGCACCATTCTCCAAGAAATTAAACATGTGCATTCCAAACTCACTAAAACCATCCCTTCACTCTTCCCATGCAGCAAAGAAATGATTTTACACACCAAAGCACACAATTTACGTGAACCACCAAGTGGAAATGCCAAAGAATGCTTCAAAGACCAATGTGTAAATGGAAGATACCATGGGTGCTCCTACCAATGTGCCAAGTAAGCTAAAACACATGAAAACAAACTCCAAAACCTCCATTCCTCATTGCAATTCACGACTGGAACAAGCAAAGGCCAAATCTCAAAGTGGAAACATTCCTTGGGTCAAAACAAGCATCTTTTGTGTTGGTCCAAAAGTGGTAAAAATTAATGAAGCAATTTCTTCTCTCCTACAAACACCAAACGGTTTTCTTTCAAGAATTATGCATCAAAATGCTTTCCTCCACCTTCCAAAACCGAGAATGACTTCAAGAAACCAAGGTTCAAGTTGCAAATGAACACAAGAACAATAAACCCAAACTTCTACTCATCAACCCAACTTCAACACTACCATTTCTTCAATTTTCTTTGCAAAAACGAAAATGAAAACAAAGCTATCAATTCCAGCTCTTTTCAGCCACAACAACAACCCCAAAATCTGGTTCCATCCTTGCTTCAAACATCAAAACCGAAAATCAAGAAGAAAGAGCCCAAACCATAACACCCACAAATCAAGTTAAGCTCTATTCAACCCAAAACTCACATAGAACTCCATTTTTATCATCCAACCACATAAAATACAAAGAAAACCGTGAGGAGCAGCAGCAAAGGAGAGGAAAAACGAAATATAAAGTTACTCAAACCTAACATCCACCATGGAAATGCAAAGACAAGCTCCAAAGCTCAAGCTTCTAGCATCAAGAACAAGCAAATGGAAGAAGAAATGAATGATTTTTCACCATCAATGAGCTAAGATAACCAAGAGTGAATTAAGAGAGAAAGAAAATCTGCATCTTGTTCATTGAAATGGCTCAAAACCGAAATCAGCAAGCAAGCTCCCTTAAGGCATGTTCATACATGAAACCCTACGAGAGAAAAGTTCTAAAACATGAAGTATGAAGAGTTGCAATGTGGTGGCTCGGTATATCACTCTAAAAACTAAGAGCCTCCCTCAAAAATGGGGTCCAAAATGAATTAAAACCCTAACCTAAAAGGCACATGTCCTACACATGAGTTTATTTACAAAATTGCCCCCAAAAGGGTCCAAAACACCTAATTCTAATTAAGGACTTCTAGAAAACGAAATTACACTTTAATTAAAATCTAAATGACTGAATGTTGAGCCTTTGAGTGTGTCACGCCATGTCTCAATGTTCCAGATGATGTTTCCACAACTTCCCTGCAACCAGAAATGCACTTAATCAGCTCAGAAAATCCAAATTAGCACAATTACGAATTTCTGACCAAATTAAGCAGAATTCGGAAAACGGGGAAATAGCAGACAATTAAACACAATTTCCTGGTTTATTTAAGTACAATAAACTAAATATAGTTCAAGAAATAACGACTCATCAGTTCCTTTTTTACTTTTTTTTTCAATTAAGTTCAAATTATTAAAAAATTGATCCAATTAGATCATTTTCTTAAGTACTATACCAACAACATTAAAAACGTGTTACATGTCAATTTGTAATTTATTTATTTATTTATTTTTTGATTAGTTTTTTTTTTGTTTTTTTTTTTAATTTTTTTTCAAAATTCTTTTGGTTCATGTTAAGTCCCTGGTAAGTGTACTAGATCGTTATCAAGTAATATAAAATGGGTAAGTCCAAGTATTGTTTCCCAAAGGGCTCTTAGGCCTTAACTTTCGTGTAACCTAATTGCGTAAGACTTGAGAAAAGAATATGATTTAGGTTTTTAAATGCAAAAGTAAACATGCAAATGCAGTGATTCAATTGGCAAGGAAAAAACTATGAATGAATGGTGTTGTTGGGGTTTACAATTTCATCTTATCTACTCTTCTTATTTAATTTGCTTATTTATCATATTGTCATGCAAACTTTCTTGATCTAGCCTTAACCTAATCTCTTGGCGAAAAGAGCTTATTGCTAATTACCGGCTTGTTATCTCTAGCCTCCCCTAGTAACTAATAACTAATAATGCATGATAAACAGAAGCAAAATATAATTGATCGTCCTACCCCTATCTCTAGGCGGTATTAGCTTAATCAAGGAATTACCCCTAGTTCATGACATTACTGTACGTCTCCGTATCAATAAAGACAAACAACATTTATCGAATGAGTTAAACGATAAAAGCATTAAGCAAAGGTAAGGAACCCAACAATTGATAGATCAAGCATATGCAAACATATAAAATAAATAAGAATTTGGATATCTGAGAGTTTCAACCATTATCAGAACTAGTGTACAAGCCAAGCATAGACACAAAAATAAAATTCACCCTATTCTACTAATCCAAAGTACAAAAGAAAAAGAAAAACCCCTGCCCAAGTGCTGACATCCATTAGTAGATGCCCTATAAGTCCATGTCCTCATCTGAGTCATACTCATCACCCTTCTGTGCAACCTGAAAATCATCATCATCATCATCTTTGTCTGGTGCTCCATCTGCTCCAGACCTATTGCCCTGTGCCTGCTCTTGAGGCCAAGCCGTCGTCCTATGCATTGGTGGCGTGTCATAAAGTCCTATGATCATCTCAGCAGTGGCCACCTGCCCTCTACGGAGAGAATCCATCCTCGCCTCCATCAAGGACATGTACATGTCCCTCATCTGGAAAGGCTCAGCATGCTGCACTGGTTCATCTACAGGTACATCCTCCTGTTGTGTTGTTGCCCTCCTAGGATGTCTCCTAGGAATTGCTCTGGCTGGCTCATCACCTCCACAAAACTAAAGATAATAGGAGGCACTGCAGTGTCCACTTCGGCCTACTGGCACAAGTATGTGATCAGGGACGGATGTCCAAGTGGTGTCTTGCTACTCAAAGTGGTAGCATATCTTTGAATCTCGTCGGCGATAACCTTGCCGACGTTAACATCCATCTGCCTTAACATACAATAGATGAATAGAATTCGATGCATCGTGATATCGGAGACATGGGAGCATGGTTGTACATTGGCATTAGTGAATGTCATCCAGTACTTTGCTAGGGGAGCCAAATCCGCCCTAAGGATATTGACTGGCGCTCCATTAGGGTTCTTCTGAAAGTGTCTCCCAAGGATACACATCACCCTCTCGATGTCCTCATAATCCCTGTGCTCCCCTATAAGAGCAGCATACCTACATTGCTCTCCTGGCCACTCAGTCCCTAGGAAGTTGTTGATGGTGTTGGGGTCGTATCTAATAATCTACCCCCTCAAGTAGCTCATATACCTCCGTGCTGATACTCCTCCTATGGTCAAGTCGTTGGCATAAAATTCCTTCACCAGCTCAATGCTAGCTGGTGCAGGATATGTGGTCAATCTCTCCCAGCCTTGCCTCTTTATCTCCAATCCAAACTCTGGAGCTAAGTTAGTAATGTACGTAGCCTTCCTCTCCATCAGCAAACGCCTCTCCTGTATGGTTACATAATGCTCCTCATGCTTCTTGGAGAGGAACCTAGGAGAGTAAAATCTCCTTGGTCTCTCTAGCTCCTTCCTCTTGTTGCCTATGGTCTTCACTCTCATTGAGGATGACATTCCTGTGTCAAATAAATCCAAAAATCAAAAACCCCAAAGCTGTTGAATTCCGCTCAGCGGTTTTCAACTGGGTTTTTCAAAAACCCTTTTTCAAAGATCTTAATCTCCACTCTAACACCTATTTTAACATTCCAGATCAATTTCATGCAATTCAATTGGTTCAAACAGTTTCTATTTCATTAAATCATGCATAGAAATCAAAAGCCCTAATTTATCACGTTCCTAAGCATGTTCTTCACAAATTCCAAATAGAAACCCTAGAAATTGAAATTGCACACTTACTTGAGTGGAGACTTTGAATGCTTGCTAAAATTCTTCTTAATTGATGATGAATGCCCTCTCCAATGCACAACCGTCAACCAAAAACCCCAAACTTTGACAAAACAATGGTGGAAATGTGAGATTTTGGTGAGTGGGTGATGAGAAAAGTGGGGAATTCTTTCTAAAAACTCTTGGAAAGTGAAAGAATAGTGTTAGGGCTTAGGGAGACCGCTTAGGCGACTTGCAAAGAAGAGGTTTCACAATGAAAAGCTTCAAAACCGCTCAACTTTTGAAGAAAGCCGAGACCAAAATACGCCGCAACCGCTCAGCGGTTTGCGGTAATTTCCTCTTCCTCTTCTTTGCTTGCTTCTAAGCAATCTAACCTGATAACGGTTGAAAAACAGTTATTTTCATATGTCAATTTAGATGAAATTACACCCTTTAGGACTTATAATGAGCTTAGAATTAAGTAAAACTCAATAAATGAGTCAGTCAAGAGTCAAAAGTTGTTTTTAGCGATATTATGCTTGTTTTGCATTGTTTTGCAGTGATTTTGATGAAAGTGAAGATTGGGGTTGAAGATGAAGGTCTTAGACTCAAGATAGAGGAAGAAAATTGAAGAAAAGAAGAGTCAAAAAATCGCCCGGCGGCAAAATTCACCGTTGGGCGGTCCAAGGCGAGGAGAAGGCACCTGGCGTAGGCGCTGAGCGGATTTGCGATTAGAGGCAAACCGTCGGGCGGTGGCCTCCTGCCGCCAATAGCCCTAATACGATTTCATTCTCATTCTTTTGACAGAAGAGGGCAGTCAGACCTAATTTTCACTCTCTGGAGAGGATCTCTTGGATGCTTAGGCTCCTTTTCTTCTTATCTAGGGTTTGCTTTTCCATTCTTCCATTATTTTCATCTAAGTTCACCATGACAATGGTGAACTAAACCCTTTTGTTGTTGGGGGAAACAATGTAATCTTTTGAAACTCTCTTTTATTGAAACTCTTGTTTATTTATATGATTCTTCATATGCTTTGATTATCAATTGTTGGGTTCTCATCTGTGCTTAATGCTTTTGTCGTTTAATTCATTCGATAACTGTTGTTTGTCTTTATTGATACGGGAACGTACAGTAATGTCATGAACTGGTGAGAAATTCCTTTATCAATTGCATGTTTATTTTCTGTCTTTGTATCTACAACAATTGATTCTTTCTTTACAAGTCTTACGATTTTGATTCACATGAACAATTCTTTCGAGTCTCTTGGGAAGAACGATATCGGGCATTACCGATTATATTACTTGCACGATCTGGTACACTTGCAGTAATTTCCTCTTCCTCGTCTTTGCTTGCTTTTGAGCAATCTAACTCTGTAGCACTTGATTTTAACCTTCATTTTTTTATTCACAGGCCTTTCCCCTCTCAAATGCAACATTCAAACATGCAGTGCACTTAACATAGAGTTAAAAATAGATATAATCAACTGGGTTGCCTCCTAGGTAGCGCTTGCTTAACGTCACGAGCCTGACCCAAACCTGCCTAGCACTCATCAGCAAGTGCTTATCCTTCCAACACCCATCAATAGGTGTGCTTACTTGTATCCTTCAGTAGATACATAAAATTTTAGCATCCCTCAGTAGATGCTACCCAAAAGTGTTTAAAAATCAAAAAGTTACATGTCCAAAATCAAATAAACCTAAAACATTAACTAAAAATGTTTTACAACAAGTGGGATTAAATGAAATATCTTCAAGTCTTTCCATCCCGGTTGGGGTCTTCATCTACCCAACTCATCAGTTGCCTTTTATCCACTCTTCTACGTTTGGACGAGTCTAGAGGTCTTAATATGATAGGATGCTTGTTGTGATGAATTTTATGAAACTGATGTCTATGTTTATGATGACTTGCAAACTCATGTGTGCGTGAATGTTCTTGGAAATATTAGATTGATTTAAATTGAATTGTATGTTTGTTTGAAACCTAGCTTACCCTTGCATTGTGTGTGTTGTATGTGCTTGTTTTCCTCCTTGCGATGTGATAACAGTCTAAAAACTGTTATTTTCATGCATAGATTTGATATAAAAACACACCCTTTGTGGCTTAGAATGAGCTTAGAATCAAGTAAAACACTTAAGTTGAGTCACATGAGAGTCAAAAGCTGTTTTTAGAGATATTATGCTTGTTTTGCAGTGTTTTGCAGGGTTTTGATGAATATTAAGGATGGAAGCGAAGTAGGAAGGTCATAGACTCAAGAAAAGATGAAGAAAAAGCAAGAAAAGAAGAGTCTATAGACCGCTCAGCGCCAAGCTTCAGCGTTGAGCACCCAAAGCGAGGGGGAGTCTCTGCCTGGCGCCCAGGCGGTCACGCTGAGCGCCCAGAGCGATTAGGGGCAAACCGCTCAGCGGTGATATTGGCCGCTGAGCGGTGGCGCGGCTTGGAGGCAAACCGATGAGCGGTGCATTTAGCCGCTCAGTAGTGATATGTTTTTATGGGCTTGGATTTTGATAGATTATGTTATCTTTTTGGCCTATATATAGCCCCAGTGCGACTTGGAAACATATTCTTTGGCAGAGGAAGACGTCCAGAGCTATTTTACAGTCCTTGGAGAAGATTTATTGGATGCTTAGGCTCCTTTTTATCAAATCTAGGGTTTGTTTTTCCATTCTTTCATTATTTTCATCTAGTTTCACCATGACAATGGTGAACTAAACCCTTTGTTGTTGGGGAGCAATGTAATCTTTTGAAACTCTCATTTATCCAAATTCTTATTTATTTCATATGCTTGTCATATACTTGTTTATCAATTGTTGGGTTCTCATCTATGCTTAATGCTTTTATTGTTTAACTCATTCAGTAAAAGTCGTTTGTCTTTATTAATACGGGGACGTACGGTAATGTCATGAACTGGTGGGAAATTCCTTGATTATGCTAATATCGCCTAGGGATAGGGGTAGGACGATCAATTGTATTTTGCTTCCGTTCACTATGCATTATTAGTTACTAGGGGAGGCTAGGGATAACAATCCGGTAATTAATAATCGGCTCTTTTCACCAAGGGATTGGGCTAAGGGTAGACTAAGAAAGTTTGCATGGCAATTAGATAAACAAGTGAAGTAAATAAGAAGAGTAGATATGTGAGAGTGGATAAGATGAAATTGTAAACCCCAACAACACCATTCATCCATAGTTTTTCCTTGCCAACTGAATCATTTGCATTTGCATGTTTAGTTATTGTTCTTTGCATTCAACACTTAAATTTAATTCTTTTCTCAAGTCTTAAGCGATTGGGTTACACTAAAGATTAGGCCTTTGAGTCCTTTGGGAAGAACGATATTGGGTTTATCAATTATATTACTTGATAACGATCTGGTAAACTTACCAGGGGCTTAACAAGTTTTTGGCGCCGTTGTCGGGGACTCGTGGTTTAACTTTTCGAGTAGTGCAAATTGATTAATTTTGACTTGATTGTAAATATTTTGTATATATATATATATATATATATATATATATATATATTAAAAGTGATACTAGGGTTTGTGTTTCTTGTGCATGTAGCAGGAGACTAGTACACAACCTCTTCTTGAAGGCTTGAGCGAGACAAGGGGGAGAAGGAGAGTTAGACGTTCTTCTAGGGATTTATTTCTTTCCCCTAACAAATTACTTTCACCTTCACCAATCCGAAGAGTGGAGAGATGATGGAGCAACCTCCTCCAAGATGCACTCTTGCAAATCAGTCTAATGTTGTTGGTCCTTTCCATTTCAATAGCATAGCCATGCCGGTGGACCAAAATACTAACATGGTGATGAATCCAGCTCTTATACACCTGGACTAAAGGAACTAGTTTCACGGCTTGTCAAATGAAAACCCATATGATCATTTGACAACGTTTGGTGAAATCTGCAACACGGTGAAGATGGCAGGTGTTACAGATGAAAGAGTAAAGCTTAGCTTGTTTCCATTCTCACTAGGAGGTAACGCTAAGACTTGGCTCAATTCTTTTCCTGAAGGGACGTTCACAAATTGGGAGACTATGGCTACAAAGTTTGTCAAGAAATATTTTCCGCAATCCAGAGTTACACAGGGAAGGTTGGAAATTTCATCATTCAGACGAGGCATGAAAAAGACCCTCGGGCAAGCATGGGATAGGTTTAAGAGCCTATTGAAGAAGACCCCAATCCATGGGTTTGATAAGACAATCATAGTTCTTATATTCCTTGGAGGAGTAAACATGCACTAAAAAATGATGTTAAATGCCGCAGTTAGAGGGGATATAAAAAAAAAAGACTGAGGATGACCTTTATTTTGAAAGACTCATAGCCTTTAGTTCATTATGATTTGTATTTTGAATACACTCTTTAAGTCTCCTTGAACTTTTATTCAGCCTTGTATTTTGGAGAATCATGAAAACTTGTACTTAAGTTTTAAATTCCCAGCAAAAATTGGATAACTCGACCCCCTTAATGTGGTCAATGATATACTCTTAAGTGCTTTCTTTATCATGAATTGATGCATTTCATATCTATATATGCGTTATATATTTTTGGGATGTCACAATACTAATTGAAATTATCTAATAATTGAGTCAATTTTTAAAAATTGAAACTTAAAAATAACGAAAAAAAAGAAGAAAAAACATATACTTAAATATTTTTCAATCAAAATTGAAACAACATAACTCATTAAATCCAAATATTATAAATTATCAATAAATTTTATTCATAGATTTATTGTTAATAAAATTTATTAATAATAATAATTTTAATTTAATAACGAACTTTATAAATAGATTTAACTGATATATAAATTAAAACTTTAAAATCTATTAGTAAAGTTTTTGTCATTAAATTTTATTTTACCAATATTTTTTATTTTGTTTACAAAATGATATCAATAATATAAGACTTTCTCATAATGTATAAGTAATACGAATTTTTTAGATAAGAATTTGATTTCTGAAAAGTCAAATTTGGAATTGTGATAAAAAACTAACGAGCTGAAAAATAAATTAGAATTTCATTTCTAGAAAATCAAATTTTAAACTAAATTTTTAACCCTTTTTTTCATTTTAAAAAGAGAAGGAAGAGATGTTTAAAAAAAATATTGAAATAACATAACATATCAAACTTTGATTTCTCATAAATAAAATTTTAGCTTGGAATAATAAAATCTTACTTTTATATATATATATATATATATATATATATATATATATATATATATATATATATATATGGATATTTAAAAGAATATGTTATTTGGGTAACTTTTAAGTCCAAATGTGCTGTACGGATGAAAAATATCACATTAGATGGAACAAAACTTTCCTCGTCAAGAAAAACTTAAGAAAGAAACCCAAGATGAACTTAAGAAAACCAAATTCAAAGCACAAGTCTAACCAAAGAAAAGAAAGAACTCACCATTCCCAAACTGCCAATTTACATTTTCTCCCTGAAAGATGATATTTCTTTCACTTTGTTCATTTTCGAAAATTGTATTGTTGAGAAGGAAAAGCAAAAACGGAAGTGAGATATTACAAGTTTTCGTTTTGGATGATTTACGAAGATGGAATGCATCGAATTTACGAGATACGTCTTTTTTTGTATCACTCACAAATATGAGATGATTTGCGGTGAATTGAAGGCAAATGTCATCTTTGCCCTTCTTAGATATCATAATACCACGTAAAAAAAGAAAGTTATTCGATTCCAAAGTTAGATAATTGATTCCAAGACATGCTTAATAAATAATAATGCACATAGTTAATAATGACCATGAATCGAGAATGGTGTGTGGTGATGCATGGAACGTGGTTGTTGCCATATTTTCAACATGAAGATGCATAGAAGATGGAGAACAAAAGCTTGAACCAGGAAGATGCGTTTAAGATGGAGAACCAAAGCTTGAAGCATGGTTGTGTATTGGGTTCTAGAAGTATTGTATCTGGTTCCATTGCTTAGAAGAAATTGAGGTAAAGGGTGTATTCGATTCTGGGGTCTATGTATTCAGTTATAGTCCAGTGAGAGATGAAGCTATTACTGTATTTGGTTAAGGGGTGTATGTATTCGGTTACACTGTAGTGGGAGATGAAAGCTTTTGGTGTATTCGATTCTGGTTTATTATATTTGATTCCAGGCGTTCGTTTCACCCTGGTATAGAGTTGGATTAGGTTTTAGGGTTCCTCTTCTGTTGAAACAGATCTCGATAGTTCCAGCCAAGGGCACTCCATCGTCTTCTTGTAGTGGTTCTTCCTCGTCTTCTTTAGCAGCAGCAACAGTAGGTGGCGATGGTGTTTGAGTGTAAAAGGCGACGAGCATGGCGGTGTTGGGCAGGAGCATCAGATGTTGGAGGAGGTACTGGTTGATGAGGAAAGCGAGGAGGTTGACATAAGCGACACGAATGAGCAAGAACTCGGCGAAGGAGTGGACGAGGAGGAGAATGGTAGAATGGGTCTCGTGGGGGTGCATAAGGCGGACAAAGAGGGAGTCGGATGGGAGGTCGCGGCAGTAGAGGAAGGATTCGAGGAAGTTGAGGCGACGGAGGTTGTCGTTATGTCAGAATTAGTTTGATTCATAGTTATGTCAGAATTGAAATTGATTAAAAATGTAAAATTTTAATGTTTAGATGCATGAAAATTTATAAAATTTAGATTTTGTGTGGACTATATGTATGTTATACAGTTTTTCACAATGCTATCATATTTTTTATAGAACTATAAAAATGGGTCACAACCGTGGGCCAACCCCACTCACCACGGAATCGGGCCGGGTTGGGTTTGAAAAAAGTTATATTTTTTTATGCGGGTCAGATTTTAACCTGACTCATTTAAACCCGGCTCATTCGGGTTAAATCCGTGGTGGGTTGGGTTGGTCCACCAACCACCTACCTAATTTTATTTTACTAAAATTTAATTTTAATTTTATAAAAAAATATTTAATTATTTTTTTTGCTTGGAAAAATTATTTAAGTTTCCTATTTTCAAAACTAATTAAACACTCCTATGTTTAGAGTGAAATTTGGGAGTGAAATTTGTTTAAATTTGAATAATAGAAAGTTTGTAACTTTTTTAAAAAATTGTAATTAAGTGAGCCAGTGAGCCAACCCATGGTGGGTCAGACCGAGTTCAAATTTTTCTGACTTCCTAATAAATGAGCCGGGTTGGGTTGACTCACTAAGTAATCAACCTATGATGGGTCGAGTTAAATGACTTGTTTTGACAACACTAATACTTTTCACAACATTCTTTTATACCACTACTTTTATTATGTTATAATATTTTATTGTATTAAATTTTATACTATTTTTAATATTCAAAATGTATATTTTTTTTTTCAACTATGTTTCAATTAAAAAAAATAAAGTATAATATGCATACGTAAATTCTTTAATTATAAAATTTATCATCCACTTATATTATTTTAAAGCATTAAATATATTTTCAATCCTAAACTTTAACTTAAGATTAGAATTTATTTATATTTTCAAACTTTATAAATAAGCTCACACCCTTTGATAATTAATGTTAATTTTTACTATAAACATTTTTACAATTAAATATAACATTAATAATTATCATTTTATATTATTTTAATAATTAGGGACATTTTGATAACATGCAATTTCTATCAATTAAACAAAAAAAAATTTGTTTATCACATAATCAAATCATATATTAATTCTAATAAATTTTACTTTCAAATCTATCCTTATTTACTTCCAAGTTTACTCAAATAAATAACCATTAATTCACGGGAATAAAACCTTCCCTTAAAGAATTTCAAGATAAAAAGGGTGGATTGATAGAGGAATATTAATGTGTTTCTTCATAAAAGGTTTCAATTTTCTACTATGCATCACTTGATGATGCTTTTGATTCCATTTTGAGGTGAGGTGGAGATAAAGTTGGAATGTTAATCATTATTATTATTATTATAAAATAAGAAGGAAAGTGAAAATTTTCAATTGGGAAAGTTTGGATTAGGTTGTGGGAAGAAAGTTGGTGATGAGATGACATTTCTTCTGTACCTGTAGCCGCCCTCCACACAAAACGTTGTGCTATTAGTTTAAACATTTTTTTAATTACATATTGTTGGATGATAATGATGGAAAGATTGACCAAACCAACCACACTTATTTTACTCGTTACAACCAAAAATACTTTAACTCTTCAAGTTAATGCTATTTCTTCTTAATTCCATATAAAATAATATGTTTAGATATTATTGCAAAATAAATTAAGAGCAAAAGATAATATAAATATATTACAAAAAAGAATTAAAATAATCCTGAAAATCAATACAATAAATGTTTTTTTAAAGGACTTAAATCAAACTTACAATTCATTAGAAAATAATTATTTTATATTAAAACAAAAGATATATCCAACACTTTATGTAGACCAAAATATAAAGCAAAATTAATCTTAATACCTTAGTTGTTATATTAGATAACAAAAAAAAAAATCTTTTTATTCACCTAACTTTTTTATATTTATTTAATACTATTTTCTTCTAATTTTTACTTCTTTTTTTTTAAAAAATACAAAATTTTATATATTTATAATTATTTTATCATTATAATGTGTCATAAAAATGTTTGATGAAACTGTTATTAAAGAAAAAATTTTGTAACAAAATAAATTATCTAAACATAACCTAAATCCAAACTCAAAGAAAAAGAAAAAAAAAAGTGAACGCAGAATGAGAACATTGAACAAACAATAAACCAAAAAAAAAAAAAAAACATTTCATTTTGGTTATTATTTTGTAAACTCATAGTTGAAGTGGCCATTTGGCTAGAACAAGAACAATTTCTTAAGCATCAGAAACATATCTACAACTTAATTACACAATAATACGACGATCAACCACTACCTAAGCGTATGAAGAGACCCTTTGGTTGTTTCCACACGCTCATCCAAAATGGAAATAAAACAACATTCCCAACATTTGAAACCACAAACTTGAACTCTTGAATAATCAAAGAGACCACCATAACTTTCCTTCCACCAGAACCAGTTGGTGTGCACCTTCAGCTTTTTCTTCTTCAGGCACCAACCAATTAGCTCCCTAGTCATGTTCTTCTTCATGCATGTTCATGCTGCAATTCGACGATGAGTCAAACACTGATGTGGGGACTGAACCCCAGAGGAAACGATGATCTGGGTGGCAGAAGAAGTAGGGTTGTTAGAAGAGGGTGAAGGTGCAGAGAATGAAGCTGGTGCTTGAATTGGAAACCTTCCTGAATCACCAGGAAGTCTCATGTATGAGTAAGAAGGAGACTCACAAATCCATGATCCTAAAGGACCCTCTTTTCCAGTACTCTTGTATTGCATTATGGCCTTGTAAACGAAAGGAATCAGACCCTCCATTTTGTATGTGTTCTGTTGAATTTGAGAGAAAGTAAAGGGTTTTTGGGTTTTGGTTTTGCCTTTTGGGGTGTCTCAAATGTGATGAATGTGACGAGTGGAAGACATGATCAATTCCTAGGGTATATAAAAGGGTTGGAGAAAAATGATGACGTTGAGAAAGTTGTTTTGGATCAGAGTCCAATTCCTCACGCAAAGCCAGGAAATTTTCAACACAAACTCTCACGTATGACTTTGAAAGCTACGTGTGAACCAACACCTGCATTTAGCACATAAGTTTTTCTATTATTACTGTGATCTAGCTGGTTTTGTAGGATTTTGTTTGATGGGTTTGAGCTTTTGGAACAAGATTGGATGGTTTGAGTTTGAAGTTTGGTTTTTATTTTATTAATTCCCTCCCAAACTGTTGACGGAGCACTGGTTTTCTTCATTGTTTGGTTTTCTCTTTTATATTAATATTATCTATACTCCATTTTTTGTTTGGTTTGGATGTTGTTTTTAAAGTAAGGTGCTTCGTAAATTAACAATTTGTTCATTCAACGGCGGCCACTTGTACCTGTCTCTGACGTTTGAGCATGACATAGGATCTTTGCTATTTATCATGTTTTGCATATGAAAATTGATCAATGGTTATTCTCATGAAACGCGTCACTTCATGTTTAGGTACGTGACAAGATTAGAATGTAGGTGCACGAAAAATAAGATGAAATAATCAGTTATAATAAATAGTAAATGAATATTATAAGCAAACTGAAGTAACAGGTGAATGCATATTTGAATCTATTATACATGCATATATGCTGCCCTTACCTAACTTTTTTAAATTTATTTCTTCTTCTTTGGTTTGATAGAGATGTACTTTTCCTAGCTACATGAAATCATTCGTATACTTTGGATAACAAGAAAAAAGCATAGAGAGAAAACAAAATCTGTGGTAATTAAAATATTCACGTTTGGTTTAGTGAATTTCGCGATTTACTTTTAAATTATTGAAAATAGTTTTGAGTAATTGCAATTTTTCATACTCAAGACTATAACACAAATAATCATTTTGGAAATGAAATTTGCATTCTCTTTGTTCATATATTTAACGATCATAAGGTATAATTTTACATGTTCAAAGAAGATTAATTTGTAATAGATTAAGCTATACAAAAAGTTCCGTTTGGTTATGAGTGTAAATAAAGTCCACTGGGGTTGGCATCTGAATTTATAATAATTAGTATCTTATAGTTTCAGGCATGAATAAAGTCAACAGTACGTAGTAGTAAATAACTAGATTATCCGTTTTCTAGAAAATCTTATAATATGCCAAAGTATATTTTACCTGTATCGTCCCATGCGCAGGAGACCAGTCAAAAACAATTCACTCTCTAGGGTTGATTGGGCGCAGAGTAAATTACACAATGACATCATCCTACGTTACAGCAGCCATGGAGGCTACACGAGAAAATCAGGAACAAAATGAAGCAAAATATTACTTTCGTTCTTTTCGTTCTTCAAGAGCTCAAGTTAAATAATCTTATTGCCTCAATTTCAAGTTGACACTACTTTTTTTTTTCAAACATTAGTTAGAGATTTAATAATATATAAATACTATAAGATTTTTTTCTTTTAAAATTACCATGAATTATCAATCTATCACTAAATTTAAATTGATAGATGAATTCTTTCAACAAATTTCATAATTTAATTTATCAAAAGAAATCTATTGATGGAATTTATTAAAAAAAATTATCAATAAATAACAATTAATTAATAATAAATATTTTGTCAATAACATATCATTATAATTATAAATGGTAAAAGATGTCAACATTGTTCATCGATAAATTGCATCTCACATTTTACCAACAAATGTTAATGATTTCAAAAATCAGTTAGTAATTACTAATATATATTTACCGATAAATTGTGATTGTCAGTAACTATTCATTAATTTCTCTATTTGTTAGTAAATTTATCATCAACTACTTTATCAATAGATTTTTGGCTATTAATATTCATAGGTAAACATAACTTACTAATGAATTTTGTCTATTATCAACAAATTGAGCTTGTTGATAATATGCAATTTTCTTTTAGTGAAGTATAGATAAAACTCATCTTATTGAATTGGTTTTGTAGGGATGACTTTGACTAAATTTCATTATCTTAATATGGTAATAAAGTCTAATATGATATCAAAACTATTAAGAGTCTATTATAGTCGAGATTTTGGTCTATCATTATTAGGTCTCCTTTAATACTTATGATTAATGTTCTTATATGAGAGAAGAGAGATAATGTCATTTTATAATATATGAATGAAAATAAATAATTTCCTACTAAACCAGTTTTATGAAAATGGATTAAACTTAAACACACATTCTAATAATTTGGAATGTTTATTCATGTTAGCGATAAAACCTTTTTTTTGTTTACAATAATAATAATACATCAATGAAATAAAAAATACATAAGAAAACATTATTATATTCAACAAAAGTATCATATCGATCATTCACATTGATATCATATATCAATAATGTACATAGAGTTTCAAAGTAGACTTTATGTAAAAGTTCAAGTGTAATAAAAAAAATCATTAAGGTTCACTTGAGTGAATTATAGGAAGAGTAATTGAGTGGATTTGAAAGGATTTGAAGGTAATCTTTTGTTGTTGTTTATTTGAGTGAATTTAGAGGTAAATGAGAATGGATTTGAAAGTAAAGTTTCTGATAATTAGTATAGGATTTAATTTATGTGACAGATTAAAAAATTTACTTTCAAATCCACTCTCACTTATCTCCAAATCTATTCAAATAAACAAAAAAAAAAATTATCTTTAAATCCTTTCAATTACTCTCTCCCAAATCCACTCAAGTGAACAAGGCCTAAAACATTAGATTGTTTATTGTTAATGTACTAGGTAGACGAGTCCACAATATAAAAATAAAGGAGCTTTTTACATTGGATATTTATGCCTTTTTATTTTAGTTAACAATCCAACATGAAGGTAGGTAATGTAGATTTATGTCAAAGATAATGAGATTTGAAGTAAACTTTTGTACCTTTTCTAATTTAATCAATTTTGGCTTCAATCAGAATTTGAAATACAAAGTGTAATGAGAATTATAGTGTAAATGATACAACAAAATTTTAACAAAATTTTAGAATATGAAAAACAAAAAACAAATTAGAAACACAAAACTCTTAAAAAACAATCATGAATTATCATGATTAAAATAAAATCATAGTTCAATTTTAATGCTTATACCCACAAAATTCTAATACAATAAAAAAAATAGTGTTTACTATCATGAAACACTCAACCACGAATTTATAAAAAAAAAAATAGCATCCTAAATGTCCATAAACATTCAGGCAACAACAACATCATCATCACTATTGCCCCCAAAGAAAGAAAAGAGAAGGAAAGGAGGGATAAATCATGAAGAAGAAACATAGAGTCCTAATTTAAATTGTTTTATGTCATAATGATAGGATTTTTGCATAAAGCTTAGTATTTACATCAAATTTTATGTTAATCCAATGTAAATGTTGAGTTTTACTTATGTTAGACCCTAACAATTTGGCGTTAATATATTTTAGTTATTTATAAAAAAGTCGTCACACATTTTTTTCATTAGTTTTCTCTAGATCCATCATGAATATCGTGTGACATAAAAAATTTGTTGAGATTGTTGATAAGGAAAGCACTGGTTGAGTTGAACCTTAATCTCACAGTGCTCTAGTTACTCTGGTTTCTGATGATGACAACACATTATTAATAAAATATGTATTGTTATGTGTTACATGTTAAATTCTTTATTATGGATGATATCTAAATGAACATGTTTGTGTTGATATTGTCATATTGTTGGCTGCAAACCAACGGCAAGTGCACCGGTCACAGCGTAACAAGTGATAAATATTGTTCTCTCCCAAGGGACTTGTGCAACACATGACAAATCTTCCTTTTATAACTCAATTAGACATCATAGTCCATAAAACAACACAAGAAACTCTTTTTGGTATTTTATCAAACAGTTGGTGTTCAAGGAATTTAACATAGTGTATTTACAATTTGTCAAGACTAGAGTTCATCCACTTCATTCTCATGCATTTAAACAACTCCATTCCATCAATTAGGTGTTCAATTTCAGTTCTAAGTTCAAGTCATATTTTTCCAATACATCAAGAACCATAATTCATGCATGGGTGATCAATCCAAAGCAAGCATTAAGCATAGAAATCAAATACTAACATTGAAATGGAAAAGCATATGCATTAACATCACAAAATACACAAGATTCAGTTTATTACATCTAATCTCAACAAATAGGAAAAACTCTCCATGGTGGAGAACTTAGGGTTCACAAAATTGAAGAGATAGGGAAGAAATTGGAACCAAAGAGAAGATGCAAAGCCTTTTCCAAGGTTCTTGGCAGTTGCTCCATGCTCCATTTGCGCCTCCTCTTCGCATCTCCATCTCCAATTTGTGACCCATCTTCTTCCTTAACCCAAAAAGGGCAAAATCACCATTGATGAAGCTTGAAGACCCAAGGAGGAGTGAGAGAGCTTCCCAACACCCCAAATAGCCTCCAAGGGCCTCTCCCAATCTCTCTAGGTGAAGAATGAAGTGTAGGAGGAGAAGAATCCCCAAAAATAGCGAGACCCATGTTTAAATAACCCATTTTGACAAATCAGCGAAAAAAGGCGCCTAACTCCCTTCTGTGGCGCCCCGGCCCCCTTTTGGGGGGCATGATAACGGTTGAAAAACAGTTATTTTCATATGTCAATTGAGACCAAATTACACCCTTTAAGACTTAGAACGAGCTTAGAATCAAGCAAAACACATAAAGTCTCAGTCGAGAGTCAAAAGTTGTTTTTAGCGATATTATGCTTGTTTTGCATTGTTTTGAAGCATCTTTGATGAAAGTGAAGAATGGGATGGAAGATGAAGGTCTTAGACTAAAGAAGGAAGAAGAAAAATGAAGAGAAAAAGAGTCTAGGAACCGCCCAGCGCCAAAATCCACCGCTGGGCGGCTAAATGCGAGGAGAAGCCACTGTCTGACACCCAGGCGATGACGCTGGGCGGTTTTGCGGTAAAAGGCAAACTGTCGGGCGGTGGCGCGACTATGGGCAAACTGTTGGGGGCATAAGTGTGGCCCCGGGCGGTTGTCTGCTGGGCTTGGGCCTGTTTTCTGTGACGCTCCTCAGCTATAAATAGCCCTATTGTGACTTGAGAGTCATTCTTTTGATAGAAAAGGGCGGCCAAACCTAATTTTCACTCCTTGGAGAAGATCTCTTGGATGCTTAGGCTCCTTTTTATCCTATCTAGGGTTTGCTTTTCCATTCTTCCATCATTTTTCATCTAGTTTCACCATGACAATGGTGAACTAAACCCTTTTGTTGTTGGAGAAAACAATGTAATCTTTTGAAACTCTCTTTTATTGAAACTCTTGTTTATTTATATGCTTGTCATATGCTTTGATTATCAATTGTTTGGTTCTCATCTGCACTCAAAGCTTTTATCGTTTAACTCATTCGATAACTATTGTTTGTCTTTATTGATACGGGAACGTACGGTAATGTCATGAACTGGTGAGAAATTCCTTGATTAAGCAATACCTCCTAGGGATAGGGGGGTAGGACGATCAATTGTTTTTACTTCTGTTCTTAACGTGTTATTAATTACTAGGGGAGACTAGGGATAGCAAGCCAGTAATTAGTAATAGGCTCTTTTCGCCGAGGGATCGGGTTAAGGGTAGACCAAGAAAGTTTGCATGACAATTAGATAACAAAGCAAATTAAATAAGAGGAGTAGATAAGAGAGAGCGGATAAGATGAAATTGTAAACCCCCAGCAACTCCATTCATCCATAGTCTTTTTCTCGTCAATTGAATCAAACGCATTTGCATGTTTATTTTGTGTTTTTGCATCCCAACAAATTAATTTTTCTTTACAAGTCTTACGATTTCAATTTGCACGAACGATAAGGCCTTTGAGTCTCTTGGGAAGAACGATATTGGGTTTTACCAATTATATTACTTGAAACGATCTGGTACACTTGCCAGAGAGTCAACAGGCCCGGGCTTGACAGTTTTGACAACATTCTAAAATTCAGGCTCTTGTGCAATTCCAAAAGCTTCCAACATGGGTATTTGCTTCAAATTGATCTTTTATTGTCCCAAAACATATTTCCTCGAGTTCTTCCTTGTTTTCCTCCACTAGAATTGCTTCCTATTCATTTATTTCACACACTCAAACAAAGAGATTAGAGGTAAAAACAAGCATATACTAAATAAAACACAAGAAAACTAGAAAACACACTAAATATGAGGATAAAATAAGGTAAAAGCTATGAAGAAGTTGATTTCTTCACAAAATATACGCACACAAACATGTTAAATCAACCTTTATCACAGATGAATGCACATTCACTGAGCTTATATCTGATACATTATTTATGATTGCATTGCATATGCTTTTGAAGAGAAAACCACATGCACTTTGATGAACTTATATTGTGTGGCATAACTGCAAGTTTTAAGTCGACTTCATTATGAAGCAAGTCGATTAAAACTCGTAACTATGCACAGATTTTCAAAAGCAGTGTTGTGAGTGATTTTGCATTGAAAAGTTTTTCAAACTGAGCTGAAGTGTCTAAGTAGACTACATGCGCAATGGATCCAACTTAGTTAGTTATTTGATTTGAAATTTTGTTAATGCTTGTGTACAGTAATGACTATATTTCAAAAGTTTGTTATAACATTTACGATAATCAACTGTATTAAATGAGAAATCAATTTGGTTGTTATGACTGCTGCTAATTTGCTTAACTGTTATAACTTATGATGACAGTTGATTTCATTAGTAGCATAGTCGACTACAGAAACGTCTGATTTATAGAAAACCATAAATAGACGTAACTCAGTTGATCACAGAGATTTTGGATATTCTAACATTTTCATTTTGATTTACAGATTGTGATATCTGAGAAAAAGGCTCCAAGAACTCATCAAGAAGACGATGGAGATCTTTCTTGCAAGAGTGTCTTAAGGAGAAACTACATTGCGCTTACTATTTGATCAGAACACTACAAAAAAACTATTATTTAGTGGAGGTTTATTTTCCATTTTGTGGAGGTTTTTACCCTCCGCAAATTAATTTCCAGGGGTTTTTCAAACCCCCGCAATTAGAGTTGTCGCTATTAATTTGCAGGGGTTTTTAATGGCCCCTGGTATCCAATTCATATTGCAGGATCTTTTTGTTGAGGGTTTTAACCCCTTCTATTAGTGACTATTATTTTGTAGAGGTTTGAAACCTCTTTTATTTTCAACTATTTTACTGTAGAGATTAATCCCGTTATTTTCAATTTTATTTTGGATTAATACCATATTCAATTTGGCAATTATAATTTAAATGTTTTAAGCTTCCTCATTTGTATTATTTAGGTTATGAGTTTACAACTTTATTTTGCTTATCTTACATGAAAATATCACCATTAAAATGCTTATACTTTCGTGAACAATATTTATTTGTAACAAAATTCAAATACTATAATGAAGACAAAAAAACATGACAAACTTCTTTTACCAAAGTCTTGAATTATATATCATTAAAACATTCAATTCTCAAAAACACCATAGTATATAAAAGTAAGTTAAATTGAATCATAATTACAGCTAAACTCAATTACTCAAAATCCATAGGCTAAATATAGTTTCATCCTAAAAGACATCATAAACTTCCTAAATGTTTCTAGCACCAGATGATCCTATTGTACCACCTAAAGAAGACTTGGGCTCATTTGCATCACCACCTTTCTGAAATGATAAAACAAAAATATTAATAGTAAGGAATGCTTATAATTAAAGTATATAAGGCATAATGCTTCAACTATATCAGTAACTTACTTGAAGTTGAGAATCAAAGAATGAGGTAAACTCATCATGAATCTTTCCTTCCTTCATTATCATGTATGCTTTAAGCGCTGATTCTAAATTGTTGTACTTTTGTTGCCACTGATTCTAAATTGTTGTACTTTTGTTGCCACTCATTCTAAACTATTGTACTTTTGTTGTCAAGATTTATCCATTCAAAATTATTCCTAAACAAAATGAAATACACTACCACATCAAAAAGATAACAATATTCATGGAATATACAAACAAATATTGAATTAATAAATAAAATGCTTCCAAATGAAATTAAATTTACTAACCTTGAGAACTATGAGATTCCAAAGTTTGATGGCAGCCAAATAGTAGAACAACTCAGTAACACAGTAATAACACAATGCCTCCCAAGTTTAGTTATAACANCAGCTTATTAATAAGCACGTTTGAATCTGTGAACTACCTACAAAGTGGTTTAGGAGAAAAGCTGAAACTATAAGCTTATATTGCATTACTTGTAATTGATGGTAAGCTTTAGAGTAATAGGTTTAGAGGGTAAAAACTCATATCCCAAAAT
The DNA here is from genome assembly GCF_000741045.1 of Vigna radiata var. radiata. NCBI lineage: Eukaryota > Viridiplantae > Streptophyta > Magnoliopsida > Fabales > Fabaceae > Vigna > Vigna radiata. The sequence goes on along the minus strand of NC_028358.1, from coordinate 16,408,822 downwards.
AATCAAAATATTAAAGAGATACAGATTTTTCAAGTTATAAAAATATAGTTTATTACTTAAAAAAAGATATTTAAATTTCAATTTTTCTTTTATATCATGCACAGTTTTCTAGAATTTAAAAAACTAAATAACCAATTATATATTTAAAAAAAATCCATAAACATTGCACCACCTATTTATGCGTTAGTTTCAACAAATTATGGGTTCAATCATTTTGACCAAGATAAATATGCCAATGCTCCAAGACTTATTCATGCCTAGGGATTACTTTTCTTTTAAAACCATATAAGAAAACTAATTTTATATGAACTAAAACACCAACTTTTCCTCATTATTCCATTATATTTTTTCAATAACCCAATTTCAATACCCATGCAATAACCAATACAATCACCACCATACTTAAAGCACCTAACAGGAATATAAAATTATATGGCTGGAATTAAATGAACAACGTCCCTTATTATATCACAGTACAACAACACAAGCATTCAAACCTTACAATTTATAATCATAAGCCAAGTGAAATCACAAAATTTTCAAATAGCAAATCAATATACAATGAAAAACAATGATTCTATGGTACAGTTATAAAAGAAAGATAGATTCCAATATTTTGAATTGTAGGTAAAGGAAGTTTCATCGATACTGTAAATAGATAAGGGAGTTTGTTTGACGAAAAACATTTTAAAAGATGAAATATTTAATCCTTAATATGTTTGTTTCTTATGTTCTTAAAGATAGAGTAAACTATATTCTTATCTTGGTGACATTATTTGCTCAACAACTGCATCTTGTAAATCCATAGATTAGTTTCTTATTCTTCATTAATGTAATTAAAAACCAATTAAAAC
>NC_028358.1:16377750-16407858 GCF_000741045.1 Vigna radiata var. radiata | reverse complement strand
ATATATATATATAGGTTTCTATGCAAATAAAATAATTTTAACTTTAACCAAATTCGGGAAGATAAAATTAATATAAGATATTTATAACACATCATGAGGGCTTGAAGTTGTTAGTGTTTGATTACTTTGGTGATTGTTAAAGTTATTTTGTACATGAGATTGAACATATAATGTTGATTAACAACAGCTAGATATAAATAACCTTTTTTTATAATATGATCTTATCCTTACATATGTTGTTAATGTTGAAATTTTTAAGTTGAATTAGTATTTTAATGATTTCAGTTTAATATATTTTGTCAGCACAATGCTTTAGCCATATGAGTTAGTGGAGACATTTTTTCTCTAAGGAGATATGAATACCTTAACAGTATTTAAACTTTAACAGTATGCATACAGACCATAAAATCATGATATCCAAGCTATACCCCTCAAACAGACTCAACAGAGTACACAAAACAGAGTATAATTGCATCACACTCAAAACCAGTAACTACTACAATGATCAACCCATATACTTAAGTCCTATAATCTGACAGTACTAAATTAAGCATCAAACCTCTAATTTCTTTTTCTTTTAAAAAAGTATAACACAGCACCAATAAACAACCAAGTACCAAAATTTCAGTGCAGCAAAAGCATCAAACATACAAATATACATCATGCTCTAGGAATGTCTCTGATGCTAAGGCTGTTTCTATTAGACTAACTCGTATCTTGTACCAGTTTTAACATGCAACCTGTTCAATCTTTACTTAACTCATTTGTCTAACTATTAAACCTAATATATTACAACTTGTCCAAAAGGAACTTTCCAAAATTCATTAAGCACGCACAGATCCAGTAACAACGATGCACAAAAGACATCTACTTTCATAATATCAGTTGACCACATAAAAGAGACTTAATCCAACCTTCAACAGCCAAGACAATTAACCCTTTTACTCTAGTTCTGATTTTTAATATTAATACATACATAACAGACCAACACAATGGCAAAGATAATCAGACAAACCATGTTTTCCATAATTTCTTAGTTACAAACCACACAATTATCAACAGTAATTTAAAATCAAAAGGGATGTCTATAAATTCAAAGCAAGAACCTTCTAGTACAACATTGATGTCGGGGCATAAGAGGTTTAGAAAAGGGTTCAGGAAAAATACCAGGTTGAAGAATTAAACCTGGCCGCGAGTTGGGTTGCGCACGACGACCACACTTTGCTGAACCTGGCTGGCGACCACACTTTGCTGAACTGGCGGGCGACCACACTTTGCTCAACCTAGCTGACGAGCACAATGGAACGAAAGCACTGGACGAAAGCTCTGGACGAAAGATCTGGACGAAACTGAAGTGAAAATTGAGGGTTGAGATTTGGGGGAAAATAGGAAGAGATATTTTGGAGTGGGTCTGATGAAAGTTGGGAGCAAGGGTTTAGTGAAAAATTAAAATCCCGCTTACATTTTAAGAAATAGGGAAAAAGGGGTCTGATCAAATTGGCAGCAAGAGGTTTCGAGAAAAATAAAAGTCTCGCTTAGGTTTTAGGAAAAAGGGAAAAAGAGGCAAATTTTTTAGAAAATATGAAGTTAAGTGGGAATGTTAGAAACTTTTTAACTAGGGAGGTTATAAACCTCTTAAAAGAAAAACTAAAACCCCTACAATTAATAGCAATAAGATAACTCATTATAATGATTTTAAATAATGTTTATTTGTGGAGGGTTTTTATAACCTCCACAAAATAACCTCTATTATATAATATTTTTTTTGTAGTGGAATTTTGCACAGTTGGTGTATTTGTATTGATCAAGACTACTTTCAATCTACTGGAGATTGGTTTTCCTGTTGTGATTATAGGAGGTTGACTCGTGGAGTCTGTACACTTTGAGGATTGTTCAAAATGGGTTAAAGATTGCAGAAGAGGAGATATCTTGTTGCATATCTTTGTTGTTGTTGCCTATATTTTGGTTAGAGGGTTAGAGATGTGTGTTATATTGTTGACGTGGAGGTTTCTATAAAAGCTTTGTTGTAAAACCCTTGACCATTATAGTGCATTTGCTTCTGGATTGTGGAAGGACACTGGATGTAGGCACTGAGGCCAAACCAGTATAAAAATCTGCGTTTGATTTTTCTATCCTTACATTTTTACATTAAGTCAACTTAACTATTTACGTAGTCAACTTTACATTTTTGCTGCACTTAGAATTTTCATTCCTTGCGATTCAAGAAACTTTGTAAAGGTTTTTACTTTGCGTAAAAGATTTTGAAAAGACTCTGATTTTTAAACCTCACTAATTCACCCCCTCTTAGTGTTGAAATTGAGCCCTCTTGTTTCAAACAATTGGTACCATAACTCGCCCTCCCGTATGATCCCTCTTGAAATTCATAACTTAATTTTCTTGAAGTATTATAATTTCAACTTTGTAATTATTGGCTATAAGGATATCATCTAGAAGCAAGAGTATGAATCTTCTAAACAAATCATTGAATTTTGTATACTAGTATCGTAGACTTTGTTTCAAGTCATACCTTGATTTTCTCAAGAGATTTTTTTTTTTTGAGAAATCCCTTGAGTTATTGCCTGTAGATGATCTCTTACAAGTCTCCAAGTAAGAAGAATATTAATTTGACATCTAATTCTTGTAATTTCATATTTTTAGCAAAATGATGAAGATGGAGTTTTGATGATGCCCAAATCAAGTCAAGATATATCAAGATTCATGAAGATCCTTTGAAGACTTATTTTTGTTATTAAAAGCTTTTGTAATAATTGTAGTTTAAATGTTTAGGACTTAGATTTGTAGTGGATTTTGATTCTTGTACCTTCATATTTTATATTTATTGTTCAGAATAAAAAACGCACGGTTTTAATCGATTAAACCAAGTTATAATCGATTAAAACGTTACAGGTGCTGAAAACTCAACTGGCAAGGGAATAATCGATTAATTCCTTTTTTAATTGATTAGTTAATCGATTAATTTTTAGAATAATCGATTAAAAGTGACCGTTGGAGTTTTCTGGTTTTTGAAAACTAGCCATTGTACTCATTTTAATCGATTAACATTAATATTAATCGATTAAATGCGTTAAATGGTCAGTTACGAAGAATGGAAGAGGTTTTGCTTGAGTCTATAAATAGACTCTCTTTACACATCATCAGCAACTCTTCTCTTGAACTTTAGAACTCATAAATCATTGTGAATTGTGTCTTCTTGTTCGGCTTGAGAAACTCTCGTCTGTGGAGCTGGTGAAGTGCTGCTACGGTGACAGAGGAATAGCCAGTTCATCCTTGGTGCGTCTAAGGAAGTGTTTGGTAGAGGATCATCCTTCGTGAAGTATTCATAGGAGGTACAGGTTCATCTCTTGTGGTATCAAGAGAGGTGGTTTCTAAACTCTTACAAATTGTTTCTTTGTGATTGTAATTTGTAATTGTTTTGTGCTTAGTGAACTGTTTATCTCAGTTTAAGATAAGCTACTAGACGTAGGATTGGTAAGATCCAAACCAGTATAAAATTCATCTCTGCAAATTTCTCTCAACCTTACTCTTTTATTTATTTTTATTATTTACGTAGTAAGATAAATTGAGTAGAAATTAAAAGGCACACGTTTGAATTAAAAACCCTCTTTGTTTGTTATTCCACGCTAACAATTCCGCTGCAGCAGTTCTGACACATATTATTATGATTTATTATTCAAATCAAAATCTTTAATGAGCATTGTTTTACCATAAGTGAATACATATCAGTATAATCAATCTCATTCACATGGTAAAATTTTTTGGTACTATTTTGTCTTGATTCTTTCTTTTTTTTCACACCTTATAGTCTGTCCTTTTTTTCTCTTGAATACTTACTCACATCCAACCACCTTTACTTTTAGGTAGGTCTACAAGTGCTCACATATTATTCTTCTTTAAATATTCAATTTCTTCCTCCATATTCTGCCATCGTTGTTTATACACTCTTTTCGTTTCTTTTTTTACATCTCATATAATATGCTATCCCTACTTATTAAGCATCTTGGTAAGGCGAAGATTAGATCTCATATTATTAAAAGAAAGTCTATCTATGAAAGTTTTTTCCAAGACACTCATATTTTTTATAGTAAAAATAATATCATGTTTATTGTGTCTAATAATTTACCTAATATGAAATATGTATAATAAATCAATAATGATTAAGAGCACTAGACACGTTTAAATAAGATGCAAGATACTTCATAAAAGCCGAATACACAAAAATACCTTACAGGAGAATATGTTGAGATTGTTGACAACACAATTTCTATATCAATCTAGTTTTTGATGATGACAACACATTGCTTAATAACATGCATATGTTGTTTGCTGTGATTACATGTTCATATGCATTTTAACTATTACATCTGTTGAACATGTTTGAAATCTGTTACATGTTCCTATGCTGATTGTTTGATATATATCTGGAACGTGAACGTGTTTATATGCTTTATGTGTTATGTGCTTTGCATCATTTAGAATGTCTTACTGCACATGTTTTAAAGCTGAAAAACACAAGTACTTTTATGAACTTTTAACTGTGTGACAAAGTTCTAGTACAATCGATTACATATTAAATGGATTCGACTATGCTAAAATCTTTGTGTAGATTTTGAGGATCAGTGTTGTGTGTATTTTTGAGAAGAAAAGAATTTCAAAATGTTTTACATGGTTGATGTCAACTTTGTAGTTTACATATTCGACTGTATCTGTTGTTTGATTTGGAATTTTGTTACGCTCTTGCACTCTAACGGCTATATTTTTAAAAGTTAGTTGAACATTGATGGCTTGGTCAACTGTATTGAATGTGTTCTATTATTTGTTGACCATAGGTTGCTAAGTTGACTGAACTGTTATAGTACAGTCGACTGAATTCGTAGCACATTCGATTAAGAATCTAACTGATTAACAGAAATCTATAAATAGACTAAACACGAGTTTTTTCAAAGACTTTTGATAAACTAACAATTTCATTTCTGTTTCAAATTTCTCTTAGCTCTAAGAATTCTCCAAAAAGACGGTGGTGATCTTTCTTGAACGAGATTCATTGAGGAGACATTATGCGCTTACACTTGTCGATCATTACATGCACAAGTAAGGTGCTTCTGTTTGATCGATTTGAAGGCTTGACATCTTGTGAAGACTGTTGAATTGTGATCAAGGCTTGACATCCTGTGAAGAATATTGAAATTATACCTGTTGTAATACAAGGGGATAATGCACTTTGAGGATTGTTCAAAGTGGTGTTGCAGATTGCAGAAGAGGGGATTCTTGTTGCAATTCTGGTTTTGTTGTGCAACTATATTTTGGTTTTGGGTTAGAGAGGAGATTTATATTTTTGACGTGGAGTTCTTCTATAAATTCCTTGTTGTAAAAACCGCAACCATTATAGTGCATTTGCTTCCGGGTGGAAGGACATTGGATGTAGGCATTGTTACCAATAAGGAGTATTGGTAAATCTTGAAGAAAATTGTTTTGATGATGCTGCAAGAAGTTTTATTTGAAGAGAACATTAGAATTATTTAAAAGCAATTTGTAGAAATTGAATGTAGTAGGAAAGTCTTAAATAAATTGTAAACCTTGTATTTTCTACTAGAATAATCGATTATGGACAACCAATAATCGATTATCACTTGTATTTTCTACTGGAATAATCAATTATGGACAAGCAATAATCGATTATCACAAGTCCTTAAGGAATAATCGATTATCATTTCATATAATCGATTATCACATTTTGAAAAACCTGTAACGGACTTAAATAATCGATTATCACTTACAATAATCGATTATTCGTGGCAGTTGGGACTTGACCTTTGATATTCAGAGCAAATGGCTATATGTAGGGATTCTAAGAAATTCAAATGCAACGTTTTTGAACAGAAGCTCAGTAGAATATTGTTTGTTAGAGGAAAGTTCTCAGAAGCTAGAGTTCAAAGTTCCCTTGCTTGGTCTCGTGAATAGGAGAAGCTCGCGTATCGTTGGTCGATTGTCGGAAGCGGTTCTCTTCGAGTTAGCAAGGTGTTCTGCCTGGTCTCGTGAATAGGAGAAGCTCGTGAATCGTTGGTCGATTGTCGGAGCGGTTCTCTTCGAGTTGGCAGAGTATTCTTCTTCCGATTTGTTCGTCGAAGGAAGGTTTAATCTTACCATTTATTCATTACTGTTGTAATCTGTAAAACCTTTTTTAGTGAAACTGTTAATCACTTTTTATAGTGATTAACGACTGGACGTAGATTCTTCTGAATCGAACCAGTATAAAATTACTTGTGTGATTTTTCTATTTCCTATATTGGTTACTGTTTACGCATATCAATTGTTCGATAAATTTTCTGAAAGAAAATTAATTTTCTAAAAAGGACCAATTTATTTCAAAAGTGACCGAACACGCTTTCCGCTTACTCTAAGTTTTATTCCACTGCGTTATACTCTATCTCACAACGATACCGATTGTTCCAACAGGCATTGTTGGCTGAACCAGTATAAAAACCTGCGTTTGATTTTCTCTATCCCTTATCTTTTACATTCCAGTCGACTCTATTTCTAACGCAGTCTACTACATTTTTTCCGCTGCATACATTTTTTGATTGCTTGAATTTAAGAAACTTGAAAAAGCTTTATACTTTGTTTGCAAGATTGCGAAAAGAACATATTTTTGAAACATCACCAATTCACCCCCCTTCTTAGTGTATAAAGAAGCCTACCTGTTTTCCAATAGAATAAAGGCAAAATTGTACGTGATATACTTGCAAAGGATAAATACGTACTTTTCTCTCCATTTATTATAAGTTTCTTTTTAATCTTTAAAGTGATGTAATTCCAAAACTGATATTTCCTATAATTCCCCTAACTGCAATTCCTATATATGTAAATGGACCATCATTTTGCTATAATTCAACATAATTGAAAATCTATATAAGGATAAGTCTAATCCTTCCCAACCTGTATATATAGAAATTAACCTTTAGTTTTTATAATGTAAAATCATTTTTATTAGTATAAAGCTACTAAAATAAAACATTACATTGATGATAGCTTATGAAGAATTACAAACTTCCACTAAAGGAGAGCTTATACTTTGGAGAACAAAACTCCATTTATAATTGTGGCTATTCTCTCAATCTCACGCTGAAAAGACTGAAAAGGCATCCTTCCTAAGCTCACTCAATTAAAGTGATCATTGCAAAAGAGAAAGCATACACAAATATAGACAATACAAAAGCAAGGGTAAGCTAGTGTATAAATAAAGTCCAAGATGATAATTTAGTTTAACAATTAACAACACAACCACAAGACCACTATATTCACTTATCCGAATATAATGCTGATATAGACTACTGCAGACATGCACTCATGGTAGTATTTATACTTTGCAGAGTTATAAATAAGGGTAACTCGACCCACTCACCATGAGGTAAATCTTTTACTCCTAAAACCCAGAGGGCTTGGGTGAAGACCTCCTGCCATTCTCTCCGCCATCCCATCCAACTCTACATGAGTTAAATGGTTGGTAGAATATCAGAATACTTGGATACTGCAATTCCCTTACAACTTGCTAGAATATAGAATCTCTCCTTGAGATTCTTCTCATAACACACTTTTCTCATTCTCATTACACACCACTATCATTCTCATATAAACCCTATATTTATATATACATTGCATACAACACAAGAATCCATTTGAAACCATATACATATAACCTTTCACTTTTACAATAGTTCACACAACACTTTGATATCTTCATCATACATTTCATCCAAGCATAAGGAATCATGCCACATTTATAAAAGAAAGGAAAATAACCCAGACCAGTACCCCAAAATACCCGAAACAACAAAAAAAAGAACCATGTTGAGTACCGCTCAACACCATATACTAATGCTTAATGCCAATGAGACAGAAGCTGGTGCCCAGGTTGACGCTCAATGTCCTGTTACCCGAGAGCTTGCGCCTAGGCTGGCGCTCAACACTATGACAGATCCACTCCCTCTTTTTCTTTGACCTTGGACATTTTTCCCCCAAATTCTACTACTCCCAAGGACCATATAAATAATAAGAAACCTTTAAAAACTCACCTCTAGCTCAAATTGACCATTCCAAACCAAAACAACCTCTCTAAGTTACTCAAACTCATTTCCAATTCTTCTAACAACCATTTCACTACAAAATCTACATAAACCAATTTTGATTAACTTAATAATGGACTGTAGATTCACCAATTCTACCCAGAATCACTTCCTTAGAAATTCACTACCTAAAACCCCCTCATTTAGACCAAAACCAAGCAAAAACACCCTCACAACCCTCTATTGCATAATAAACCAGATTTTTCTGGTTTGACAACTTTCACAAGTCCTAATATACCTGTTAGCACCCTCCAACACCTCAGATTGCTCAGCTCTCTACTGTTACAAAATCTCACCATGCAAAACCTCAATTTTTTAACCAAAAAACACTTAAAAACTCATCCTAAAGGCACTACTAATCATTATACACTATACTTTTCTCATTTGATAGCTTAAACAAGTCCTAAATAGTCTCCTAATACAATCCCAACTGTCAAACACAGTCCCCATTGCTTACCTCAATTTTTCACTAGTTAAAACCTTCTTTTTACACTAAATATACCTCCAGCTTCAACATTGATCCCCTTACTTGTTTCATACAAGATTTTCTTCAATCTAACACTTCTAATAAGTCCAAAATGATCCCATAACAACACTCAACCAGTTAATTCATCACTCCAACCTCTACCTTTAAAATTTACCCCTATAAACCCTTATTTTTTACCTTAAAACCTAAGCAAAAGACACTTCTTTAACTCAACCACTTTGCATTCAATTTCAAAACATTAGGACAACTTCATTACATATAACCAATAGAGTTTCACACATCACAAACATACAATTCTAACATGTCAACAAAACATGATCAAATCCTCAATTTCATAAAATCCTCATATAACCAAACATAGGCATTTCTAAAAGTTTAACTACAATACCTAGAGATATAAATTCTAACAAATCACAAAGTAAAACAAAGGTTCTAGCTTCCTTTACCTTACAAGAAACAATCTCAACCCACGGAAATGTCCCGCCGATTGCTGGAAACGCAAGAAATTCCTAAACGGACCTACAAGGCACCAAAATTGAAACGGACAGAGTTCTTAGGACTTTAAATTCACCAAGAGCAAGAAAAGAGAATTAAATGATACATGCATACATTCTGTGCATGATCATTGATCGAAGCAACATAGATAGAAAAACGAGTAGAAACTTAATTGCTCTAAAACAAAAATTAATCGGTTGGATTTGTAGACTTTGACATTGTGGTCGATTAGGCACCTCCTGATCGTCAAAGAGATAACTCAGGTGTTAAAAGTCTTAGAGAGAAAATAGAGAACTCTAAAAAAATAATTTTTAAAGAGATGAAATGTTTTAAAATAATGAAACTGGTTTATAATGAAACTCTTTAATATTAAAATAACCGAGTCTTGTTATTTTCAGACTACCACCATTTTTATAATACGATTTTCTCATGTTTTACTTTAAAAAAACAAAAAAAAAATCTATCGATAACTAAAATTTTGCGTTTCAACCTGACACAAAAACAAAATATCATCGACAAATAGTAATATATTCACTTTTATTTTTTTTTTCCTCACCCGTATCCCTTTTAGCTTATTTGTATAAACTACTTGTCTCACTATTCTAATAAACCTTCAACGACAGTAAAAGATAAAAATGGGCCAGTGGATCTCTTTTTTTTTAAGTCCTTTTGATTGGAGTAAATTTCCAATGAATCCTATTAACCAATTAGACATTGAGACATATTCTACACAATATTTAATCCACCTAATCCATTTAGAACAAAAACTTAATCTTTTCAATATATAAAAAAAAAAAATCCCAATTTATTACATCATATGTCTACTTTCCACTCTGTTTTTCTTTTTAGTTTTATCTATCAATTTATTTACTACAACTAAATTGTTCAATATTCTTCTACCCTTACTGAAAGCAGAGTGCTTTTTTTTTTTTTTTTTATCTATAATCTTATTAAAACTATATTCAATCTCTTTGATTGAATTTTTTATATTACCTTTTACACGGTACCGACGAATGATATTGGCCTATAGTCATATAGTTCTTGAGGATTTTCTATCTTAGACGAGGGTAATTAATGATGCATTACTTCCTTTTGGTCATATTTTCCAACTATGAAAATTGTTTACTGCTTCTATCATATTCTCTTTAATAATATCCCAAGAAAATTATATATATATATATATATATATATATATATATATATATATATATATATATATATATATATATATATATATATATATATATATATGCGACATTATATTATCAAGAGAATACATATAAAACGAATAGGTATAAAACCAAACAGATAGGTTTAGGGGCAAAGCTTAATTACCAGAAAAGTTAAATTGAATAAACAAATCAGTCAATAACTACTATATATGGACCGCTTTTCTTATATACAAAACAAAATGGGAAATACGATAAATATGTAGAGCAATCAAAACCTCCTTTAGGCACAAATACTCCCCTATAACGTCACAATTATTAACAATGCTTAATTATACTATTATTATTATTATTATTATTATTTCGAATTATTTTAAAATATATTTAACAGTTGAATGATTTAAACATACATTGCACTCTAACTTTTGTTTAATCATAATTGAACCACTCAACTGATCTGGCGAAGTAATTAATTAAGTTAAAATTTGATGGTTGGTGATTGAGAAAAGTTTACCCCACAAAAAGCTATGCTTAAATCAGCAACAATATGATTTCAATTTCTTATTTGTGTCCAAAGTAAATTCTTATTTTATAAGCTTTTAAATTATAATTCGTTAACAAGTGTGAAAGGTAGAAGCTTCTTTAAGAATATATAAGCTTTAGAATTCACACTTATTACTTTATCACATACCTTTCAATCAAGCTATTTCATATAAACCGTGTCACAACTCAAAAGACTATATTATAGATAAGTACAAAACCAATTGGCCAGCAGAAAGAGGCTCAAAGTCAAGCGAAAACATTAATTTTATATTTAATTTAAATTTTTATTGAAGTCTATGATCTAAAAAAAATAAACAAAAGAGATTGTCTAAATATATGAACATTCTTACGTATTACACTTCTCTAATATTTTATATATAACTCAATAAAAATTTATATAAAGTTTGTGATAGATATTAAAATGTTGTTAAGTCAGATAGATTGCTTAATCATGTTAGCCCATTGATGTTTTATAATCAAATATTATCCATATTTTTTATATGTTGATTGTGGCATACAGAACGATCCTTATCCCTAAATAATGTTTGTTTTAAATTTAAAAATTAGCAAGTTATATATTCTTTTTAAAATAATTGTGATTAGTCTATATAATTTAAAGATATAAGGGATATGTGTTGATCATGATGCAATTTTAGGTTGGATTTCAAATACGGTTATCGTATTCACAAAAAATAAGGGAGAAAATCTATGTCGTAAGTCGTTGGTTTTGGTTTCGGTTTCGGTCTTAACTTCATAGTCTAGTAAACGCATGAAATAATCCATTTAAAATTTGCAACAAGTAATAAGTTCATGTGAGCAAAAATAATTCCTTTCAAAAACATGTTTGCAACAGAAAAAGAAAGAAAAAGAATAAGTTATATAAACCTAGTTAATATTATAGCATTAAGCCACATAAACATTTAATTATAGTCTTTTTTTTTTCTTCAAAAAGTATGGTCGAAATATTAATGAAACCATAGCAATTGTTGACAGCCTTCTTAAAAAATTACGGCTTTTAATTTAGTGCAGCACTTAATGCTAAAGTGTGTTTCCCTTCTAACATCATAACAAGTAACTATCTAAACATACTTTATCAAAATTATCATGTTTTTATTATTAAGAAGGAAAAAATATATTTAAAAATTACTTTTAACACTGATGAATAACTGATGCGATTTTATAATGTATCAAAATAAATTCTTTAATTAAGGAATAAGAGAGAAGTATATAATCTTCCTTTTTTTTTATTCTTATGAAATTAATATTTTAATATTAAATTTTACTAGTGTAGCGAAGAATTTTAACATCGATTATTTTGGATTTTGAGTTGTATTTTTAAAACTAAAATATATCCAAATGAAATAAAAAAGATGAATTTTTAATTTTTAATCAGATTTATATTTTTTTTTTAATTTTCTCATAACCTAAGGATGAAACCATAAATAAATAATAAAACATAAAAAAAAGTGGATTCAATTTCGATTACAATAGAAATAAAAGTCCAATATCTTTTATGAAAAATATTATTTAATTTTAAACACACCAAAATATTATTTAATTTTAAAAGTACCGAAATGAAATATCCTTAAAACTAAATAATAAATCAAAAAAAGGAATTGATTGATTCTGCCGACTGAAACCTAATACTCTTTAGGAATTAGTTCAACCTATACATAATTATTAATGGAAAAATGGATGATTTCAAGTAAATTAACCTTTCATCCTTCATATGTATTAATCTCAACAAATTGACGCCAAATCTTTTTATTAATTACCTTGTATTTGATGTATGGATTTTTATTCCATTTTGTTCCAAAGATATATCTAGATGCTAATATTGTCTTAAAACCACGAAATTTCTTAATGACCGAAGAAAGACAGTTAACTGCTAATTTAGTCCTTTTATCCAAAGTTTGTTAACTTTATTTGATGTTTCAAATATGTTTCTCAGTTAACAATAAAGCAAAAAAGTGTCAACCAGTGTAAACAATCCAAATGCTATCATGAAACGTACTTGAAACATTAAATAAATCTAACAAAATTTAGTTGTAAGGACTAAATTCATACATTTCTAAAGTTGGGAGACTAAATTAGGTCAAAGTTTTGAAGAGGGACTAATTCCAATTTTCACTAAAGTTAAGGGATCAAAAACATATTTAACCCTTATTTTTAAGTATGGTCACATTTGAAATATCAAATATCATTTGTAATAAAGAAAATGCACATAAATAATATTTAGGAAATTATCAATATAGTTAAACTATAAATTAAATAACATTAATTAACCTACCAATATGTCATGTCATATCATGTTCCGATCAACTTCAGTAATATGATTGAAAAATGGAGTAAAGATATTTTGTCATGTACCAATACTCCTAACTAGCTTATGAAGAAGTCTACATTTGGATCGATAGCCACACTAAATGATGACGATAATAACATGAGTCCTCTCACCACTAACTTATATCATTAAGAGTTGTCTCAATTTAGTGGCTCCTGTGGTGGATCCTTCATCTTCTGATAAATTCTAATAATATGATAATCTATATATTAAAATTAAAAAAATACAAAAAATTAGTAATAAACATATAAAATATAAAATAATATATAACATATTATTTAACAAAATATGTAAATTTATACAAAATTATCAAATTTATACTTAAGTATGGATTCATCGTAGTATATAGCTGAAGTCAAATCTCCTAATTCAAATAAAATAATTAAAACAATAGTATAAAATTTGATAAATTTTAAAAAAATTGGTTTATCTTTCAATCTTAGTTCTTTAATAACTGATGGTAAAAAAATATATAATTTTGATTCCTTAAGTCTATAAATTCTCAAAAATTTTAAAATTAACATCTTTACATGCTTATTTTTTGAAATATGAAATACATTTAAACAATAAAAAACTAGTGTTTAAAAAAAATAATAATATAATTAAGATAAATCAACATATGTGAAATGCAAACTCTATTGACCATATTTTTATATATTTTACTTAATTGACAGTAACAATAAATAGGAGGTAATAGAATTTTCCTCACTAAAAAAAAATAAAAAGAATACCACTCCTTAAATTTTCCGTTCTATAAAACCAAAATAGGACAGTTCAAAATCCTAATAATACCCATATAACTGGAAGACAGCAAAAGATAAATAGAAAAAAAAAATGTGCACACACAAAAATGAAATCACCCAGAAAAAATCTTGTTCTGCATATAGAATATAACCTAAGTATTGCAGAAAGCTAAGGAAAGAAAAAAAATGCTGTGTTAGCACATAAAGGAAAAGGAACACTTTCTTTATTGTGATACAATTCCATCACTCAATTGTAATTTGAAGTTCTCTAATGGAGACAATAATGGGGACAACCAAATTAAATATTTAAGATCCATTTTCAAATTTTATTCAAATACTCTCCAGATCAATTTTTCGAGGATTAAGTTATTTACTCAAGAAAATCGTTAATTAAACTACACCCCATTGTAACTTGGAAAATTTAATTAGGACCTAATATTTTCCAACTCCATCTTGTAGGATTTTTACTCATTCAATTAAAATAATCAATGCAATTAAATAGGTTGAACTTGATGCAAGTCCAATGTAGATTAGCCTATTCTTCCTTCTTTATGTTCACCCCTAACTATAAATTACCAACTATAACATTATTCAACGTTACTTAAAAAACGTAATGTTTTTCCTACAACGCATAAGATGATAAAAAGTTTGACGCAAGTTTGATAAGCATATACCCTCATAATACCCACTCCACTGTCTCAATCGTACATGAAGTCATGGTTTGCAACTTTTTCAATAATTAAATAAAATATATCTTGAAATAAATGACAAAATATATAGTAAGAAATTATTGAGATAACTAAAAAAATAAGGAAAGTCACCGTCCAAGGGTGTATACTTTTGCACCTTTCACTCTCTTTCTCAAATACAAAAATAAAAATAAAAAGTAGTTGTTTATTTTATTAATTTTAGAAGTTTTCACTAATGCAAAAAAGTCCTTAACGTCACCTCTTAGACGTTTAATCACTGAATATTCAACGTAAAAAATAATCGGTAAAATTTTCGTAAATAAGATGACTATTTAGACATCGACTTGGGGGCGGGGAGCTCTGACGTCTAAATACGAATACACGTCGGCCCCATCAAATGAACGCTAAAATTATACGCAAAAAGAATAAAAAAGTTAATTTTTTTTATTGGCTTTAGATGTCTTGGTGCAAAGGGGTCGACGTCTATAGCTTATTTAGACATTGACCCCCAACATTGGACGCCGAATTGGTCAGCCCAAAACCCAAAAGTCACTTTTTGACTTCATTTAGACGTTTGATCCCGTCACCCCGACGTTTAAAGTGCTATTTAGACGTTAGACCCCCTTCCTCGGAGGCCAAATGACCTGTAGAAAGTGACTGTTCCATTGTCCTTAAACGCCCGTCAGTTAGCCCCGACGTCTAAATAAGTTTTAGACGTTGGCTCCCACCAACCCGACGCCAAATGTGTCCGCCAAAATTAATATTCTAAAACCTTACACGTCAGCTAGGGAGGGGGGTCGATGTTTAAAGTCATTTAGACGTCAGGTGGGAGACGTCTAAAGCTCTTCTAATTCCAACCCGCGAATGCGAGGCAGCAATTACACACACTCACTTTTCATTGTCTTCCTCGAGTTTTCTCTGGTTTGCACCGTTTAAAATTAGTTTTACTCTGATTACATTACTCTTTGGTGAATTATCTTCCACTTGAACCGATTAAAATGTGTTTTCGTTGCGTTTTGGTGCAACTTTATGCATGTTCTTGGGCGGCGATTTTGAGCATTTTTGGGTGGTGATTTCTTGCGTTTTTGAACAGTGCACTCCTCCATTTCCCTCCACTGTGTTTTTAATCTATTAAGAAGGTTAGCTTTCTTGTTGAAATTTTTTTGCGTATGCATGTTATTGGCTTTTGGGTATGCATGTTATTGGCTTTTGGGTATGCATAGTATATGCTTTTGGGTATGCATGTGATTGGGTTTTTAGTTAAAACATGTGATAAAGTTTTTTGTGTTATTATGATTGGCATGTTATTTTATAAGTATGAAATCATTGAATAAAACTTAGTTCCCGTTTGAAATTTAACACAAACGATTAATCTTTTAATCGTTTGTGTTAAATTTTGAATTGTCCGATTGGACAATTTAGGAAAATTATTTTTCATAATTTGCTATAACATGTACCTTGGAGTTTATGGATAAGATTGATAAAATGTCGGTTCATATTATTAATGTTGTTCTCCGGATGCATATTTGATTGCGGTCATCCCTGAATACTTTCATTTCGTGTATTTCGCAGACCAATGTGAAATGTTGTCGAAATCTTATCAAATTTATCATGTTAGACTTCTTTGCATGTGTCTTAGTAAATTATGAAAAATAATTTTTCTGAATGGGTAGGTCCTAACCTTGTGAGTGTTCAAAAATTGAAACTGATGAAGTATTTTACGAACATAGTATGGATGATGAACATCACATCAGTGAAGAATATGAAAAGGGTGTTTTGGAGTTCTTGCAATATGTTGAACAAAATGCAAAGTCTGTGAACGAGACATATTTTTGTCCTTGTGTTCGTTGTCTTAATCAAATACTCCAAGACTTAGGCAATATGCGTGACCATCTATACATGTTTGGCATAATGAGAACTTATACCGTTTGGAAATCATATTTTTCTATTAAGTTGTGTGAATAAGAGAGTTGAGGTTGAACTTAATGATTTTATGACTAAATTCCCTTGTTTTAGCACGAAATGAGATAATGTGGAAGTAGAGCTGAAGTGCCAAGGAGATGGAACTCAAAAAGACCCAAAAAAGTACCAGAAAGGAGGAAAGTAGGACGCCCGAACGCCCTTTTGGAGCCCCTCAGCGCTAGAACCTCCCGAACCACGCTTGGGTGCCCCTTTTTGAGCTTTGAGCACCACTTTTCCAGACATACCACGCCTTTTTGCCCTCTGAGTGGAGCTGAGCTCCAGTTTTAGCATCGTAGCACGCCTGGGCGACGACCCTAATGCCCGGGCGACAGACGCTCAAAGCTTGGGCATCCAAAACTGACGCCTAAGCCCCACATGACCCTCAATTCATGCTTGAGCGAGCTCCCTGGGACGCTTGAGCGTGATTTCACGTGGATCGGGCCCTGATTCTGCTCTGATTTGATTCTTTTGGACCGGGCCGCACTTTGGGATGCGTTTGACACTATTTAAAGGACCCTGGGGCTCTAGGTTTTGCATCCCTGACAGAAGAGAGCATAGCAATACACTCCTAGCCAATTCTTAGTCTTTTCATTCTTTCTTTTCTTCCATTATTCATAGGTTTCCCCATATCTATGGGGAACTAATTTCTATTTGTTGTTGGGGAATGATGTAGCCTTGTAAACTCTCATGTATTTGAATTGATTCTTAATTTCATATGCTTTTTTTCATTAATTGTTAGAGTAATTCATCTATTTTTTTTCTTGCTTATACAATAGCATGATCTGTGAGTTGCATGAGTGTCGGGAGGTTCCTTTCAAGTCAAGTCCTTGTTGAATTATTCCTAAGGGTTATATTGCTCAGGGATGAGGGTATGAGTCTTAGTCGTCTTAACCTCTTGACCTTCACATCTTTTTACCAGGAATGCTAGGAATTTTATGAACTGGTAATTAGGGACAAACTTATTTACCGAGGGATCGGGTTTAAGTGATTTAGTGAGGGACGTTGGCATTAATGAATAAAGAAGAGTTCTTATATACATGAGAGGGAACTTAGTGAAGTCAAACTCCAACAGTATAATCATCTCATATAAATCAACCTCCATTCATCTCTGTGCTCTTTTGCCATTGATCACTTTTATTTTATTCTTTTTGCAATACAACCCATGATTTCTTTTATTTTAAGTCTTACTTAATCTTGTTTTCACACAACTGTTCAACGTCGATAGTCCTCTGGGATACGATACTTGGTCTTACCATTTTATATTACTTGTGCGACTTAGTACACTTGCCGATTTCCCTCAACAAATTTTTGGCGTCGTTGCCGGGGACTCACGTTTTAAGCTATTCTATATGTGTGAATCTTGATTAATTTTGGCTTTATTTTATTTTTTAATTTTATTTTTCAAAATCCCTAATTTCCATTTTTGTTTTATTTTATTTTTGTGCTAACAATATTTTCTAGGGNNTTGTGTTTTGTTTATGCAGGATTGCGTTAGAATTAGGAACAACAAAAATTCTGAACCTCTTCTTGAAGGGCTTGAGACCAACAGGAGGCCAAGAAAAAATAAATTATCTAGAGAGCCTTCTCTAGAAACAATCACAATGGCTTCCCAAAGTGGTGATGGAGAAAGCAATTCTAGCAGGCGTACCTTGGTAGATTACACAACAGTTATTGGCCCTCATCACTTTAACAACATTGCAAGGCCAAGGGTCACTGCTGCATACATGGAGATGAAGCCTACTGTAATTCAACTTGTAAAGAGCAACCAATTCAATGGACTGTCTCATGAAAGTCCATATGATGACCTGACAACCTTCGATAAGATCTGCAACACCGTGAAAATAAATAGGGTTCCTGATGAGGCTATCAAACGGAGCCTATTCCCCTTCTCTCTTGGAGGTGATGCTAAAGTATGGTTGAAGTCTTTTCTTGAGAACAACTTCACTCGATGGGAGGATGTGGTGGCCCAATTCCTCAACAAATACTTCCCACCATCAAAGATAAACAAAGGGAAGCAAGAGATCTCTTCTTTTAGACAAGGCATGGAGGAGACCTTGGGACAGGCTTGGGATAGATATAAGAGCCTGCTGAGAAAGACACCTACCCATGGTTTCGACGAAGAAATGGTAATCCTTCTTTTTCTTGGAGGCCTTGTGTCACAAACCAAATTGATGCTGGATGCCTCAACTGGAGGCATGATCAAATGCAAGACTCAAAATGAGGCCTATGAATTAATTGAGAACATGGTTGCTAGTGACAATGAGATACATAGTGAAAGAGGAACTCCTTCCCAACCTAAAGGAGTTTTTCAATTACAACCTTATGATGCCTTACTCACCCAAAATAAAATCATCACTCAACAATTGGAGATCCTTACCAAGAAGGTAATGCAGCCACAAAAAGAACATCAGAATGTGGCACAAATTCAGCAATAGCTCTGCGAGTTATGTGGTGGTGACCATATTAATGGTCAATGTGCAACACCCGAGAATCTCAATGAAGAAGTTAACTACATGGGCAATCAGAATCAGTTCCGCTCCAATAACTACACTCAAGGGTGGAAATCTCACCTAAGTAATGGATAGGGGCAATTTGGACAAACTAGTGGATAATACAATAAGCCACCACAGTGGCAGCAACAACCCTCTTCATCAAACAAATCTGCAAAGCTTGAAGAAACTCTCCATCAATTCATGCAGGCAACCTACTCTGACCAAAGAAGCACAAAAGCGTCTATCAGGAACCTAGAAACACAGACGGGCCAATTAATTTAAACAGTCCATCAAATGTAAGAGAAGTCGCATAAAACTTCTGGGGCTAATATTGAGGTTAACTATATTTGTCCATATAGATAGAATCAAAGATTATGCTATTGAATAATGTCTTAAACGAAGCATGCAAATATAATGGAGGAAAACTCTAACAATTGATAAACAAAAGTTTATGAATAAAGCAAGAATTTCAATATAAGAGAGTTTCAAATAGGATTACATTGTTTCCCCAACAATAGGAGGGTTTAGTTCACCATAATCATGGTGAAACTAGATGAATTGAATGAAAAGTATGGAAAATCCGCCTCCAAGGTGAGAAGAATGTGTTTCTGCGTCTTTTCTGCCAAAAGATAACTCCTCTGATTCATGCAAATCTATTTATAACTCAGAAAATATAAAAAATTTAGTGATGTACAAAAAATATTCACTCATATTGTAAATCATCTCATGGCTCTTGGGAAGGTGTTTGATAAAGAAGAAATCAACATCAAGATTTTGAAAAGTCTGAACAGAAATTGGCAACCAAAAGTCATAGCAATCTCTTAATCCAAAGATCTTACTTTGATGAACATGGCTACCTTGTTTGGCAAGCTACGTGAACATGAATTGGAACTTGGTAGATTAAAGGATGAAGAGGAGATTGAAGAAAAGAAGTCTGTTGCTCTTAAGGCTACAAGCAAGAACAACTCAGAAACAAACATGGACGAAAAAGAATTAATGACCTTGATGGTAAGAAAATTTAGTCGACTTATACAAAATGATAGTCAACTGACTAACCATGCAGGTAAAGGCAAAAAGAAAAGATTTAGTACAAATGATGTCCAGTGTTACGAATGTGGAAAGGAAGGACACATCAAGCCTGATTGTCCTGACTTAAAGCCTAAGCATAGAGGTGTTAAGTCCCTGACAAGTGTACTAGATCGTTATCAAGTAATATAAACGGGTAAGTCCGAGTATCGTTTTCCCAAAGGACTCTTAGGCCTTTACTTTCATGTAAACAAATCGCGTAAGACTTGAGAAAAGAATAAATTTGGTGGTTATATGCAAAGAACAAAAATAAACATGCAATGCAATTGAAATTCAATTGGTTTTGAGAAACTAAGAATGAATGGTGTTGTTGGGGTTTACAATTTCATCTTATCCACTCTCATATATCTACTCTTCTTATTTACTTCACTTATTTATCTAATTGCCATGCACACTTTCTTATTTACCCTTAACCCAATCCCTTGGTGAAAAAAGCCTATTATTAATTACCGGCTTACTATCCCTAGCCTCCCCTAGTAACCAATAATGCAATGCGATCAGAAGCAACTACAATGACCGTCCTACCCCTATCCCTAGGCGATATTGGCATAATCATGGAATTTCCCACCAGTTCATGACATTACCGTACGTCCCCATATCGATAAAGACAAACATCTTTTACTGAGTGAGTTAAACAATAAAAGCATTGAGCACAGATGAGAACCCAACAATTGATAAACAAGTATATGACAAGCATATGAAATAAATAAGAATTTTAATATATGAGAGTTTCAAAAGATTACATTGTTCCCCAACAACAAAGGGTTTAGTTCACCATAATCATGGTGAAACTAGATGAAAATAATGAAAGAATGGAAGGAATAACCCTAAACTTGGTTGAATGGAGCCTAAGCATCCAAGGAACCTCCTCCAAGGTGTGGAATAGCTCTGGACGTTTCTCTCTGCCAAAAGAATCCTCTTCTAATTTGCACTGGGGCTATATATAAGCCCAAAAAGATAACAGATAGATTACAAAAAAATTTGCAGAATCTAGCTAAAAAAACAGATTTGCCGCTGAGCGATTTCCCTCTAATCGCTCTGAGCGCTCAACGAACCATTCTGGCGCTCAACGGCTTGCTTGACCCTTCTTTTCATCATTTTTCACCCTCTTTCATGAGTCTAAGTCCACCTTACTTCACTTCCATCTTTAATTCATCTAAAAACCCTGCAAAACAATGTAAAACAAGCATAATATCTCTAAAACCAACTTTTGACTCTCAAGAGACTCAACTAAGTGTTTTACTTGATTTAAAGCTCATTCTAAGCCATAAAGGGTGTGTTTTACTATCAAATTAAAGCATGAAAATAACGGTTGTTAGACTGTTATCAAAAGGCAAGAAAAGGTTCCCTCAAGGCAGAAACATGAAAAGAAAAGGAGCATACATTGCTTGCAAGAATACAAATTCTGAATGGAGTAACATGGGACGATTACGATAGTGATGCAGACATCTCAAATGAACCAGTGGAAATCAAGTATGATCTGTTGTGAGATGCTTTTCAAGAACTGCATGCTGAAGCAATTCGACTATAGTACAAGGTTAATCAACTAAACTCTAAGAGAAGAGATTATGAGAATAGGATTAACAACCTTGTTGCTGAAAATGAAAAATTACAGAAAGAATTAAATGATGCTTTGTTATCTGCTAAGGAAATTAAAATTGAAACTGTTACTGTTAAAAAATCATATGAAAATTGTCCAGCTCATATTGAAAAGATAGATTACTTGACTAGCACGCTAGCTAAGTTTATGATGGCATACCCCATGCCATGACCTAGCACATTCATGAAGAGTTAGAGACATCTATGGAAGATGGACCTATACTCTTTCTCTTAGGCCATCTAAAGCCATCATGAAGATTTAGTAGAGTTAGAATAATTTTGGGCCTTGTATTTTGGGCCAAGTAGTCTAGATTTTATTTGCGCTTTGTATTATGGGCCGAGTAGTCTAGATTTTATTTGGGCTTTGTATTGTGGGCCTAGTAGTATAGGATTTCAATTGGGCCTTTTATTTTGGGCCAAGTAGAATAGGATTTTGACCAAACAAGTCAACAAAGGGTCAAGGCCCAAAGTTGACTATGCTTGGATGTCAAAAACGGGTGTGTTGACCAAGGGGCCAACATTTTAGCTAAGTTTGGAGGACAAGGGAGCAAGATTTCGTCCTAGAGATGTGGAGGCTTCCCATTGGAGAGTTTTCCTCCTAGTTAGTGGCCATGTGTCACTCTAGGAATGGAGAGTTTTTCCATAGGTAGTGGCCACATGTCACTCTCTCATTTGAGAGCATTTTTGCCACTTGTCTCTCTCTTATTGGAGAGGATTTCTCCTTGCTCTCCAAGACAACCAAGGTGGCTCTTTTAGGTTAAAGTTTCAGCCCATTTTGAGACACCTTAGCCTATAAATAGAGGTGTTCTCCATCATGTAATCACCTTTTGATTTAGAGTAAAGTTATGCTGCCATTTTTGTGCCATACTACTCTTTTAAGGTCACCCTAGGCTAGAGCAACCCAAGTGGCCTCCTCTAGCCACCTTCCTCCAAGAGTTGGCCCAACCTCTCTTATAGAACCACCAAACACACCTTCCATCACCATACAACTCACCAAAACCGTGAGCCTTTCATCTTCATCCACCACCATTCTGCAAACCATCATCAAAACCATGAGCATCTTGAGTACATGGCTTGGTTGCTTCTAGATTTGGCTTTCCTGGCTAGAGCAAATTTTTGCCATTAGTTTACTTAAGGTAGAGACAATTTAAATGTTGTTTTGAAATCCTTTGGCAGAGCTATATATAGGCAAGGTATAGGATACAAAGCACAATCTAACAGAACCAATGCTAAGAGATTTATTGATTTAAGTAAACCTGTTAAAAATGCATGTTTTTATTGTAATTGTGTTGGTCACACTGTTAGAAATTGTTATTATAGAAATGTTGTTGTTCCTAAAGGATTATATGTATGGAGACCAAAGGAACAAGTGATAAGGACTGACAATCATGGACCCAAAGTTAAATGGGTACCAACAACCAAAACTTAAATTGTTTTGTAGGATACAGAGTAGGTGCAGTATGATCTCAACGATGAAACACTTTGGAACAATCAAAATCTTGAGTATCTACAACTGGTAAAATTGTATCAATCTGTTGCATTATTGCTTAAATTGATTGGTTGTTGTTGAATGATTACATGAATATATTGTCTGATTGTTTGATTGAATGACTGAGTTTGAAACTCTTTTTTCATAATGATTAATTGACTGCTTTAATAACTCATTCGACTATGTTCTGTTTATGGTTTAAACTCTTTTTATGCTTTAATAACTCTTTTTAATCTAAGGGTTACATGCCAAATCTTTGGCACATCTGCATATATATGTGTGTGCTTAACTCATAAACTCTAACATTGTGTACAACAAAACCCTTATTCTGATTCAAAAGGGAACTCTCTCTTATTTTCTGCAAAAATGGCTGCCTCTTCATCTCGCTCTCGAAAATTCACTGCTTCTGTAGTGCGAGAAGCAAATCCTTTAGGATGGATCAGTGGTGAAAATGTCAGAGAGAGATTTCTGAGATTAAGGATGTTCAAAGAAGTTGCCAAACATAAGTCTATTGAACTATCTCTATTATGTCAAGAAAAGTTCGACTTTCTTGAGAAAATCTTGCTATCCTGAACTTGTTGAAGTCTTCTACAACAATGTAAAAGAAGTAAACGGAGATATTTCTTCTCGAGTTAAGGGTGTAGATATCAGAATCAACAATGATACATGGTTAAAGTTAGCTTGTCTGAAAAGTGAAGGGAATATGTCCATCAGTTTGACTGCCAATAGAATTTGATAACTAAGAAAACATAAATGTTTAAGAACTGTATGAGGTATCATTGAAGATACAAGTAAAAGGAAAGGTTTTTGTTCAAATGGCTTGACAAGGAAGAGAAATTAATTGCCTTTATCATTGGTCATATTTTGCTGCCTGGAAGACCAAATCTGATCAAGTTAACTCCAAGAGATGTTTGTCTGTTAAATGCTATTGTGCAAAGGATACCTACAAATTTGGTTGCTATATTTAAATGGCACATTCTTGATGTTGGGATCAATGATTGGCCTAGGCTACCTTATGGTGTATTCATAAGCAAAGTGCTGGAACAAAGTGGTGTCAATCTATCAGGTGAAAAGAAACTCTCTTAGAGCAAAGAAAACCTTATTTGAAAAGCTACTTTAACCTACATTGGACTTAAAAGATCTGATCTTGGAAGGTATTTCTGTGATGAAGTTGACTCGGCAAAGAAGAAAAGGTCACTACCTGATTCTGACAGTGATCAAGAACTTTCTCCTTTAAACTCTGAGTTTGAAAGGTCTGTAGGAGATCGACTTGATAGTGCAAATAAAAGAATAAACTTACTAAAGAGAACTTTATCTTCTCTGAATGAGAAAATGGATGAAATCTTCAAGCACTACATTGACATTTCCTCATCCTCAGAAGAATCTGTTAGAAAAGATGTTGACGATATAAGTGAAGAAAGTTCCACAGAGTCTTCTGAATCTGAATATAGTTTTGATTGTTCTGCAGTGTTTGAGTCTCTAGTTGTATTTTCTTTAGTATGGCTTAGATTGCCATCTTTTTCTTTTGCTTCTTGCTCCTTGTTTAAGTCCATCAATGTAATATCTTTTAACAAGGAAATAAAATTTTGTTTGAATCAATTTCAGCTGCTTGAATTTGTTTAATTGAAATTTGATATGCTGAATGTTGAATGATTCGACTGTGATATGTTTGAAGACGATTATGCTTGATCTGTTACATATCTTTACATATTGACTTCCTTTTTTATTATATCTACTGCATAACTAAAATGCTTGATCTGTAGAAGATCTTTGAAAGGTTTTGGAAACTACATGTGGAATTCAACAGCTTGGGAAGCAATGTATTTGACTGGGAAAATAATGCAATTGACTGCTCATAAGAGGGTTATAAATTCCAATTCTTGAATTTGGTTTTCTTTCGTTGATTGATTATTTTATCTTGATTATCTCTGATTATCTCTAATCTAAATTGATTATGCATATCTTGATTGAGATAATATTGTGAGATTGTTGATGTTTGTATCATTGCATGACTGAATTATTTGATATCTAGTCTTTGATACAACTATGTGTTATACTGTTTGTATACTTTGATTATGTGTACTGCATTGTGCATCTTATCTGGTTTTGATATCTATGCATAATGACAGGGGGACTATTACATCTTACACATTTTTCTTCACATGCCTACATTTCAGGGGGAGTTATCATCTTCATGTGATTAAATGTGATAGGGAGAGCATCATAACATTTTGAGAAACTACATACATTTTTTATGCATCTCTGTTTAAATAACAACATAAATATCTAGAGCATTCCTTTTTTGTTAATGCACAAAGGGGGAGAGAATTTATGAAAGCTTTATGAAAGGGGGAGAATGTTCATTCTGTCTCATATTTGCTTGATATTTCGCTGTCTGATTATGTTACATGCAGAGTATTTGAACTGTGTTATATCATTTGTTACTCTGTTTTGTATTTGGTTGTGCAAACGTGGTTGGTTATTAATCATTGTTGTGCATCATCAAAAAATGATGACTTGGGCTCAAGCCCAATAAATAAAGTCCACTAGACCAAACCAAGAAGAAGGACAAAGAGGTCATTTACACAAGAAGGGGGGGTGAGCTTAGCATGACAAGGGGGTGCACCAGAAATCCTTTGCACATTAGAAATGCTGTCACATGCTCCTCATATTGTAAACTTGTAATACATGTAGGCTTCTAGAAGCTTAGCACATTTAGCACATGTTTAGAAACGTGGAATGTGATCCATCTTGGATGAGCACGTTTCCATCAATGGCCAAAGGATGAGGAGTCTATAAAACTCACCTTGGCTGCACCATGTATTCACTTTTAGAATTTTGAGAATTAAAACTGATGAATGTATCATCCAATTCTCCTCTGATAGTCCTCTACTGTGCTTCTCTAAATCTCTATCACCTAACTTCCTTCCATTCTTGAAGGCCTTCTGAGTTAGTCCATCCACCGAAGCACATCACGCATCTTATCAATCCATGATCAACCTTCACTGTTGCACCGTTCTACAGTTTTTCATAGCATCCATCCGCTGCCACCACGTTACTCTTTGACCAGCTTATGGAACATTGTCATAGCACCGTAGATGGAGCTATCAAGTGGTATTCAGAGCCACGTTGGAATTCCAGAGGCAACCGTGAGCTATGTTTTTTTTATCGGATCCGCTTTGTCATTACAATTCCTTCACTGTCCTGTTTCACGTTTGTTGTTTCATTCAGTTTCTGCATTTTCCATTGCTGTTTGAGTCGTGATTTCATAACAACTTTTCTTGCTTTTATTTCCATTCTCATTTTCATTCGGATCGTTTCAGTTTTGAGTCATTTTAATTTTGATAAATTTGTTCTGTAATGTCCAAAAGTCATGTGCAGTGATTTGCATTGTTTCAATTGTCTATTGAATCTAATGTGTTTAATATAAATCCAATTGTTGTGAGTTCAACAGATTCTGTAGTTAATACACGATGTTCATCTGTGACAAGCTATGAAATTCAATTTTGAATGAGCTTGATGGCATTTGTGAATTCAGAATTTCAAACTCTGCATCAGTTGTATAGAAACTATGCATAGCCTGTTACTGTTTCATTGGATGTCAAGTTAAAAGCATCTTTGCTGGTTAATTTTTCTGCTGTTCAAACATGATGTGCATTCCATCTAAGCAATTACATGCTGCGGCATAGCTTGGAATCATTGATTAATCATAGCAGAGATTATAAAAGCAGTTGACCGATCTGCACAATCCTTGTTTGAGTCCAAATTTTTCTGGTTTTTGAATCTGGTTTAGCATTCAAATTTTCTGGCTAACCATCCAATACCAATTCTGCCACTTTGTGCAAGTTTCAAATTGTGTTTCTGATTCATTTTGATTGCCTAAAACTCATTTGCACCGGTACAATCCAAAATCACTATCGGACTTGATTGAAACCGTGAAAATATGGAACTAGACCAGTCCAATTTTGATCTACTGGTATTTCACCTCAGCTGAGAGCATAAACAAGTTTCAATTATCTAAACAAACTTGTTAGTGTTATTAAACTGAGAGTTTAAAGCCAATTTGGTGCAAGTCGTATCTGAGTTACCAGTTTTAGGCATTCTATTGTTTTTGATATAAGTTGAAATGAAAATTCAGTGCATATGTTTGTCTGTTAAGTGCATCTTTAGTTGAATAGGAATTGACAGCAAGAATTCGTTTGTATTACTGCATAATAATTCTGCAGAAGTATAAAAAAAAAGAAAAAGAAAAGAGACAGTAAAAAAAAGCAGAAACCGTGCCAATCCTAGTTCACTAATTGTGCAGTACAGTAACATTTCATTTAGGCATTTTCACAAACAGTTGTGCCTAATTCACATATGAGCTTGAATTTGATCTTATACAACTTCTATCTTGTTTATTGCTTTCTGAATCCAATCTAGAGCATTTCCTAGGATCTTTTTGAGTGCCTCCGTTATTGGAATTCCTTTTAATTGATTGCTTTTAGTTTTTGGAATTCTTGCCTACCACCTGTTTGACAAAAGGTTTTGTAGTGCAGTCTTTTCTGAAGCATTTTCGGTGCAACTGAAATTTTCGTGTCACTAATATTCTGATTGGTTTGTGAATGGATTGAGGTGTCTTTGAAAAGGAATTCAACTAACCAGAGGTTCTTCATCATTGGAAGCATCTTAGGGAATAGAGAATTGGTGGAATACACAAAGGAGGGTGGTTTTCGGTGTTGCAGAAAACTGGACTGATAAGCTGCATCAATTTACTGCAACTGCAGTTTGTCTCTGTGGCATCAGTAGATATAATTACCAGTTTCACTTTTTTTTTTGCAGCTGTGAGAATTGTCGTGAACTACTATAGGTCATTTCTTCAAGAGAAACCAAAGTTGCACACATCATTTCCTTCTCATTTCCTTGTTGTTTCAAGTCATTTGTTTTGCAAAAATACTTGTAAATGGCCATTAAGCAAGTGACTTGGAAGAATTCACAAGTGTTCTTCCATCACTTGTAAATTTTTGCTCTTAATTCTTCACTAAAATTGGTAGACGGTGAGTGTGTCTTGGATCCAAAGTCCAAGCCTCACCTAAGAGACCTCACTTCTTTCAATTCTTCAAAGTTTTTGGAAAAGTCTTAAGTTTAGTTTTCTCTTCATGATTGATTATTTCTAGACTCTTTTTGAATTTAAAAAGTGATTTTGATCTAAGGATTTTAGTAAGTAACTAGAAGCATATTTGGCAAGGCAAGGCTTGGTACTTAAGCAACCCTAGTGGTTCACCTCCCTTACCTGGAATATTGCTTTCAAGTGAAATCTTTAGTCTTTATTTCAAGAAAACATCTAAGTTCATCACAATGTCTAGAATACATTCTTCTAGAATCAACAATTCTCATGAAAAACAATTCACCCTTCAAACTCTAGTTCACAAACTCAATGAGATGGAAAGAAAAATAAGTCAAGAAAAAGTCCACAATGAGCTAGATAATGNCAAGATTCACAATGAGNTGAAAATGCTAAAGAGTGAACAAGCTAGAAATAGGGAGAGGTCTAGGAAAAATCACACTATAGACTTTCAAAGTAAAAGAGAATTCCTAGATAAGCTCCAAAAGTTACAACAAAGCTCTATGACTGTNGAAGAATATAGGNAAAAGATAGAGCTATACAAAATGAGGGTAGGAATTGTTGAGAGGGAAGAAATTACCTTAGCCAGATTTTTGAATGGGTTAAATTTTGACATAAGGCATNAGGTTGAGTTACTACCTTATAAAGATTTGAATGATCTTGTCCAAATGTGTATTAAGGTAGAACAACAATCTTCCAAAAGAGAACAAGAGAGAATAGACCTAGAAAGAAAACAAGAAGAAAGAAGAGAGCAAGAGAGAAGAGAAGAAGAAGAAGAAAGAGAGAGAAGAGAAGAAGAGAAAAGAGAGCAAGAGAGAAGAGAAGAAGAAGAAAGAGAGAGAAGAGAAGAAGAGAAAAGAGAGCAAGAGAGAAGAGAAGAAGAAGAAAGAGAGAGAAGAGAAGAAGAGAAAAGATAAGAAGAGAAAAGAAAGCAAGAGAGAAAAGAAGAAGAGGCACGAAGAGAAATAGAAAGAAGAGAGGGAAGCCAGGAAGAAGAGCCAATAAAGCAAGAAGAAGAACAAGAACTAGGAAAAGAGCAAGCACCACCTCCTCCTACAATCCTCATAGAACCAAGACTTTTAAGGGGAGGTTTTCCATCCTTTAACTTTTCTTCTTCTATCTTTGAATTTTTCCATTTTAATTTTAATTTTTCTTTCAAAGAAATTGCCATACCATATTTTCAAAATTTAGAATTTTCAACACATGGCAATTCACAACTTGAGTTATGGTTACCTCTTTGGTTACCACTAACTCAAGACAAAAATAAATTTTTGAAAGAAGTAAAGCTTCATAAAACTATAAAACTTGAACAATTTAACACTAGGAAGCCTATTCTAAACATACTTTTTCATGCATCTTGTTGGGTCAATTGAAATTAATCAGTGATATGTTTGATGCTTATTGCAGATTCACATTTGACCCTGGAGGAACTTGTATAGAACCAACAAAAATAAGTCCTCAGAATAAAGACGACCCACCAGATTTGAGGACAAATCCTTTCCAAGAGGGAGGGGATGATGACTTGGGCTCAAGCCCAATAAATAAAGTCCACTAGACCAAACCAAGAAGAAGGACAAAGAGGTCATTTACACAAGAAGGGGGTGAGCTTAGCATGACAAAGGGGTGCACCAGAAATCCTTTGCACATTAGAAACGCTGTCACATGCTCCCCATATTGTAAACGTGTAATACATGTAGGCTTCTAGAAGCTTAGCACATTTAGCACATGTTTAGAAACGTGGAATGTGATCCATCTTGGATGAGCA
>NC_028358.1:16375308-16377520 GCF_000741045.1 Vigna radiata var. radiata | reverse complement strand
AGCCAGTTCTCCTCTGAAAGTCCTCTCCTGTGCTTCTCTAAATCTCTATCACCTAACTTCCTTCCATTCTTGAAAGCCTTCTGAGTTAGTCCATCCACCGAAGCACATCACACATCTCATCAATCCATGATCAACCTTCACTGTTGCACCGTTCTACAGTTTTTCATAGCATACATCCGCTGCCACCACGTTACTCTTTAACCAGCTTACGGAACATTGTCATAGCACCGTAGATGGAGCTATCAAAAAAGGGGGAGATTGTTGAGATTGTTGACAACACAATATCTATATTACTCTAGTTTTTTATGATGACAACACATTTCTTAATAACACACATATGTTGTTGTTGTGTTACATGTTCTTATGTTGATTGATTGATATATCTGTTGAACATGTTTAAGTGTTGTATTGATGTGTGAATGCATACATATTAAGCTTGTACATGTTACATCATTTCTGGTTGCATTGCACATGTTTTAAAGCATGAAAACCACAAGCACTTTTATGAACTTATAACTATGTGATAAAGATGTAGTACAGTCGACTCTATTATTAATTGATTCGACTATGCTAAAATCTTTGTACAGATTTTGAGAATCAGTGCTTTGTGAGATTTTGAGAAGGAAAGAATTTCAAAATGATTTTATATGTCGAAGTTGACTATGTGCGCCACATATTCGAGTGTATTAGTTATCTCTTTTGAAATTGTGTTATGCTTTTGCACTATAACGGTTATATTTTCAAAAGTTAGTTGAGCACTGATTAGTTGGTCAACTATATTAAATGAGTTTTTATTTTGGTTGACTGTATGCTACCAGTTTGACTGATCAACTATTATAACTGTCATAACTCAGTCGACTGAATTAGTAGCATATTTGACTAAGAAACTGTCTGTTAAACAGAAAACTATAAATAGACTGAACGCGAAGCTATTCAGAGACTTTTGATGATCTAACAATTTCATTTCTGTTTCAGATTGAGATCTCTGGTTTTTAGAGCTCCAAGAATTCTCCAAGAAGACGGTGGTGATCTTTCTTAAAAGATATTCAAAGGGAGATTGACTGCGCACACATTGCTTGATCACATTCTACACATTTAAGGTATTTTTGGTTTGATCAAGATTATGGCTTGGCATCCTTGAAGACTGCTATATTGGACCTATTGTGATTATAGGGGATGGACTCGTGGAGTCTGGTTCACTTTAAGGATTGTTCAAAGTGGTGGTTGGCAGATTGCAGGAGAGGGGACATCTTGCTGCATTTCTTGTTGTGTGTATAGCCTATATTTTGGTTAAGGGTTGTTAAAACCGCAACCATTATAGTGCCTTTGCTTCCTGGGTTGGAAGGATACTAAATGTAAGCATTGTTGGCCGAACCAGTATAAAAACCAGTGTTTTATTTTCTCTATCCCTGCACTCTTACTTTACAGTCGACTTTACTTTTAGCGCAGTTAACTACGTTTTTCTGCTGCATACGAATTTTTATGACTTGCACTTCAAGAAAGTTTGAAAAGTTTAATACTTTGATTTCAAGATTGTGAAAAGACTTTGTTTTTGATAAACCATCAATTCACCCCCCTCTTGGTGTAAAAAGAAGCCTACCTGTTTTCCAACACCTGCCACGTTCCATGTTCCACGTTCAAGCATCAATCATAGAAATAAGTAATATATGTTATTTGATTAATAACAAATTGACATTCCGCCCCCCAGAAATTGTGTACTTTTCAATTACTGAGGTGAGATTTGGAGGGATCGAAGTTAAAAGCTCTAATGTGCCCCTCTATATTTATATTATTCCACTTTCAATTTTGCTAAGTTAATATAATCGATTCTAAATAATAAAGAATCAATTCAAAGCGTTATAAATTAAGAAATGTATATGAGCTTTTAATGATTATGACCTGGTGACATTAGTGACAACGTGGTTGGATATTGATCACACATTTGTTTAAATATTAAAAAGCATAGAAATAATGCACGAGAGAGTTCAAATTTGTTTTTCTAATAATGTTAGTCATAATATTTGTTGACGGATTGGCAAGTGTACCAAATCGTACAAGTAATATAAATGGTAAGACCAAGTATCGTTTTTCCCAAGAGACTCGTATGGCTTTCTCTTTCGCGTGAATTAAAATAATAAGACTTGAGAAATAAAATTTAATAAATTGGATTTTGAGGATAAAAATATTAACATGCAAAATAAATGTTGATTCA
>NC_028358.1:16372521-16374013 GCF_000741045.1 Vigna radiata var. radiata | reverse complement strand
AATAACGACAAACAACGATATATCAAATGAGTTAAATGATAAAAGCCTTAAGCATAGATGATAACCCAACAATGATCAATCAAAACATATGGAGACCATATAAATAATCAATAGTTTCAATAAGAGAGAGTATCAAAAGATTACATTGAATTCCCCAACAACAATAGGGTTTAGTTCACCATAGTCATGGTGAAACTAGATGAAAAATGGAAGAAGAATGAAATAGCAAACCCTAGAAAAGATGAAAAGGAGCCTAAGCATCCAAGAGATCTTCCCTAGAGAAGCAAAATTAGGTATGGTCGTCTTCCCCTGTCAAAAGAATGACTCTGAATTCGTAGTAGGGGTATTTATCGGTAAGGAGCGCGTCAAAATCAGGCCCAAGTCCAGCGTGCCACCGCCGGGCGGTTCAAGTGTGCCGCCCGGCAGTTTCCCATAACCTGCCGCCACCGCCCGGCGGCAATCGCCACCGCCCAGCGGTTTCCTTCGCCAGCGCCCGGCGGCAATCGCCACCGCCCAGCGGTTTCTCTCAGCTTGAGATGTTGCCTACTCCTCGTCCTGGACCGCCCGGCGATTTAAGTGTGCCGCCGGGCGTACGTCGATTCTTCAAAACCTCATTTTTTTGTTCTCTTCTTGAGTCAACGACCTGTATCTTCAACTTCATTTTCTACTTCTCTCAAATTAGCTTCAAAACAATGCAAAATAAGCATAAAATCGCTAAAAACAGCTTTTAAATCTCTCCAGACTCATTTATTGAGTTTTGCTTGATTCTAAGCTCATTCCGAGTTGTAAAGGGTGTAATTTGGTCCAAATTGACATATGAAAATCACTGTTTTTCAACCTTCATCGACACCCCAAACTTAGAATTTTGCTTGTCCTCAAGCAAAACAAACACAAAACAAAACTTGGCTTTATACTGTGTCATCCAATGCCTCAACAATTCCAAAGTACATGACAAAATCACTCAACTCAATATCTTTAGTGAAATCCAAAATAAGATGCATGCATGCTTTCAATCCAGAAATTGCACAATAGATGTTATACACTATGAATGATCAATCCACTAAGTAAAAATGTACTCATGAAATTTAACAATTCATACCAAGCAAGTGTGTCACTCAATCACTCAAGTGTTTAAGGTGACACTCCAACTCTCTATTGTTCACAAGTCACATGAAACAAAATTGCCATTCATCTCAAACAGTCAACATCCTTACATGCAAATGCCATCAAAAGGACTTTTCCAAGGCTTGTACTGAGGTTGGGCTAACAAGAAAGAATTGGTTTTTCTAGAATACAAAATCCTTGAGTCAAGAAAGCTATTAAAATATTCAACAATTAAGCACAACTCTCTTCCTTACCAATCTCTCTCATTCCCAACTTTTCCCTTTTCTTTTTCTTTTGCATCGAGCTCTTCTTCATGCTTTTCTTCTTTTCTTTTCTTTTTCTCATGAATTTTTCTTTTCACAACATTTGAGCTCAATGCTTTTCACTT
>NC_028358.1:16369118-16372136 GCF_000741045.1 Vigna radiata var. radiata | reverse complement strand
AAACTCTGGAGCTCAAAATCTCACACACATGCTTCCTCACACAATTCATTCATACACCATGCCTAGCATCATGACCACAATCATAAATTCATCATCCATCTATTTCCTAGATATCAACATGCATTACAACTAAATTTTCTTTCACATCAAATAATCATCAAAAGATCCATCATGCACACCAGTTAGTCAAACATTTTCAGACCAAGTAATAAAGCCAAGAATACACACCAAAATTAAAATTCAACCTATTCTAAAAAATTAAAATGCAAGAGTGCAAGAAGAAATTCTAAGTAGCGCTTGTTTAACGTCACGAGCCTGACCCAAACCTAGTTGGCACTCGTCAGTAAGTGCACTATCTTCCACCACCCATCAGTAGGTGTACCGTCCGGATATCCTTCAGTGGATACCAAAAATTTAGCATCCCTTAGTAGATGCTACCCAAGAATTCTTCACAAAATTCAAAAGTACAAGTTCCAAAGAAAATAAAACCAAAACCGAAAAAGAAAATTGTTCCTAAGAATACAAAATTTTTCCAACAAGTTCAGCCCTTCTTCTTTGCATTGGGATCTCCATCATCCCACCAGCTCACTTTTCTTCGGTCCACCTTTTTGGTCACTTTTGAATATGGTCTTTGAATCTCCACCATTCCTTTTTCCTTCAGCTCCTTGATCATCCATTCCTTTCTCTTAAATCTCACCTTGCTCCCTGGTAGGAGTGGATCTTCTTTTGCTCTTGAATGAATGGTTCTTCTCCCTTTATTCTCAGGCACCTGCAAAACACAACAGTTGTCAAAATAATCATTACCTGTTAAGCTTTCTTCTTGTTCTCCATTCACCTCTGGCTTCTCAAATGTTGTTTTTTTCACTGTCTTAATCTCATCCCCTTCACGGCCAGTATAGAGAAATAAATACTTCAAATCTCTCATCATTATTCTTCCATTATGAACATCAATAAACATCTTTGATGTTGCCATGAAGGGTCGCCCAAAAATCACAGGATGCTCATCTTCTGTTTGAACATCCATGACAATGAAATCTGCTAAAAACTCAAGACAGTCTATTCGCACAACAATATCTTCCACCATTCCTACTGGCCTTTTTTTAGAACCATCTACCGTTGTTATTGTCAAATCAGAGGGTTTCAACACAAGCCCACCAATTTCCTTCAAAAGTTTTGTGGGTATCAAGTTGATGCTGGATCCAGAATCTATCATAGCTTCCCCATCCCAATCATTCAGGGAACATAACAGTGTCAAACACCCTGGATCTTTAGCCTTAGGAGGATAATTACTCTTTTATGGGTGAATGACAAGATCCTCTTCTTCATCAGTAAGTTCCATTTCATCCTCCTTGTTACTTTTGATTCTTTCTGAATGGGGAGGACTTTGCTCATTTTCTAAAGGTGACACCATCACTTCACCAACTTCTTTTTCCTTATAATTTTCCTATCCCTCATCTTCACTGCTCATGGGTTCAAAGAATTCACCCATTAACGTCTCTTCTTCTTCACTATTAACCACATGGAATGGTTCAATATCTTCCTCCCAACCGTCTTGACTGTCTTCGTCCCAACCACTCTGGCTTGTCATAATCTTGCATTCCCTCTTAGGGTTAGCCTTAGTGCTGGCCCTAAACTGGTTTTTTTCTATAATTTCTATCCTTGTTGCCAGCTGCCCAATTTGTGACTCCAGTGATTTAAAGTTGGCCTGATTGTTATTCATTTGCTGCTCATATCTTTTGTATAAGTCATCAAATCGATTACTCAGGGCCCTGACAGACTCAGTCAAATTACTCACTTGCTGCCATAGAGGTAATGGTTGTTGTTGCCGGATGTTCCCTCCTTGTCCAGAAGACGCATTCTGGCTTTGCCCAATACTTGGATGATTTTTCCAACCTTGGTTAGAACTACCTTGGTTGAAAGTTCCTTGTTTGTACGGAAATTGGGCCCCCATGTAATTCACGTCCTGTTGTTGCATCTCCTCTGTAAAAGCACATTGACCGTTAATATGGTCACCACCGCATAATTGTTGAGCCTGGGAAATATTTCTGAGCCCCCGAGGAAGTTCAGAAACAACCTTTAGCAACTTGTCCAATTTCTGACTGANGAGGTGATTTTGTGCTGCTGCTGCGTCTTCAGTGGGGAGATGTAAAAGTCCTCCTTTTTGCGTGCCTCTTTCATTCTGCGACACTTCATTGAGAGCCATCTCTTCAATTAAATTGTGCGCCTCATCTGCTGTTTTTCTGTTAATACTGCCTCCAGCCGAGGCATCTATCATCATTTTGGTCTGAGCGTGCAAACCTCCAAGGAACGCTAGCAAGTATGAAGCTTTATCAAACCCATGAACTGGGGTTGCTCTCAACAATCCTTTGAATCTATCCCATGCTTGCCCCAATGTTTCTTCCAGTCCTTGTTTAAAAGAAGAGATTTCTAACTTCCCCTGATTGATCTTTGGTGGTAGGAAGAATTTAGTAATAAACTATTGGACCACTACTTCCCACGTCCTGAACATCCCCTCTGGGAAAGAATTCAACCAGTCTTTTGCATTCCCTCCCAAAGAGAAAGGAAACAAACTAAGTTTGACTCTGTCGTCCGTCACTCCAGTTATCTTCACTGTGTTGCAAATTTCTCCAAAGACTGTCAAATGCTTGTAAGGATTTTCATTTGACAACCCATGGAATTGGTTGTTCTAGACTAACTGGATAAGTGCCGGACTCATCACCATGCTGGTTGTATCGTCTGTTGGCACTGCAATGTTGTTAAAATTCAAGTGGCCAACTGTGTTAGCTGCATCCCCTAGAGTGCGTCTGGGAGGAGGTTGATTGGCCATCTCCTCAAGATTTGGTTCAACGGTCTCAGGTGGAGTAACTTCTGGAGAAAGAGATTTTTCACAAAAAGGGCATCTCTTCCTCCTCTCGTATGCTAGACCTTCTAGCAAAGGTTGTTGGTTTTTCCTGCTTCTAGTATGTATTGTCTCCTGCATGCACAAGAAACACACCCTAAAAGCACTTTTAAAGAAAA
>NC_028358.1:16354712-16368283 GCF_000741045.1 Vigna radiata var. radiata | reverse complement strand
AAATTAGGTCTGGCCGTCTTCCCCTGTCAAAAGAATGACTCTGAATTCGTAGTAGGGGTATTTATAGGTGAGGAGCGCGTCAAAATCAGGCCCAAGTCCAGCATGCCACCGTCGGGCGGTTCAAGTGTGCCGCCCGGCGGTTTCCCATAACCTGCCGCCAGCGCCCGGCGGCAATCGCCACCGCCCGACGGTTTCCCTCGCCAGCGCCCGGCAGCAATCGCGGTTTCTCTCAGCTTGAGATGTTGCCTACTCCTCGTCCTGGACCGCCCGGCGGTTTAAGTGTGCCGCCGGGCGGTACGTCGACTCTTCAAAATTTCATTTTTCTGTTCTTTTCTTGAGTCAACGACCTGTATCTTCAACTCCATTTTCTACTTCTCTCAAATTAGCTTCAAAACAATGCAAAACAAGCATAAAATCGCTAAAAACAACTTTTGACTCTCTCCAGACTCATTTATTGAGTTTTGCTTGATTCTAAGCTCATTCCGAGTAGTAAAGGGTGTAATTTGGTCCAAATTGACATATGAAAATCACTATTTTTCAACCTTCATCAGTATTTTTTAAATCATAATCATTTTTATTAATAACTTATTATAGCTATTAAATTTTTCAAAGTAATTTATTTGAATGTGACTAAATTTTTGGTCTAACTTTTCATTTGAATTTTTATCGTCATCGCCGACTTTTTAAATTTGACTTTTTATAACTGCTTATGTAGTTGTTAACATATCATGGTCCTTTGGTCGTTGTTGAATTCTGCCTAATTTCTATCGTGACCTGGCCTAGCCAGGTCGTCTCAACTATTTGCTTGGACTAGAGGTTGATAAGACAGAGATGGAGACGCCATAATCTAGCAGATTGATAAGTAAAGGAATAATCACCACAAAGATGTTAATATTTATAAGAATCAGAGTTCTAAACCAATAACCAAGAGATTCCTCTCTCAAAAATGAAAATCCATGTTATGACTTCCAAATTGGCTACATATGTCAGTATGTCTTGACCTTTAGTTTGAAACAACCATCCCAACATTCATTTTAGGGTCAACCAGTCTCGACTGTTAGTCAAACTTAACCTGCTTAATCTTCGACCCAACCCATTCTGTCTTAATTTTCCCCATATCGGTTTGTCTGGACCGCTAATCCACGATGAGTCTTGGACTTCGATAGACCCTGACTATTCTTGATACACATTGTCTCTTCTAAATCTTTGGCTTGGTTTGATGCATCTTAGTTTTTTGTCTCAATCTTATTTTCTAAAATGACTTATTATTTTTTTTCCACAATAATCTATCCTAACCTTCAGTTTATCACTCAACTTAATTTCTATTTAAATTTAAAGTATTATTTTTTTATAATCAATTAAAATCTTTTAGTATAGTCATACTTATCTTTATCCTAAAATTAACACATACCTAGAAAGATACATTGAAGACTTGATTTATGTTTTAACATACCCATCTTAATCATAAAACTTTTAAAAGGAGAGGAAGAAACATAAGGTGTGGGAATGTTGTTGAATCTAATAAAAAAAATTATTTACGGTGTAGACTATTTTAATTTTTTATATGAAAAAAGTTAATTAAGATGTTTTCACATAACTTATAAAATATAATAATATAATAATATTTATTATGATTTTAAGTATTGTGATCTATAACTATAACTCAATTATCATAAACCTCTGTTTTTAGGTCATTTTTTTTCTTATATAACATAGTTTTATTTCTAATTTACGTAGATAGCACACTGTAGTTCATATTTACATGGATAACATGGTTCTATAAAAGATTAAAATTCGGTTTCTAGGAAACCGAATTCTCACTTCTTATTTTAAAAGTTTTTACAAAAAAGTATGTTAAAATTCGGTTGTTGGGAAGACGAATTCTGACTTTGTTTTTTCAAAAATATATACTGAAAATCTTCAACGGTTTTGTTAAGTCCCTGGCAAGTGTACCAGATCGTTATCAAGTAATATAAAATGGGTAAGTCCAAGTACCGTTTCCCAAAAGGACTCTTAGGCCTTAACTTTCGTGTAACCTAATTGCATAAGACTTAAGAAGAAATTGATTTTAAGTTTTTAAATGCAAAAACAAAAATACACATGCAAGATGCAGTGCATCAATTGGCTAAAAGAAACTATGAATGAATGGAGTTGTTGGGGTTTACAATTTCATCTTATCCACCCTCTTATATCTACTTTTCTTATCTAATTTGCTTATTTATCATATTGTCATGCAAACTTTCTTGGTCTACCCTTAACCCCATTCCTTGGCGAAAAGAGCCTATTACTAATTACTGGCTTGCTATTCCTGACCTCCCCTAGTAATTAATAATGCATGATAAACAAAAGCAAAATACAATTGATCGTCCTACCTCTATTCCTAGGTGGTATTAGCATAATCAAGGAATTCCCCCCAATTCATTACATTACTGTACATTCCCGTATTAATAAAGACAAACAACATTTACCGAATGAGTTAAACGATAAAAGCACTAAACAAAGGTAAGGAACCCAACAATTGATAAAGATAAGCATATGCAAGAATATAAAGAAGATAAGAATTTTGATATAAGAGAGTTTCAAAAGATTACATTGTTCCCCAACAACCTAGGGTTTAATTAACCATAATCATGGTGAAACTAGATGAAATATAATGAAAGAATGGAAGAAATAACCCTAAACTTGGTAGATTGGAGCCTAAGCATCCAAGGAACCTCCTCCAAGGTATGTGGAACAACTCTGGGCGTTTCTCTATGCCAAAAGATTGAGTTTTGATTCGCACTGGGTCTATTTATAGACCAAAAAGATTACAGAAAGATAACATAAAGATTATAGACAACCACTCAGGCGCCTAAGTAAACCGCTCAGTGGTTTCCCCTTTAGCCGTTGGACCGCTCAGCGTTCAATTTTACCACTAAGCGGTTTGTCCCTAATCGTTTTGGACGCTCAGCAGTCCATTCTGACGCTCAACGGTCCCTTTGAGTCTTCTTTTAATCCTCTTCCTTCATCTTTCACGAGTCTAAGTCCACCTTGATTTACTTCCTTCTTCAATTCTCATCAAAACCCTACAAAACAATGTAAAAACAAGCATAATATCTTTAAAACCAACTTTTGACTCTCTCATGACTCAACTAAGTGTTTTACTTGATTTTAAGCTCATTCTAAGCCATCAAGGGTGTGTTTTGATATCAAATTTAAGTATGAAAATAACGGCTTTTAGACCGTTATCACAACCCCAAACTTAGAACTTTGCTTGTCCTCAAGCAAACAAGACAAAACTTGACTTTCCACTTCTTCACCAAATAGTTCAACTCTTTTCAAAATTCCTTTTTCTCACACCAAGTTATTATACAATTCAAGATTTTCAATGGAATCCTATAAAGATGCATGCATGTTTTCAATCCAATTCAGTTCACAAAATCAACTTTTTCCCAACAGATGTTTTGTTCATGAATGATCAATCCACTAAGCATAGATGTAAACATGGATTTCAACAATTCTCACCAAGCAAGTGTTTCACTCAATCACTCAAGTGTTTAGGAGGTCACTCTACTCTCTACTTTTCACATGTCACATAAAACAATATTGCCATTCATCTAAAACAATCAAAATCCTCACATGCAAATGTCATCACAAGGACTTTTCCAAGGCTTGTAATGAGGCTGAGCTATCAAGAAAAATTGGTTTTTCTGAAATACAAAATCCTTGAGTTAAGAGAGTTTAAATCATCATTCAAAGTTCAAGCACACTCTCTTTTTAACCAATCTCGCTCATTCCCAACTTCTTCCCTTTTTCCTTTACTTTTACATTGAGCTCACTTTACATGCTTTTTCTTTTCTTCTTTTCCTTTCATTTTCTCATGCATTTTTCTTTTTCAACTTTTGAACTCAATGCTTTTCTTTTGCTTTTCAACTTTCCCACACAACCCCAAACTTGAACCTTTTCAAAACATACAATTACTCTCAACCCAACTCAAGGTAAATCAATTCAAACCGGGGTTTTCATACTGTTTAAGGCCAAGGTTCAAAAAGGGTATATCATTTAAAATACTTTGGGCGAAAATTTGGCTAAGTAAGGGCTTCCAAGCATGGCCTTGATCATATGACATAAACATGCAATTCAATCAATTATCAAGACTAAGGCAATATCATTCATGGTTCCCT
Organism: Vigna radiata var. radiata; assembly: GCF_000741045.1. Lineage (NCBI taxonomy): Eukaryota > Viridiplantae > Streptophyta > Magnoliopsida > Fabales > Fabaceae > Vigna > Vigna radiata. The sequence goes on along the minus strand of NC_028358.1, from coordinate 16,364,120 downwards.
GTGCACAGTACACACATCAATAAAAATTCTGGGGCTCAATACCTCACACAACATGCTTTCTCACTTATCACTCATGTATCTTGCTTAGCATCATAATCACAATAATAAACCACTTACACATTTGTTTACACATTTAGTGAACCATTCACCTGGATATCAGCATACACACGCTCTTAATCATCATCCACAATCAATCATCATCAGTGAATAACTTATCATGCAATATAAAATCAAACCATCATCAGAATTAGTGTACAAGCCAAGCATAGACACAAAGATAAAATTCTCCTATACTACAAATCCAAAGTACAAAAGAAGAAAGAAAAACCCCTATCCAAGTGTTGGCATCCATTAGTAGATGCCCTCAGCGCAAATCATCATCTGAGTCGTACTCATCCCCCTCCTAAGCATCCTCAAAATCATTGTCATCTTCATCTCTGTCTGATGCTCCAACTGCTACAGACCTACTGCCCTGTGCCTGCTCCTGAGGTCAAGCCATCGCACTATGGAACTCATCCATATTCCACCTGTGCACTGGTGGCGTGTCATACAGTCCTATAATCATCTCAGCAGTGGCCACCTGCCCTCTTCGGAGAGACTTCATCCTCACCTCCATCATGGACATATACATGTCCCTCATTTGGAAAGGCCCAGCATGTCACGCCGGTGCATCTGCATGTACGTCCTCCTGCTGTGCTGCTGGCCTCCTAGGACGTCTCCTAGGAATTGCTCCGGCTGGCTCTCCCTCGGCGAAAAGAGCCTACTACTAGTTACTGGCTTACTATCCCTAGTCTCCCCTAGTAACTAGCAATGCAAGTATCACAGAAGCAAAATACAATTGATTGTCCTACCCCTATCCCTAGGTGGTATTGCGTAATCAAGGAATTCACCATCAGTTCATGACTTCCCCGTACGTCCCCGAATCGACAAAGGCAAACATCTTTATATCGAATGAGTTAAACGATAAAAGCTTTGAGCATAGAAAAAAACCCAACAAATAATCAAAGCATATGCAAGCATATAAATAAAATAAGAATTTCAATAAAAGAGAGTTTCAAAAGATTACATTGTTCACCAACAACAAAGGGTTTAGTTCACCATAGACATGGTGAAACTAGATGGATTTAAATGAAAGAATGAAAGAATAAACCCTAGTGGATTTAGAGGTAAAGTTTGTGAGAATTAATGTAGGATTTGATTGATGTGACAGTTAAAAAAAATTTGTTTAATTGGTAGAAAATGAAGATTACCAAAATGCCCCTAAGTATTAAAGTAATATAAAATGATATTTGTTAATGTTAATTTAATTGTAAAAATGTTTATTAAGAATAAAAAATTTAGAATAATTATTAAAAATAATTTAAAAAATTTAATTAAATTATAATTTAGTGAAATTAATGAATTGAGTTAAGAAATAAATTGCCTTAAGAAAAAAAAACATTTATCTTTTCAATTCTTTTCAGAAATAAAATGTATGGTTATTGTCAATCCGTGTTTTAAATAATTAAGAAATGACAATGCACAATCGTTGTGAATTGTATGCTGATCAACTTGCCAAAGAGTAATATTACATTTTCTAATAGACTAATTTATTGCCTGCCAGTGACAAAACACAAAAGCCTCACTTCTTATTTAACTAAGAAAGGTAAAGTAAAGATTTTATGTAAGAAATTGTATTTTAGGCATTTCCTAACTTATTTTGAGAAAAGATGCAAGCGAATAGAGAAATTACTCAACCAACATACCTGTAAAATTATTTCACTAGGAAGCGACTTGATTAATACTTCACTGCGTTAAACCAGAAAATATATATATATATATATATATATATATATATATATATATATATATATATAAAACAGTGTCTCATTATCTTCTCGGAAAAAGGATTCCGAAAACATCTTAACCGATTGAACTTTGAACTATAGTTTCTAGTGCTCAAAATTTCTAAGCAAGGAAATAGAGTGCGAATTTGAGAGTCTTACAAAGCAGACATACTGGTGATGGTCATGAGCACATGTAAGTGATGCATTCTGCGAGTGCAGTGTTTAATTACGGGAATGGCGATCATTCCTTCGCCTAAGGAAACGACATGGAACCATAGGAGTGGGCCCAGTCGCCGAGGCCGAGAAGGGTGGCCGAAGCGCTCCGGCCACTGGAGAAGGTGTTCTAGGCCGAGAAACCTGCGCCACCACAGATGGAGGTGGATTAACGGCGAGAGGCCGTAGCTCAGGGCTCTGTATAGCTTGTACACCACCAAGCCCTTCTTCATCGTTCGATTGTCTTCTCCGCCACCTTTTGCCACTTCACCACACCAGAGTGTGAGACCGAGCCCAACCACCACCACCACGAAGCAAAACGGAGGAGTTGCAAGGAACCCAAGGTCGCCTATGTAACCGGATCCGCACATGCTATCATCGTTGCATGCTCCACTATGACGGATAGCTTCTTCTTTATCATCATTGACCCACGGTGGTTGCATCCTCCATCATCACCAACACATTCGTCTTCATCGTCAAGGACGCTGCATCCTCCATCGTCAACGTCCAATGTACACAACATGGTATTGGAGGGGTTGGGTAACCGAATACAACGTCCAACGTCCAACGTACACAGCTATGCGTTCTTCTTCTTCATGGCTATAACCAATATGGCAGTGATGTAACCGGATACACACTGCGCCTTCTTCTTCTTCATTGTTATAATCGAATACGACAGTAGTGTAACCGGATAACCGGATACAGCTACGCCTTCTTCTTGTTCATGGAATGTAACCAAATACGCCTAGAGATATAACAGAATACGCACGCTTCTTCATCGTCTTCTCCAGCTCCAACCACAGCTTCTCTTCATCGATCACCTCCTTTCTTCATCTTCCAGCAACGCGACCTTCTTCATCTACCACTAACCCTGCAAAAATGACAGAACATGCTTCGCTAACAACAATTCACCCATACGGATCCTCACCTGAGCTCTGTGTTCATTCTCCTCTTCCAACGTGAGCTTTCTCTACAATGTTCTTCACTGTTGAATGGCTTTACGAAGCAACTTCAGAAGCTCATACCTGCTTTATCAAAAGCTTCTACCTCATAACAGTATACTCGTGAATGCACAGTGGACGTCTTAGCTGGGTGTTAACGGATTGGCAAGCGTACCAAATCGTATCAAGTAATAATAAATGGTAAGTCCAAGTATCGTTTTCCCAAAAGACTCGAAAGGCCTTATCGTTCGTGTGAATTAAGATCGTAAGACTTNAAAATAAAAATTAATTAATTGGGTATGAGAACAAAATATAAACATGCAAAAGAGATTGATTCAATTGATGAGAAGAAAACGATGGATGAATGGAGTTGTTGGGGGTTTATAATTTCATCTTATCCTCTCTCTCTTATTTACTCCTCTTGATTTATTTGCTTGATTAACTAATTGTTATGCAACTTTCTTAGCCTACCCTTAACCCGACCCCTTGGTGAAAAGAGCCTCTTACTAATTACTGGCTTGTTATCCCTAGTCTCCCCTAGCAATTAATAAAGCATTATAGAGCAGAAGTGAAAAACAATTGATCNTCCTACCCCTATCCCTAGGTGGTATTGCTTAATCAAGGAATTACTCACCAGTTCATGACATTACTGTACGTCCCCGTATCAATAAAGACAAACAACAGTTATCGAATGAGTTAAACGATAAAAGCATTAAGCACAGATGAGAACCCAACAATTAATAATCAAAGCATATGGAAACCATATAAATAAACAAGAGTTTCAATTGAAAAGAGTATCAAAAGATTACATTATTTCCCCCAACAACAATAGGGTTTAGTTCACTATTGTCATGGTGAATCTAGCTGAAAAATGGATGAAGAATGGAAAAGCAAACCCTAGATAAGAAGAAATGGAGCCTAAGCATCCAAGAGATCCTCTCCAGAGAGTGAAATTAGGTCTAGTCGCGCCCTTCTGTCAAAAGAATGCATCTAAACTTGCACTAGGGCTATTTATAAGTGAGGAGCGCAACAGAAAATAGGCCCAAGCCCAGCAGACAACCGCCCGGCGTCACACTTATTCCACCCGGCGGTTTCCCTCAAGTCGCGCTACCGCCCGGCGGCAAGGGTCTACCGCCCGACAGTTTGCCTCTAATCGCAAATCCGCCCAGCGCCCACGCCAGGTGCCTACTCCTCGCACTAGACCGCCCGGCGGTGTAATTTACCGTCGGGCGGTACGTCGACTCTTCATTTCTTCATTTTTCTTCCCTTTTCTTGAGTCTACGACCTTCATCTTTAACTTCATTCTTCACTTTCTCTAAAATGCTACAAAATAATGCAAAACAAGCATAATATCGCTAAAAATAGCTTTTGACTCTCTACAGACTCATTTATTGAGTTTTGCTTGATTCTAAGCTCATTCTAAGTAGTAAAGGGAGTAATTTGGTCTAAAATGACATATGAAAATAACTGTTTTTCAACCTTCATCACTGGGAACAGTGCAAGTGAACGTTGCAAGTGAGTAATATTTATTTTAACAAAAGATCAGTGCGTGATCTCAACTGGGAATTTATTTTAACAAGAGGGGCATTTCAAAGAAAGCCGCTTTCATCCCTCCAAATCTCTTCTTAGAGGGTGATTGAACGGTGCTCATATCCCGCAAATTGAAGAAGTGCAGCGGTAAAGAACTGGTTTGGCAGTCGAAGAAGTGCAGCAGTAAAGAACTGGTTTTGTTAATGTTGTTGTAAAACCAAAAACAGAAACAGTTTCTGGTTATCATTCTCTTATAAATATATATACCTTACAGACAAGAAACTTGAATAGCTTACTTGAGTGTTTTAGGGTTTTTCACGATCTGCTTCTGTTCTTTGCTTTCTCCCCTTTGTAGCCCCTTTCTTCTTATCCTCTGAAACGCTATCAAGAGCTTGACAGAAAAGATTTGTGTAGATTGTGGTTTGGAAGAATGATACAGGAGCTTTTTATGGGAAGATGTTTGATGACTCTATGATCAAGTGTTTGCCATCTTTAGCTTCCAGGGCAAAGGTGATAGACTGTGCTCTCGAGGAACTAGGCAACTGATGAGGAAGAAAAAAAGAAGTTAAAAGTTGCAGAAATTAAATAGCATGAAGATTTTCTACAAAGCCAAGAATGATAAAAAATAAGATGTACCCTTTTGATATCGGTCTAAAAACCGTTATTTTCATACTTAAATTTGATATTAAAATACACCCTTTATGGCTTAGAATAAGCTTTAAATCAAGTAAAACACTTAGTTGTGTCTTGTGAGAGTGAAAAGTTGGCTAGAATGGGTCTTCCTCTAATTCGGACTGGATGGATCTTCTTTCTTGATTCACAAGTATCTGCAAAATATTACAGCTGTCAGTATAAACAATACCTGATGTTCTATCTTCAGAAGCAGCTTCTCTCTCAGGCTTCTTATGTTCGGCTCTCCTTATCATTTTGACCTCTTCCTTCTCATAGCCAGTATAGAGAAGCAAATATTTCTCATCTCTCATCATTATCCTTTTATCATGGACACTAATAAGCATCTTGGACGTTGCCATGAAAGGTCTTCCCAAAATCACAGGAATCTCTTCATCATTGTCCACATCCATGACAATAAAATCAACTAAGAACTCAAGCTTCTCCACTTGCACAATTACATCGTCCATCATACCAATTGGTTTTGCCATGGATCCATCTGTTATCGTCACAATAACATTAGATGGTTTCAGCACTAGTCCTCTGAACTTTGTTAAGAAATGCTTGGGTAACATATTAAAACTAGCTCCAGAGTCTATCATGGCTTCCCCTACATCACACTCATTCAGAACACAGGAGATTGTTAAACATCCTGGATCTTCTACTTTAGGTGGGTGCTTTATCTTTTGAGGTCAATCTACAAACTCCTCTTCTTCTTCAGTTAATTCAACTCCCCCTTTCTTTTTTGGCTCAATAACGTCTTCTTCAGGATCCTCTTCTTCATCAGTGAGTTCAACTCTTTCTTCCTTTTCTGGCTCAACAACATCTTCTTCAGGATCCTCTTCTTCATCAGTGAGTTTAATTTCATCTTCACTGCTTCCTTTCTCATTGACTTCATTAACATTCATCCTCTCCTCATCTCCTTTTTCATTGTTTTCAAAATCAATTGGCTCCCAGTCTGCCTTCCTTTTATGGCTTGTTAGAATAGCTTTACACTCATCTTTAGGGTTAACATCAGTATTAGCCCTAAACTGATTTTTCTCTGTGGTTTCTATTCTTTTTTACAGTTACCCAATCTGTGTTTCCAATGACCTGAAGCTAGCTTGATCACTATTTAGCTGAGACTCATAGACTTTGAAGAATTTATCAAATCGGTCACTGAGGTCTCTGACTGTCTCTATCAAGCTGCTGACTTGCTGTCATAAAGGTGATGGTTGTTGCTGCCGAAAGCCTCCTACAGGTCCAGAAGGATTATTCTGATGTTGCCCAACACTAGGGTGATTCTTCCAACCTTGGCTGGAACTACCTTGGTTGAAAGCACCTTGCTTGTACGGATACTGGGCTCCCATGTAGTTAACATCATGCTACAACTCCTCGGGAAAAGCACATTGACCATTGATATGGTCTCCACCACATAAGTTGCAAAGTTGCTAAGTCTGAGTAACATTTCTTACCCTATTGGAAATTCAGCAAGGATCTTTGTCAGTTTGTCCAATTTCTAGGTCAGGAGATGATTTTGGGCTGCCATTGCATCATTAGCAGGGAGATGCAAGAGTCCTCCCTTCTGCGCGCCTCTCTCACTGTGTACCACTTCACTCATGGCCATGCTCTCAATCAATTCATATGCCTCATCTTCAGTCTTGGTATTTATGCTACCTCCAGCGGAAGCATCTATCATCATTTTAGACTGAGTATGGAGGCACCCTAGGAAGGCAAGTAGATATGAAGTCTTATCAAGCTCGTGGACAGGAGTCTTTTTTAGCAAGCCTTTAAATCTGTCCCATGCTCGACCCACAGTTTCCTCCATTCCTTGTTTGAATGTAGAGATCTCTAACTTCCCTTGATTAATCTTGGTTGGCAGAAAGAATTTGTTCACAAATTTTGCTGCCAACGCATCCCAGTTTCTGAATATGCCTTCCTTGAACGAATGCAACCACGCTTTGGCGTTTCCCCCAAGAGAGAAAGGAAACAGACTGAGTCTAACCCTGTCGTCAGAGACTCCATGTATCTTCACGGTATTGCAAATCTCACTAAAAGTGGTTAAATGATCATATGGATTTTCATTTAACATTGTGTGAAACTGATTGCTCTGAACAAGCTGAATAAGAGCAGGGTTCATAACCATATTGGTTGCATTGTCTATAGGCAAAGCTATGCTGTTGAAGTTCATAGGACCCACCATGTTGGATGCGTCCCCAAGTGTACGCCTAGGAGGTGGTTGGTCCGCCATCTCCTCAGTATTCTGTGCAGAGGTCTCAAAAGAAGAGTGCAAAAGTTCTTCACGAGAAGGAAATTTTTCACTTGTAGGGCGTCTAACTTTCCTCCTTCACCTGTCTGAGAGTCCTTCCAAGAGAGGTTGCTCGTCTTTTCTACTTCTAGTGTGTATTGTTTCCTGCATACACAAGAAACACACCCTTAAAGAACTTTTACAGAAAATAAAACAAAACAGAATAAAAACAAATAATTACAAACAAGTCAAATGTCAATCAATTCACACTACTAAAAATAACCTCGAGTCCCCGGCAACGGCGCCAAAAACTTGTTGACTCACTAGCAATAGTACTAGATCGTGCAAGTAATATAATCGGTAAAGCCCGATATCGTTCTTCCCAAGAGACTCGAAAGGTGTTTATCGTTCGTGTGAATCAAAATTGAAAGACTTGTAAAGAAGGATTAATTGTTGTGAATGCAAAGACAGAAAATAAACATGCAATGGGTTGATTCAATTGACGACAAAGGCTATGGATGAATGGAGTTGTTGGGGGTTTACTATTTCATCTTATCCGCTCCCTCTTATCTACTCCTCTTGTTTAATGTGCTTGATTATCTAATTGTTATGCAAACTTTCTTGGCCTACCCTTAACCCGATCCCTCGGCGAGAAGAGCCTATTACTAATTACCGGCTTGTTATCCCTAGCCTCCCCTAGCAATTAATAACGCATTAAGAACACAAGCAAAAACAATTGATCGTCCTACCCCCTATCCCTAGGTTGGTATTGCTTAATCAATTGATCGTCCAGTTCATGACAGTATTGTACGTTCTCATATCAATAGAGACAAACAACAGTTATCAAATCAGTTAAACGATCAAAGCATTAAGCGCAGATGAGAACCCAACAATTGACAATCAAAGCATATGAAGAATCATATAAATAAACAAGAGTTTCAATAAAAGAGAGTTTCAAAAGATTACATTGTTTCCCCCAACAACAANAGGGTTTAGTTCACCATTGTCATGGTGAACTTAGATGAAAATAATGGAAGAATGGAAAAGTAAACCCTAGATAAGATGAAAAGGACCCTAAGCATCCAAGAGATCCTCTCCAGAGAGTGAAAATTAGGTCTGGCCGCCCTCTTCTGTCAAAAGAATGAGAATGAAATCGTAACATGGCTATTTATAGCTGAGGAGCGTCATAGAAAATAGGCCCAAGCCCAGCGGACAATCGCCCAGCGGCACACTTATATCGCCCGGCAGTTTGCCCTTAATCCCGCCATCGCCCGGCGGTTTGCCTCTAATCGCAAATCCGCCCAACGCCCACGCCAGGTGCCTTCTCCTCGCCATGGACCGCCCAGGAGTGAATTTTGCCGCCGGGCGGTTTCTTGACTCTTCTTTTCTTCAATTTTCTTCCTTAATCTTCAGTCTAAGACCTTCATCTTTAATCCCAATCTTCACTTTCATCAAAATCACTACAAAACAATGCAAAACAAGCATAATATCGCTAAAAACAACTTTTGACTCTCGACTGACTCATTTATTGAGTTTTACTTGATTCTAAGCTCGTTCTAAGTCTTAAAGGGTGTAATTTGGTCTAAATTGACATATGAAAATAACTGTTTTTCAACCGTTATCAGTGAACTAAACCCTTTGTTGTTGGGGAGCAATGTAATCTTTTGAAACTCTCATATATCTAAATTCTTATTTATTTCATTTACTTGTCATATACTTGTTTATCAATTGTTGGGTTCTCATCTTTGCTAAATGTTTTTATTGTTTAACTCATTCAGTAAATGTTGTTTGTCATTATCGATATGGGGACGTACGGTAATATCATGAACTGGTTGGAAATTCCTTGATTATGCTACTACCGCCTAGGGATAGGGGTAGGATGATCAATTGTATTTTGCTTCTGTTCCCATTGCGTTATTGGTTACTAGGGGAGGCTAGGGATAGCAAGCCGGTAATTAATAATAGGCTCTTTTCACCAAGGGATTGGGTTAAGGGTAGGCTA
>NC_028358.1:16349600-16354207 GCF_000741045.1 Vigna radiata var. radiata | reverse complement strand
CTTTTCACCAAGGGATTGGGTTAAGGGTAGGCTAGAAAGTTTGCATGGCAATTAGATAAATAAGTGAAGTAAATAAGAAAAGTAAATATATGAGAATGGATAAGATGAAATTGTAAAGCCCAACAACACCATTCATCCATAGTTTCTCAAAGCCAATTGAATCAACTGCATTTGCATGTTTATTTTTGTTCTTTGCATTTAACCACCAACTTAATTCTTTTCTCAAGTCTTACGTGATTTTTTTACATGAAAAGTAAGGCTTAAGAGTCCTTTGGGAAGAACGATATTGGGTTTACCAATTATATTACTTGATAACGATCTGGTACACTTGCCAGTGGCTTAACAAGTTTTTGGCGTCATTGCTGGGGACTCATGGTTTAACTTATCTAGTAGTGTAAACTGATTAAGTTTGACTTGATTGTATATATCTTTTTATCTTTTTTTTTTATCTTTTTATTTTTTTTTTATAAAAATGTGCTACTAGGGTTTGTGCTTCTTGTGCATGCAGCAGGAGCCAAGACATACTAGGAGCAAGAAAAATACGCAACCTCTTCTTAAAGGCTTAAGCGAGGCAAGGGGGAGAAGGAGAGTCAGACGCCCATCTAGGGATTTGTTTCCTTCCCCTGAAAGATTATTATAACCTTCATCAGTAAGAAGAACAGAGGAGATGGCTGAAAGAACTCCTCTAAGATGCACTCTTGCAGACCAATCAAATGCGGTTGGCCCTTTCCATTTTAACAGCATAGCCATGCCTACAGATCAAACGACCAACATGGTGATGAATCCAGCACTTATACACCTGGTGCAAAGCAATCAGTTCCACAGCTTGTCAAATGAGAACCCCTATGACCATTTGACAACATTTAGTGAGATATGCAATACAGTGAAGATGGCAGGTGTATCCGATGATAGAGTGAGGCTTAGCTTGTTCCCGTTCTCATTGGGAGGCAATGCTAAGACATGGCTTAATTCCTTCCCTGAAGGGACATTTACTACATGGGAGACTATGGCTACAAAGTTTGTCAACAAATATTTTTCACAGTCTAAAGTTACTCAGGAAAGACTGGAGATCTCATCATTTAAGCAAGGCATGGAAGAGACTCTGAGTCAAGCATGAGAGCGATTCAAAGGCCTACTCAGGAAAACACCAGTTCACGGGTTTGACAAGACAACCCTTGTTCTTTCTTACCTTGGTGGACTAAACATGCAGTCTAAGATGATGTTGGACGCCTCAGCTGGAGGTGATATCAAACAGAAGACTGAGGATGAAGCCTATGACTTGATAGAGAGTATAGCAGCTAATGGACAAGATGCGTACAATGAAAGGGGCGCACCAACACAAAAGAGATGAGTCTTGAACTTACCTGCAGATGACGCAATGCTAGCTCAAAATCATCTTTTGAACTAAAAGCTAGATACATTGAAAAAGATCCTCTCACAACTTCCAAAGGAGATTCGTAATGTCTCCCAAGCACAGCAGCTATGTGATCTTTGTGGTGGTGACCATATCAATGGTCAATGTGCTATACTTGAGGAGATGCAGCAAGAAGCTAACTACATGGGGAACCAATTCCAGTACAGGCAAGGGAATTTCAACCAAGGCAATCCTAGCCAAGGTTGGAAGAATCATCCAAGTATTGGTCAACAACAGAATAACCCATTAGGGCAAACAGGAGGCTTCAGGCAGCAGCAACCTTCAACTATGTGGCAGCATGTTACGCATCTGACAGAATTTGTCAAAGATATGAGTGATAGATCTGATAAATTCATGAAAGTTTATGAGTCCAACCGTGTGAGTGATCAAGCTACTTTTAGATCACTAGAAATGCAAATTGGACAGTTGTCAAAAAGAGTAGAGACCACTGAAAAGAACCAGTTTATGGCTAACACTGATGTTAACCCGAAAGAGGAATGCAAAGCTGTGATGACAAGGGCTAAAAGAAGTGCTGAAAGGGAAGTTGTGGAGATTGGAAGCAGTGACGAAGAGGAGGAGAAAGAGGTCATTGAGATAAAAAGTAGCAGCAGTAAAGGGGAGGAAGAAGAGGAAGCAAGAGTTAGTCATAGTGAGCAGAAAAGAGAAATTTATAATCAAATGACTATAGTGCCTTCAGTTATTAAACAGATTCCTGCAAGGATGAAATTTTAGCTTGGAGATATGATAGATTTAGATGAAGATTATGATGAGCAGGAATTTGAGATTCAACCTCCGAAGAATTATCCGCCTAAAGCAAAAGATCTAGGTTGCTTGAATCTGACGTGCATGATTAATGATGTTGATATAGGAGAAGCAACGATAGATTCTAGATCTAGCATTAACCTGATGCCCATGCGTTTTTTTAAGAAAATTGGAGGGCTAACATTGAAACCGTCTAATCTTACTGTGACGGTGGCGGATGGATCAGTTAAAACACCATTTGGGATGGTGGAAAATGTGGTTGTATGAGTGGAGCAGCTCGAATTCTTAGTTGATTTTATCATCATGGGCATGGAAGATATGGAAAGATTTCCAGTAATTCTGGGAAGACCTTTCATGGCAACGTCCAAGATGTTTATTAGTGTCCATGATGCAAGAATAATGATGAGAGATAAAGAAAATGTGCTTTTATATACTGGCGCTAAAGAGAGGAATGTTAGAATTAAAAAGAGAGCCAGACATAAAAAGTTAAGAAGGGAAACTGTGTCAGATGAAGAGGACAACACATCAGGTACCAATTCTAACAATTGTAATGTTTTGCAGGTACCTAAAGATGAGGAGGTTGATAAAGGAGGTGTTATCCACTCCGAATATACACCACTTCCAATAGGAGCACAAGTGAGATTCAAGAATAAGAAGTGGCTTGTTATTAAGATTCGGGAAGATGGCAAGCTAGAAATCAGAAAACCATTCACAAGAGCCATAAAGAAAGTGGATAGAAGGCAAGTGATAAGTTGGGTTGATGAAGATCCCAACCGGGATGGAATGACTTGATTATATTTAAATCCCACCATGTATAAACATTTTATGTTTTAGGTTTATTTGATTTAGTACATGTAATTTATTAGGATTTTTGAACACTTTTTCGGTAGCATCTACTGAGGGATGTTAAAACTCTTATGTGTCCACTGAAGGATACAAGGTAAGTACACCTACTAAAGGGTGTTGGAAGGATAAGCACTTACTGATGGGTGCTAAGTAGGTTTGGGTCAGGCTCGTGACGTTAAACAAGCGCTACCTGGGAGGCAACCCAGTTGATTGTTTTGTTTCTAAATCCTGTGTTCAGTGCATTGCATGTTTAATTTTTGCATCTGAGAGGGGAAAGGCATAGAATTGAAAAATTGAAGGATGAAATTGAGTGCTATAAGGTAAGATTACTCAAAAGAAAGCAAAAGAAGGAGAAGTGAAAAAAACCGCAGACCACTGAGCGGTCCATTTTACCGCTGAGCGGTTGCGGCGCGATTTGTCTCAGCTTTACTTAAAAGCTGAGTGGTTTTTGAAGTTCTTCACTTTGAAACCCTTCTTTGCATTTCGCCTAAGCGGTCTCCTTAAGCCCTAGCATTCTCCTTTCACTTTCAAGAACTTTTTAGAGAGATTTTCTCACTTTCTCATCACCCACTCACCAAAAATTCAATTTTCTAGCTTGTTGAGTCAAAGTTTGGGGTTTTTGGTTGAGGGACTTGCATTGGAGAGGACATTCATCATCAATTGATCAATTTTTTTGCAAGCATTCAAAGTCTCCACTCAAGTAAGTATGCAAATTCATGTTTTAGGGTTTCTAATTTGGGATTTGTTGATGAACATGCTTAGGAACATGATAAATTGCTGCTTTTGATTTCTATGCATGGATTGTTGAATTAGGAACTATTTGAATCGATTAAATTGCATGATTTTGGTCTGGATTGATGAAATTAGTAAAAAGAGTGGAGATTAGGATCATTTAGGAAAAGATTTTGAAAAATCCTAGTCGCCACCGCTGAGCGGTCTGTTTCGGCGCTGAGCGGTGGCGCGGCTTGAGGCAAACCGCCTAGGCGGTCTTCTTGGATGCTGAGCGGTCTGCAGCAGTTTTGCCTAAATGTTGAAATTTTTGGATGTTTGTGTGTTGAGGGGCCCTGTTTTTCCTCAAGAATTGTATGATCTAAGTTAAAATGATGATACACTAACCTCTAATGATGTTTTTGTAGATATTGTTGGATGTATTTGATTTAATGCAGGAATGTCTACCTCAAGGAGAGTGAAAACAATGGGCAACAAAAGGAAGGAACCAGAGAGACCCTTGTTGACTCACTGGCAAGTGTACCAGATCGTGCAAGTAATATAATCGGTAATGCCCGATATCGTTCTTCCTAAGAGACTCGAAAGGATCGTTCGTGTGAATCAAAATCGTAAGACTTGCAGAAAAAGATTAATTGTGGTGGATGCAAAGACAGAAAATAAAGATGCAATGTGGTTGATTAAATTGATGAAAAAGACTATGGATGAATGGAGTTGTTGGGGGTTTACAATTTCATCTTATTCACTCCCTCTTATCTACTCCTCTTGTTTAATGTGCTTGATTATCTAATTNTTATGCAAACTTTCTTGGCCTACCCTTAACCCGATCCCTCGGCAAAAAGAGCCTATTACTAATTAC
>NC_028358.1:16311877-16349237 GCF_000741045.1 Vigna radiata var. radiata | reverse complement strand
ATTGACAATCAAAGCATATGAAGAATCATATAAATAAACAAGAGTTTCAATAAAAGAGAGTTTCAAAAGATTACATTGTTTCCCCCAACAACAAAGGGTTTAGTTCACCATTGTCATGGTGAACTTAGATGAAAAATAATGGAAGAATGGAAAAGCAAACCCTAGATAAGATGAAAAGGAGCCTAAGCATCCAAGAGATCCTCTCCAGAGAGTGAAAATTAGGTCTGGCCGCCCTCTTATGTCAAAAGAATGAGAATGAAATCGTAACAAGGCTATTTATAGCTGAGGAGCGTCACAAAAAATAGGCCCAGGCCCAGCGGACAACCGCCCAGCGGCACACTTATGCCACCCGGCGGTTTGCCTCTAATCGCGCCACTGCTCGGCGGCAGGGGGCCACCGCCCGACGGTTTGCCTCTAATCGCAAATCTGCCCCTTGGACCGCCTAGCGGTGAATTTTGCCGTCGGGCGGTTTCTTGACTCTTCTTTTCTTCAATTTTCTTCCTCTATCTTGAGTCTAAGACCTTCATCTTCAACCCCAATCTTCACTTTCATCAAAATCACTATAAAACAATGCAAAACAAGCATAATATCGCTAAAAATAGCTTTTGACTCTCGACTGACTCATTTATTGAGTTTTACTTGATTTTAAGCTCGTTCTAAGTCTTAAAGGGTGTAATTTGGTTTAAATTGACATATGAAAATAACTATTTTTCAACCGTTATCACAACCCCAAACTTAGAACTTTGCTTGTCCTCAAGCAAACAAAACAAAACAGCAAACAAAACAAAGCTTGGCTTTCCACTATTTCATTTAATGGTTCAACATTCTTAGAGTACATGACAGGACCTACTCAACTGCAGATTTTCAGTGGAATCAAATCAAGATGCATACATGCTTTCAATTCACTTCAGTTCAGAAGTTATTCAACAGATGTTACACATTATGAATGATCAATCCACTAAGCAAAGATGCAATCATGAAATTTAACAATTCTCACCAGGCAAGTGTTTCACTCAATCACTCAAGTGTTTGAGGTAGCACTCCAACTCTCTATCATTCACAAGTCACATGAAACAAAATTGCCATTCATCTAAAACAACCAAAATTCTTACATGCAAATGCCATCAAAAGGACTTTTCCAAGGCTTATAATGAGGCTGGGCTAACAAGAAGAATTGGTTTATCTGGAATGCAAAGTCCTTGAGTTAAGAGAGCTATCATAATATTCAACATTCAAGAACAACTCTCTTCCTGACCAATCTCACTTACTCCCAACTTTTTCCCTTTTCTTTTGCACTGAGCTCATCTTCATGCTTTTTCTTCTTTTCTTTTCTTTTTATCAACTTTTGAGCTCAATGATTTTTCAATTGCCTTTCAATTTCCCCCATGCAACCCCAAACTTGAACCTTTTCATCACATACAATTAAGCTCATCTCAACTCAAGGTAAAGAATTTCAAGACAAGGGTTCACATCCTGTTTAAGGCTAAGGTTCAAAAAGGGTATAATATTTTCAAGCACTTTGGGTAAAATTTTGGCTAGAGAAGGGTTCTCAAAACTGGCCTTGATCATATGACATTCACATGCAATTCAATCAATCATCCAGATTAAGGCAATATCATTCATGCTTTCCTGTGAACAATACAAACAACAATGAAAACTCTGGAGCTCAATACCTCACATAACATGCTTTCTCACACAATATTCATTCATATATCCTGCCTAGCATATTTGTGCCAGCAGCAGGACACCACTGGGACATCCGTCCCTGATTACATATTTGTGCCAGCAGGCAGGAGTGGACACTACAGTTCCACCCTTTGAGAGGCCGAGGAGGGCTATTGATGCCTCCTATTTTCGTCAGTACTGTAGGGAAGACGAGCCAGCCGGAGCAGTTCCTAGGAGACGTCCTAGGAGGGCAGCATCACAGCAGGATAGGATGAGCCTGCAGATGCACCGGCACAGCAGCCTGAGCCTTTTCAGATGAGGGACATGTACATGTCCATGATGGAGGCGAGGATGGAGTCACTTTGCAGAGGGCAGGTGGCCACTGCCGAGATGATTGTAGGACTTTATGATCAGTCACCAGTGCACAGGTGGACTATGGACGAGTTTCGTAGTGTGATGGCTTGGCCTCAAGGGCAGGCATAGGGTAGTGGGTACGGAGCAGTTGGGACCTCAGGCGGACAGGATGATGACTAGGAGGATGAAGACTTTAAGGATGCCCAGGAGGAGGATGAGTATGATTCAGATGAGGATCTGCGTTGAGGGCATCTACTGATGGATGCGAGCATTTGGACAGGGATTTTTTCTTTTTCTTTTTCTTTGTACTTTGAATCAGTAGTATAGGTTAAGTTTATGTTTGTGTCTATGCTTGGCTTGTACACTTATTCGGATAATGGTTCAATTTTATTGCATGATGAGTTATTTACTACTTATGATTGATTGTGGATGACAATTGAGAATGTGTCAATGTTGATATCTAGGTTGATGGTTCACTAACTATGTGAACAGATGAGTAAGTGATTCATGATTGTGATTTTGATGCTAAGCAGGATTCATGAATGAGAAGTGAGAAAGCATGACTGTGTGAGGTATTGAGCTTCAGAGTTTTATTGTTGTGTGCACTGTTCACAGGGAATCATGAATGGTATTGAGTTAATCTTAATAATTGATTGAATTGCATGTGTATGTCATATGATCAAGGCCATGCTTGGAAAGCCCTTACTTAGCCAAATTTTCACCCAAAGAATTTTTAATGATATACCCTTTTTGAACCTTGGCCTTAAATAGTATGAAAACCCTTGTTTGAATTGAATTACCTTGAGTTGGGTTGAGAATAATTATATGTGTTGAAAAGGTTCAAATTTGGGGTTCAATGGAGAAAGTAAAAGGCAAAAGAAAAAGCATTGAGTTCAAAAGATGAAAAAGAAAAATGCATGAGAAAGAAACGAAAAGAAGAAAAGAGATAAAGCATGTAAAGTGAACTCAAGGTAAAATGAAAAAGGAAAGAAGTTGGGAATGAGTGAGATTGGTTAAAAAAAAGAGTGTGCTTGAACTTTGAATGATGATTTAAACTCTCTTAACTCAAGGATTTTGTATTCCAAAGAAACCAATATTGTGAAGATGTTGATTGTTTTAAGATGAATGACAATATTGTTTTATGTGACATGTGAACAGTAGAGAGTAGAGTGACCTCCTAAACACTTGAGTGATTGAGTGAAACACTTGCTTGGTGAGAATTGTTAAATCCATGTTTACATCTATCCTTAGTTGATTGATCATTCATGAACAAAATATCTGTTGGAAAAAAATTGATTATGTGAACTAAATTGGAGTGAAAGCATGCATGCATCTTTGTAGGATTCCACTGAAATTTGAATTATATAATAACTTGTTGTGAGAAAAAGGAATTTTGAAAAGTATGAATGATTTGATGAAGAAGTGGAAAGCCAAGTTTTGTCTTGTTTGCTTGAGGATAAGAAAAGTTCTAAGTTTGAGGTTATGATAACGGTCTAAAAACCGTTATTTTCATACTTAAATTTGATATTAAAATACACCCTTTATGGCTTAGAATGAGCTTTAAATCAACTAAAACACTTAGTTGTGTCTTGTGAGAGTCAAAAGTTGGTTTTAGAGATATTATGCTTGTTTTACATTGTTATGCAGGGTTTTAAGGTGAACTGAAGATGGAAGTGAAGCAAGGTGGACTTAAACCCATGAAAGAAGGAGAAAAATGATGAAAAGAAGGGTCAAGAAAGTCGCTGAGCACCAGAATGGACCGTTGAGCGCTCAGAGTGATTAGAGGGAAACCGCTCAACGGCAAAACTAACCGTTGAGCGGTCAAAGCGGCAAGAGGCAAACCGCTGAGCGGTGAACTTAGGCGCCTTGGCGGTTCTCTGTTTTTATTGGCTAGATTCTGTAATCTTTCTGTTATCTTTTTGGGCATATATATAGCTCCAGTGCGAATTAGAAGGGGATTCTTTTGGCAGAGAGAACGTCCAGAGCCATTCCACACACCTTGGAGGAGATTTCTTGGATGCTTAGGCTCCTTTTTATTAAATGTAGGGTTTGTTTTTCCATTCTTTCATTATTTTCATCTAGTTTCACCATGACAATGGTGAACTAAACCCTTTGTTGTTGGGAAGCAATGTAATCTTTTGAAACTCTCATATATCTAAATTCTTATTTATTTCATATGTTTGTCATATACTTGTTTATCAATTGTTGGGTTCTCATCTTTGCTAAATGCTTTTATTGTTTAACTCATTCAATAAATGTTGTTTGTCTTTATCGATATGGGGACGTACGGTAATGTCATGAACTGGTGGGAAATTCCTTGATTATGCTAGTACCACCTAGGGATAGAGGTAGGACGATCAATTGTATTTTGCTTCTGTTCGCATTGCGTTATTGGTTACTAGGGGAGGCTAGGGATAGCAAGCCGGTAATTAATAATAGGCTCTTTTCACCAAGGGATTGGGTTAAGGGTAGGCTAGAAAGTTTGCATGGCAATTAGATAAATAAGTGAAGTAAATAAGAAAAGTAAATATATGAGAGTGGATAAGATGAAATTGTAAACCCCAACAACATCATTCATCCATAGTTTCTCAAAGCCAATTGAATCAACTGAATTTGCATGTTTATTTATGTTCTTTGCATTTAACCACCAACTTAATTCTTTTCTCAAATCTTACGCGATTTGTTTACATGAAAAGTAGGGCCTAAGAGTCCTTTGGGAAGAACGATATTGGGTTTACCAATTATATTACTTGATAACGATCTGGTACACTTGCCAGTGGCTTAACACCTTTCTTCTTCTCCCCTGAAACCCTACAGGTTTGACACAGAGCATTCAAGAGTGCAATTTTCATTATGAAAAGTACTCGAAAACTAATAATGAAGTGATGGAAATGAGCGGCTCGTTGGTAAATGGAAATGACCCTTAGGCTGTGTTCGCTTCCGCGGAATGTACTGTTCACGCGGTTTTAAGAGCGATGAATTGAAATGATAATCGTGTTCGTTTCTGCTGATTGTCAAAGAAATGAAAGCGAGTAAAAGCGGGATCGCTACTTTCTTCCATCCTCTCACAAGGGGTGTGATTTGTAGGAGATTATGAGAAATCTCATATATACCCATGCAACACTCGTGTTACCAGAATTCATAATTTCTTGTGAAACAAAGCTTCCATATATGTGGTTTTCATCTTTTATAATAATAATAATAATTATTATTATTATTATTATAAAATAATAATAATAATAATAATAATAAAATAATAATGATAATAACTAGGGGCATTTTGGTAATATTTAATTTTTACCAATTAAACAAATTTTTTAAAACTGTCAGATCAATCAAATCCTACACTAAATCTCACAAACTTTACCTCTAAATCCATCCTCAATTACCTTCAAATCCACTCAAGCAAAACACAAAAAAAAATCACCCTCAAATCATCTCAAATTCACTCAATCAATCTCCTCCAAATCATCTCCTTCAATCACCCCCAAATGAACACACCCTTAGAGTTTGAATAGAAAGCTGCAGCAGGCAATAGAAGTGACGGGTGAAAATAATAATAATAATAATAATAATAATAATAATAATAATAATAATAATAATAATAATAATAATAATAATAATAATAATGTTGTATAAGAAAACATTCTTACATTTGAAAGAAAAAAATGTATATTTATAACATAGAATTATCAGTTCAAACTTTCGCATTATATCCTCCAAATTGTGTAAAAACAATCCCTAGAGAATAGGAATGATGGTAAATAAATCCTAGGAGAAGGTATGCATAATGTATTTCAATTTCAATACAAAGCTATAAAAGAAATTTGAGCCATGGTGATATAGGCGTTCCTCTCATGTGCAAACCACGTTTGTCAAATTGGTCCAGGCTTACTTAATTATTCTCCTAGGCCCAATCCACCGATACAGGCCCATTTTTGCAGCCAGTTTGGGTATTGATCATTTTTACACTAAATCATGATTATGAGTAGGCTGGAATAATGGCAGAAAGTGTGAAAATGGAGACAGTGGTACGGGAGGCGCGTGGTGGGCATTGGAAGCGCGTGTGGGAATGAGTTCCTTAGACAGAGCGTGGGAAAGAAACTGGGGCATTGGGAAGAGGCAAGCAACAGAAAAGCAAAAGGAATGCAGAAAGAAACAGTGAAATAAACAGTGAGAGAGAGAGAGAGTGATGACGTGAGAGGTATTCAAGTGGCTCTCTTTTTCTGTCATGTTGTGCCCTTTTGGTCTGTGGCTTATGTTGCACTCAACACTCAATACTCCACTCCACAACAACCTCTCTCCAATAATAACACCACCCTTTAACCTCAACTACGACTTCAACTTCAATTCCATTGCCTTGTCTCTCGGCATTACATTTCTTTCACACCAACTAATTCCCCTCCTCCTTTCCTTCCAATACTTTCTACTTTGGGTGTATCATCAAGCAATTTCCACATCCACATTTTAATAATTTCTTACCAAAATTGTTTGTTTAAGTGTATCTTTGCTTCCACAGATTACATGTCAAAGGTATTCTAATATTTAAATAAAAGTTACTCTAATATTTAAGTCAGTAAACACTTTATACATAATTAGAATAATAGTTTTAAAAGTACAGTGCGATCACTTATTTTTTATTTTTTATCTCTATTGATAATTTTTGAGATGGACGTAAAACCTTAATTATCATCTAAATCTCAACACATTACACTTAATTAATACTTACCTTTAATTATAATCCTTGATATCTTTTTTGAAAAATGTTATTGAGATCAATCATCCAACATATGCTGATGTTGGACCAGCTGTATCGCTTAATGATAATCACCATTCGAGCTTAACATGTTCACATATTCAAATATGTTATGTTATATTATCTTAGAACAAGATCAATAATCTAAAGAAAAAAAAATATTTGATCATATATAATACAAAACCAATTTTAAAATAATTTTAAACTCACAATAATATAAATTCTCTATATATTTTCAAAGATTAATTTTATAATAATAAATTAGAAAATAAACTGACAATAACTAATTTTATAATTAATTTTAAATGATAATAATATATTTAATATATATATATATATATATATATTAAATCCATTTTATATTTTTATAAAATTCAAAAAAAATTAAAAATCAGTTCGAAATTCGGTTTTTTAAAAACCAAATTTCAATTGGTATTCCTGTACAAGGATGGTAAAATAAGGTTTAGAATTCGACTACTCAAGACTAAATTCTGAGCCTAAAGAAAAATGTGTGTTATGCTGGTAATTATTACAAATTATGTTCTATCTACAAGAAAAAAATTTAAAAATGCCCAAGGACAAAAATTCCCTAAAATGACGTGCACCAATTCGCATAATATTCACATGCAAAACCTCGTGCAGAAAAGAAAGGATTTCTTAGAAAATAATAATAATGACACATATTAAAAAGATTAAATAGTTATAAAAAAATAATTTTTTGTTTTCATTTTAAAAAGTAAAATACAAGAAAATATAATATTAAATAAATATATAAAAGAATTGTGTGTAAAAATATTATTTCCCTTTTCTAAAATGTCACATCTATTTCTTCTTCTTTCATCTCGTTTCACCTATCCGAGTTTTTTTTTTTTTTTCATTGCACATAATCTCGTATCGTTAGAAACAAAATGTGAACAAATATCACTTTCAATTAGTATAAATATGTTATCAGTAAAATCAAATAAAGCTTTACTAACTCGTTATATTATGTAAAAAATGTTATCTGAGTGAAATGAATTTTAGAAAATAAAATTTATCAATATTATCTCTATCTCTGTCCACTGGTCGACTCTAACATTTTAATATTCGTGCCAAGAACATTTGTATCGAGAAAAATGGAAAAGGATTTAAAAAGTATATTTAGCATTCATGAATTTGATAAGAATTATAAATTAGTAATGTAAGTAACGAAGGTTTTCGATTAATATCACATAACAGATCCAATCATTGAATTTCATTTTGTTTATGTTAAATTTAATTATTGTTTGACGTACATACGAATCAATAATAGCCATGTTAACTCAATTATTTGAACATAATAATATATAATTGCCGACTTAAATATTTTTAGCTCAAGTTTAAACAATGATGAAACAAAGGAATTGAAAATTCAACAAAATGGATTATGAACCTAAAATGCTGGGTTTTGTATTTATTAGTATATAAAATGAAATTGTGCTCTTATTATAGACCACACCTTTTTAATATTTGTTAATGTTGTTCTCTTACTCAAAATTTTTAATTTAATTATTATTTCTTACAATGATAAGTTAAGTAACCAATGTTATTCAGGGAAATTTATGGGACGTTTAATATTTTCGAACTTTTTCTACACAAATATCTTCACGGCAAATAGAAGTGCATATTTTAATATTACAAAAACAAAATGTATATCTCATCCGTCTGAACCACCATTTTATATATCCTCTTTTCAACAACAATTGGTCGTTACATACATAAGCCAAGTACTTTTAGATAATATTGATGCGTAAGAATTTTATTACATTAACGTATAAAAAATAATATGCTACTTTTAAGAATTTTAGTTAAGAAAAATAGATCATTTTTCTTTAATTAAATTTATTTTTTATTAGTGTAAATAGACACTTAAGTAATTACATCTATAGCGAGCGGAATAATAAACCGATTTGTCAAAATTTAAAATATATTTATTTAAATCCTTAACAAAACCTTACTTATATTTTCTGGTTTATTATACTTTAAAAAATTAGCAAATATTAGATTTTTATTGAGTTGTTATAATACGAAGAAATATAAATATTTTTAGACATAAATATATTTTAAATAAAGACTTAATTCTTGGGATGATTCCTATTTTGAAGATAATGTATCTATTTGGTCCTCGTTTAAAAAAATTACTTTCATTCCTAAATTGGTTAATGTGCATTTATCAAGTCTAAATAAATTATATGGAAATTTTATTTTAAGAGAATCCAAATATAATAATAATTTATGTAAAAAATAAATGTTTTGTGTAAGGACGTGAAAATAGAGTTAAGGATTGATTAATGCTTTAAGCTAATGAGACTAGACTCTTAATATTAAAATACATTGATCTTAAAAATAGATTTTTTATAACAGTTGGGTTCATTAGCTTAGCCCTTCTCTCTTTTTGGAAAACTTGTTCTTCATTTTCTCTGTCTTCTCTCTACCATATCTTTTCACTAAGCTATTAGATTTTCGATTAGGTGGTGCCTAGGCGACTACGGCGCAGACAGCTTCGTAACTAACTGTTTAGTTTCTCATTCTTCAACTGGTAAGTTGTTCTTCTCCTTCTCCATGCTTTTAGGGCTGTGAGCATGCAACAATTTTGTAGTGCATGTGGTTATTAGTTTCTTTTCTCCACTTTCTAGCTCAACTATAGTTTTAAGAACTGTTTCTATCACCAATTTGGTAATTGTAGGGTGATGTTTAGGTTTTCGCTGAGTAGAGTATTGTGAAGCAGTTTTGTGAGCTGGGATGTTCGACCCTAAGGTAAGGGGAGCTAGAAATACATCTTTAAATTGTTTGTATGAGGCGTATGTATGCTAAATTCTGACTTGGTATGTTGTTTGGAGTTGTATTTTTTACTTGCTTGAGGATGTCGTGTTGTATGTACTAAAATTTATAATATGTGAAACTATGTTGTGATGCCATGGACTGAAAATGGATGTGTTTAACTGCTTTAATTGGACATGTTAGAAGTGTTTGAGGTGGGAGTTCTGTCGTAGTGTTGATCTGCTAGAAAATCAAGTGTTTGGGTAGGGTTCTAGGTCCATTGAGGGGAAATGAGGTAGTGAATTTGAGAGCTAGGGGTTCTGGGTATGGATGGGTTGTTGGGGGCAGTCTTAGCAAGTGGATTGTGGCTTGTTTGAGTCACCAAATTGGTCAAAATAGGCACAAAGTATTAGAATTGGGTTTGGGGTCCTCTAGTTAATGAATTTGGTGTTTTTAAGTAGAATTTGAGTTGTAATCACTTTGGAATTGTAGTGGTAAGGTTTAGGAACATTTAGACAGGTTTAATTAGGCATAAAATTCGAACTAAGTAAGTGTGATGATTTAAATGCAAAGTATGATTGTGGTGATGTTATTAAGTTGCAAGTATGTGGTCCTAAAGGTTGTGATTGGTCTTGAATATAACAAGTGTGGTTAATGGACGTAATTCCATGATCCTCAAGGCGAGGAATCCATGGTGGTGCCCTTTAGTGTGTTATCGAATGATTTGCATGAAAGCTCAATCTTGGAGGTTATCTTGAAACTACAATGGTCAATCATTCTCAAGTAGAGAGGATTGAACTATGTCGTGAGTAGTAGCAGGAGGTCTTAGTCTTGGAGACTTCCATTATGCTCTAAGGCACGGTACAGACTAACCTCATGAGTGTGGTAGGGTGAAACCCATTGACAACGGCTTTGCAAAGCAGTAGAAGCCACCACAAGTGCATGACCCGCCATAGCTCGGCAATCATTCTAAGTCCGGACGAGTCGTTTTAAAGTGTAACAAATCTTGTAGTGCGATTCAGTATACTTGAATGAAATTTCATGTTGTGTGTGACTGTATAACATGATTTTTTTTTGTATAGCTAGCTCACCCTTGCTTCTGTGTTTGTATTGTCCTTTTCTTTTGCAATGATCATCCACCTTGATGTGAGCAGAGGGCAATGAGGTACCCCTGGAGCAAGCCCTGGATGGTGATGATGCTGCAGCCTAGTTCCTTTAGGATTTCTTAGTTTACTTCATGTCTTTTTAAAATACTTTGTTATGTTTAAAGTCTTCAAATTATGGCCTCTTTTGGATGACTATAAACTTAAGACTTTATCTACAAGTCTAACTTCTGACTGTTCTATTATATTAAAATGTCGACTTCTATATTATATAGTTTTATATAATTTGGGACATTACATTTTGTTATAAATTTATTTTATTCTAATTTGTAAAAGGTTTACTATATAATTTCTTCAAATTTTTATTCTTAATGTATATATAAATTAATTTTACTTTATAGAAATTGACTTGTAAAAGGCTTTTTAACTTTCAAGTTAGTAAGAGAGTTTAGATCTATATGAGTATATAAGTGAATATGTGAGAGTATTTCAATCCTCGAATGAATGACATGTATTTATAGGATTTTAACGCTACTGGGAAATTTGGGTTTGTTTGCTTTAAACATGAGCTTGTTCGAGTGGGAGGCACAACTTGAAGGTCTTTTGGGCTTGCTTGGGCCTAAAGTTGTCTTCTATCATTTAGAGAAGGCTCTCATTTACAACTAGTAAAAGGAGAATTTAAGAAGCTTTTTAGTTCAAAGTATCTTGTTGGTTCATGTACTTTAGTTTCCTCTTTGATGAAGACATTTTAGTCACTCCTTCTCCTATAAAAGGAGTGTTCCACCCTTTGTAAAATCAACTTGGAAATATATTAGAGACATTATGCCAAATTGCATTATCTCTTTTTCTAGGTTCATTAGGATTGTCTTCTACTAAGACTTCTCCTTACCTTTTTGACTTGTTGGTGGGCCTCACTTCCTTCAAGATGCATCTTGAGACCACTCTTCATGTCTCATCTTCATCATCTACTTTTGCTTTCATGCTTCACTCTTCATCTTCATGGAGTCTTCATCAAATTTCTTGATGGAGGTTTCCATCAACTATCAAAGCTGACTTCGAAAGGGTATACGATGTCAATCTGGCTAGTGGACGATGTCTAATTAGTCATTTTATTTACAAAGACCGATCTCGATTAGAGTTCAACATCATATTAGATTTCGATGGGCTATCAAAGCCAACCTCAAAAGGGTATATGACGTTGGCTCGACGAGTGGCCAACGTCTAATAAGCCATTTTATTTACAAAGCTCGAGCTTAGTAGGAGTTCAACATCATATTAGACGTTAATGGGTCACTAAATCTGACTTTGAATGGGTTTATGACTTTGGCCTAGCCAATGGCCGACATTTAATTGGTTATTTTATTTACAACAATTCCATTGGTTATTTTTTGCGTTGGTTGTTTTCCAGTCTGACGTTGAAAGCCTAGTTCACATTAGTGTTTCCTTGTAGTTTGAACTAGATTATCATTCTTCTCAGAATTAGAATATTTCCTCTTATCAAGCATATTAGCCCATTTAGAGGCTATTATCAATTCCTCTAGAAAAAAAGAGCTTTCTTAGACATCACAAAATTTGGAATTGCCTTAAAATTATAATAAGATGAATCAAATGTTGTAAACCCTACAAACTATCGATAGTGGGAGTAACATCCTCCAAAGAAGGCATGTTAGCCAACGAATCATAATCCATTAGCAGACCACCACCACCATTAGAAACCTCTACATCTATATTCTTAATAGTGGAAGATCCATGCACAACACAAATATTATTATGATTTTGCTAAGGTTGAACAACAATATCCAGCACAAGGTCCTCCACAGGATTGGTCCACCACATGCTTAACCATAAGTTCCATCATAGATTCCACCATAGGCTCACAACAAGCTGCGCAACAGTCTCCACAGACTTTAAAATTGAACTTAGAGAGCCCTTACTCTCATCATGGGCACCAACCACCTTAGGAGGATAAAGTTGTATTTTTGCGCCAACTCTTTTCTCTTCACCAAAAATTACATTGACATCTTGTTGGCCATCTACCATTAGATAGATCATGACCAACCATTTTACAATTTGAACAAAAATTCTCGTACTTCTAAATCAACAATAAAAATATTTGTCATTTCTATTAAAATTTAATTAGGCAAATTAACTAACAAATTAACATCAACTAACACATATACAAATAAATATAAAAACTTATTCTTAATATAATAAGGATGTATTAATATCACACAATTATGAAAATCATTTTTTATTAGCAAAAAACATGAATGTGCACCCAACATTAAATTTGTGTGAACTTCATTTTAAATATAAATTTTTTAAAAGCCATAGACTTTTAGGTACTGGGAAAAAGTATAATAAAATAGAAACTATAAATCTTATATACTTTTCTGTTATAAGAATTGTAATATTTGATATAAAACAACACACATTAAGATAATACAAAGATGTAATATAAGATACACTAAATTAAGCGGATAAATCATGATATTATTAGATTTTTTTATATATTTTAACATTGTGCCTTAAATAAATTTAGGTGAATTACCCTATGCCCGGAAGTATAGGTCGACAAAGAACTTACATAAATTACATAAAAATTATGTTGATATTTAATACATTTATTTAAATTATTATTTTGTTATTTACATTATTTATTTTATCTGTTTCTTTTTCTTATTTTATCATCACCAGTGGAGTTCACTTATAAAGTAATCCTCTCAAATTAGTTTAGCATATATTGAAATTTAGTTATGCTGGAATAAATTGTTCTAGATTTCTAAATTTTGGAATAATCTTATCATTTGGAGTTTTTTTAAAAGTGCTTAGATTGTTTAGACAGAACTGTAGGATAGATTACCTAGATGTAAAAGTGACTTTAAGTACTTTTGATTTTAATGTAAAAATTGTGGTTTGATTAAGAACTATTTAAATGTGTCTATTTGAGGGTTTTGAGTTTTGTTCAATGATTGTTTCAAAATGTTTTGAATTGAAAATTTTTAGTGAAAAGTTGATATAATGATTAAGTTATCCATGAGGTATAAAGTTAATTTATGTAACTTTTCATTATGCTATTTTATAATTTTTATATGAATATAAATACTAATAGTACGAATAAATTTGTGATTTTTTGATTTTGAAATTTTTCAAAATTCAAATTAGGAGAAGTAAGATGATTTCATTTATGAAAGTAATATCACAAACAAAAATAGAGTAGAGAATCAAACTTTACTCTTCTTTTTCTCTTTTTTTTTTTTTCTTTAATAGATTGTATATGAATGTTTAGTATAAAGGTAAAATAAATATTATTTTTATATTTAATTGAATTGTGATTTCGTTTAAGTAAATTATTTATATTAAAATCATTGTTGAGATTAATGAAGACTTGTATGAATATATGTGTTAATATATCAAGATGATATGTGAATTATATTGTTTTATTTTTGTGGGAAGCCGAAGATAATTTTTACACATATAATACATGTATATCTACAACTTAGGTTGTAATAAACTTTACTTGTAAATTTAAGTTTTAGACATTAGATGAAATATTAGTTTCTAATAGGATATATTTAATGAGTACTAAACAAAAGGTGTTAGTTAATAAGCACAATATCTACCTTTAATATATAGATCTATATGTTATTGTATATTGAACTTTGGTTGTTTCACCTGCACTTCTAAGGGTTTCACCTTGTATCTCAATTTTTTTTTAAAATGCTTATAATGCCCTCCATTAACTTGTGATTAATATTTTATAAAAGTACAATAATCTTTTCACCAGATTCTTTGACTTAGGATTCTCGGTCTCCATTAAAATATTTTGTTTTTATAATTTTAAGATGTATAGTTATTTTTTAATGAAATATTAGGATTTTATAAATATATAAATATTTGAATTAATTAAATTAATCATGTATTAAATGATTTTATTTGTAAATATATTAATATTTATTTTAAATTATTTTCATGAATTAATAATACTTAACACTACCTAAAAAAATTTTACATTTTTCATATTATTTTTAAATAAATTAATCAATTTTAAATAAATTTATTTTTTCATAAATTAAATTAATTCATATAAATTACCTAATTAAACATTTAAAAATAATATAATAAAACATGTTAAAATAATCTAATAAACATTTACAAATAATATAATTAAAAACACTCTATCGGACGTGAAAATCTGAAAGGAAAAATATCTTGAAATTCGATTCTCTTTTCAAATTTTTATATCCCATATAGTGTTTCTGATAATAATAACTTTTATATGTCTTTTTATGAACATTAAGCAAGCGTTTTATTAATTTCATTTGTTCTTAAATTTTTTAATTTTTTAGCACAAATCAAAATAACAAGCACAACACAAATGTTAACTTTAAATATGATAATAAGGTCATAAATAAGTAATAAAGATAATAAATAATACAATTATTATGATAATGTTCACCAAACCTCATTAATTAGAGGACAAATATGGAATTTGGAGGTGTAAGGTGAATCTCTTGGAAGTATAGGATGAAACACCTTTGAAATTTTAGTAAAAATGACAAAATAGGTTATGGTCCGCGAGCCTGTTAAAATAGGACAGATCAGGTCGAGTTTATTTTGATCTGAATCGTCTAGCCCGTCATATTGGCAGACCAAAGATGGACCAGCCTTCCAACGCCCACTAACCTTTTCTAAAAAAAAATTAAAAATATAAATGAAAATAATTAAAAGATTAAAATTTCTATATTATAATTTTTTTAAGATATAAATTTACATAATATTTTAATTTAAATTATTAACACTTACTAGCAAAGCGAAGTTCTAATTTTAAGTCATAACAGATTAATTTAACATGTAAATATAATAATTATTTTAATGTATTCAAGTAAAAATAATAATTAATTAATTTAAAGCTTAGAAAATCTTTATACGATTGAATATACTTTTTAATATATATATATATATATATATATATATATATATATATATATATATATAAACAAAATTAAAAAAAAATAAAAAAATAAAAAAAGTGACCGTTCGCTAGTTTGCTAGTTCACTAGTCCGTTATGTTCAAATTAGAATTTCTAACCTATCTTTTAGTGGCAGACCAGCTTAACTTAACACATTTTTAGAAAGTCAAAAGCAAGCTGAATTACTACATGTTAGACTAACTAATTTTGTTACTCCTAATTTTAAGTGAAAATTTAGTAATTAAAATATATATTTTTATACATATTTTCTTTATAAGTTAAACACTTAATTCGACATCTTTTTCTTACATCTTACTATGATATGATCTCCATTTCGAGTAACTATATTTATATATATGTTGAGTATATTTAAATTGTATTTTGAAATGTTATATTTATATGACGTTCTATTAAGTCCTTATGTTTATGTTCTTTTTCTCTTTAATTTGGCACATAGTAAAATAAATCTATGTTTAATCAACCTTTCCACAATAATACTATTAATATAATCTATCACAATGTTATTCCCAATATAAACATGCAGGTATATATATAATCAATTTGGATATGTTATTATAAGGTTTAAACCATCAGATTAGAAATCTCAGTTGGGTCTTCATATTTGCAACTGTCTTAATTGGGTCATAATATTTGTAAAGTTAAGCCAATTTTACCATATCCGTTAAGTTGTCCCAGACGACGTTAACTTGAGCTGAGGTGTTGCACAAATAATTGTTGATCTATAACTATTATATTACATGGAATTTGTTATTTAAATAAAGAGTGTTTGAGGTGGCACCAAATGTAATTGTTTATTTAGAGATTTGTTCAGAACATTTTTACTGAAATAGGATTAGAGAAAGAGAATTAGGGATTTGGTCAATGGGGGAAGAGGAATTGAAATCCTAGAGAAGACAAAGACAATCAGTTGCATTTTTCTAATCTGAAACCCATTAGGGTTTTTCACCTCTCCCACCAAACCAATTGGTATCTGCATCCTCCACTTGAATCCAAAGGGAACCAAAGGAACTCCAGATTTGCTCAGCTCCTCCACTCATGCACGTCCGCCTCAGCCTCCACCTAACTGGCCTTCGCGAGTCGCGGTCCAAGGTGTCGCCAACACTGCTGTTCAAATTCATAGCAAAGATAAGAGAAACAAAATCACTGATGACAAAAGTAAAATGCATCAAATTCAATTAACAAGCACGAAAATGAAAAAGAGAAAATCCACTTTAATCACAGTACACGATACGAAAAAAAGGCACTTGAAGGAAATATGCATGTGATTCTTTTGGTAGTAATGTAGCAAGTTTAAGTTGGCCAACACATTGCTTCCATATTTATGAAGAAAATGATTATGCTCCAGCTTTTACGATATATTTTTATATGTTGTCTTTTAGTTGTTATTATTGCAGTTGTTTTAACTGTAGTAAGCTCTGTTTTTCTTCCGTCAGATATACTCTCTTAATTCAATGATATGAGAATTTCTTCAACCTATGAAAATCCATCCCTAGTTCTTGTTTCTCCTCTGTTAAATGGCAAGAATTACCCTTCTTCTGGGCTCAGGCTATGAAATTGCCCTTAAATCCAAGAATAAGATGAAATTCACCAAGCGGCACATATGGATTATGAAAAGTTGTACTGAATTAAAAAGTTCATCAAGTTTTTGAACAAGTCTCCCTAAAATCTTATTGAAGTTAAACCAAGAAGAGTTTACTTCAAGGTATACTCTATGGAGTTTCTCTTAGAACTCATCAATGACCAACATGATTAGTTTCTAACGATTGACTTTGAAACTTCACATCAAAACATTCGTTATTATTTAAATAACAGACACAACAAAGCATAACAAATAAGCAAGAGTTGGCTTTGAAGCTTGAATAACATTATAAGGGCCAATGATTGCTTCCATCAATTATATGACCTCTGGCAAGAGAAAAGGAAGAAGGTGATAGTGTTTTTCTCATATCACTTCCTCCTCATTCCTCATTTCAACAATTGTTCTAGATATCAAGTTTTTGTTTCATAAACTCAAAATTTCCCACTTATTTCTGTTTTTTTTTTTCTTTTTTCCCGTTTCAGATATCTTACATATTCCTATTTATATACAAAGAAAGATCCCCGTCTGCACTTTCCAATCCAACACCATATATACTTTGTCTCTGAGTTATATTCAAAATTAACATGTACTTGTTTCTCTCTTCCATATTGTTTTCTATGTTGCTTTCGTTTATCCCTTGGTTATTTCGAAAACTGAAGAGTATGAAGGATAAAGTTGTGTTAGAAAACATTGTTCCTCGAATAAAGCATGATGTTTTTGTTAGCTTCAGGAGTGGGGACATCCTCGTGGGTTTCTTACTCATTGACAAACACTTTTCTGGTAGAGTGGGTTTCGAATATGATTTTCCCAAATTGGAGCTGCGCGATTTTAGGCTTTCCTCTTTGTGATTGGGGTTTCAAATTTGTGTGCAGGTTTCGAATGGAGGTGCAAGACGCCATGATTGCGTGAGATTGATGATGGAGGTCTCGACTGAGAAGATGTTCGCGACCTAGTCCCACGTGATGTCGTGCACACATAGAGGGATTGACAATCCTCTATAATGCTTTCGCTACATCTTGTGGGATTGATGTTCGCCATTGATCAATGATATGCTCTGCTAATGACTAGCGCCAACAAAGCTCCGCGATCGGTAGTCGGCGACTGGCAACGAGGTCCATGGGGGATTGACCAGATCTGGATGAGTTCTGTAAGGTTCGATTAGGAACACATTTCTTGCTTCAGGAATAAATTTTGCCATGTCAAAAACTCTTAATTTTTTTTTTAAAAAAAAAATTCACCTAATAAAACACTTTTACATTATTGTGTACCACGTCAGCACCAATTAACGCCAATCGTCTATGACAACTTAACGGATAAGATAAAATTAACTCAATTTTACCAATATTAAGATTCAATTGAGACAATTATAAATATGAAGAAGCACTTGAGATTTTCGTATAAATATGACAACTATCTAGTAATTTTAAACCTTATTATTAATATAAACATGCAGGTGTACATATAACCAATTTAGTATTGGTTGGATAAAGTTTACTCCGATAAAACTAACTAATATATTAGACGTATAACACATTTTCATTAAGTCTATCCCTAATAAAATTGTTCTAGTGCGTGACATCACATATTAAATGTAATGAGCAATGTATTACGAGAAAAAAACAATATTATTATTTAAACATTTATGGATTGAGAATAATATCATTATTTTTATAAGGATTTTCATGACTGATTTAATATATAATTTTATGAATGTTTTTTTCTCTAAAGACAAGCCAACAAAAAATAGAGTATCTCAAGTTTACATTGTACTATTTTCTTAAATATTTTTAAAAGAAATTAAAACTAAAATGTAAATGAGTAATTTATTACGAGAAAAAAACAATATTATTATTTTAACATTTATGGATTGAGAATAATATCATTATTTTTATAAGGTTTTTCATGACTGATTTAATACATAATTTTATTAATGTTTTTTTTCTAAAGACAAGCCAACAAAAAAATAGAGTATCTCAATTTTACATTTTTACTATTTTCCTAAATATTTCTAAAAGAAATTAAAACTAAAATGAAATAGTTGTCTCCAAAAATCAATTTTAATTTATCTATAAAAATATATTAATATAATTTATATAAATTAATCTGTAGATAATTTTTTTATAAAGAAAGTTACTTTATATTTTTATCTTATTTTCTTATCATAAAAATATGTTTAAAAGGTTTATCTATAAACTTACATATCTATATAACTTTAAACTCGTTTTTGTTAAACTTTTTTTTTTGTAATAATTGATAAAAGTTAGTCACTATGAAAATATTTTTGAAGACATAGAGACTATGTAGTAATTTTGTGATAATACGGTTTATTTTATATCTAGGGTGGCATATTCCAAAATCAATTATTGAATAATTTGAATTTCGTTCCCGTTACATATATTGGTGTTTTTAATGAACCAATATGTTACTTACGTATTTGAAAAAAAAAATGGAACTATGATTAATACATATTTGAAAAGAAAGTATAACTATTTAATTGTGGATGTAGATGCTGCTAATTGAACTGAAACATGTTACTTTCGTTACGAAGAGGTCGGTTTGTCAGGATTAAGGGGTTTTAATCACACTATCATATATGGTAAGCTGGACCTTATATAATATATGCAAACTCGCTTATCATATAATTAAAGCTTATAAGTGATGCTGACTTATATCAACTTTTTTTGGCGTATTAAAACTTAAAAGTTTACAACTTGGACATTAATAAATGCTTTATGAAACCCTCTTAAAGAAAAGGACCCCTATGTTACTTCTAGCATTTGGCATTTTCTTTAGCTCCCAAATTTATTAATATGCAAAGAGATATAAAATAATTCTTAATCCTTTGTCAAAACCAAAACTATAGTATAGTTAGTTTTTTAATTTTTAATGAAAATAATAATTAGTCTCTTTTTAAAAATTTAAACTAATTTAATTCCTCATGATATGAATTTATTTTTTTAAATCAAATTTTGTTAAATTTATTTAAGATTTTAAATACATTTATCAATTAATATAAAAGAAAAAATGTGTAAAAAAATATAAATAATTTAAATACTATTATGAGACGTCAAATAAATTTAATTAAATTTAATTAAAAAGATTTTATATATTTATAAAATTGAAGAATTAAATTAAATCAAAGTTTTTTTAAAAAATAATTTTAATTTTTATTAGAAAATAAAGGATAAAATATATTTAATTTTTATTTTTTTATGCCTAAAGAAAAAAGAAGTTCAACATAATTAAAATAATAACCTCTACTGTGTGAATATTCTGGAATCATGCACATTACTAAAATAGATTTAAAATGTCAAATATCAAACAAACACATTATTTAGTATGAATGTTATGAAGCACTAACTTTTATTTCCGTTAATTATAAAAATAATCCAAATTTGTGTGGTCAATTTAGCAAACGTTAATAAGCAATTTGGAATCATTCGGCATGAAGTAAAAAACTAAATTTTCTATCAATGTTACCATCTTTTATATATATATATATATATATATATAGACGATGATTAAGGAAGACTTAAAAGTATAAAACAATCTTAGGTTATAAGACTTTACGTCTTCTTCAATATTCACTAGTGCAGAAACGCTGTTTAACGTCGGTTAATTTGGGTTTTTAACATCACTTACACAACAGACGTTTATAAGGGTGACGTCCATGGGACGTCGGAAATCCTCTTAACCGACGTCAATATAAACGTCGGTTAACGATATCCACCGACGTCCATATAGACGCCTACTTATACCTACACTGACGTCTAATTTCTCTATATAGACGTTCACCTATGCATAAAACCGACGTTTACATGAATATATAGAGGTTTAAAATGACACTAACCGACGTCTATGTTCCTTATAGACGTTGGACCTGGCACTAACCGACGTCTAACAAAGGCGTTGTGTTTTAGTGCAGTTTTGATCCAGACTTTCGATAGCATAGTGTAACACTCTCCTCTCGCTAGTTTCCCCACAAAAAAAACTTGCGTCTTTTGAATCTTCTATGACATTTCAACCCAAAACCGAACCTGGGTCCATGACTACTTCCCATTATTCAAGGGCAAAAGAAAAAAATTACAGTGACACGAGAACTAGACAAGGACCCAAGTTCCATTTTGGGTCGAGAAGCCATAGAAAACTCAAAAGATCACCACTCTTCTTGTGAGCAAACCAGCAAAGAGAGAATGTTGTACTATGTTACCCAAAGAGATGATCAAAACTGCACTGAAACCCAACACAAAGAAAGCAAATTTTAATCAGTTCAACCACAAGATAATAGATGAAAGACTAAATAAAGTTTAAATTGTAAGCATAAAAAAAAAACCACGCACCTGGGATGCAAGAGATGAAAGACTAAATAATGTGACGTCCAAGTGAACATTTAAAACTGACTTTTTGAATACCCATTAGACGTCGGTTTCTGTCAGGGGGAACCGACGTCTAGGAAGCTGAACCGATTGACGTTTGATATCCTGTCAGGGATGTTCACGACTGTTGGTATGGGCCACCGACGTTTATAGTCGACGTCTCTGGCTCTCGAGTTTTATAAACACAATTATTACAGGTATAATAGACGTCGCGTAGCCCGAAACGCCGACGTTAATATTGAAGACTTTTTTGGCTTTCCCGCCTTCTAGACATGTCTTAGACGTCGGATTTGGACTACGTGACGTCTAAGCGCCTAAGAATTAGGTGAAAAGCATTAAATGCAGCCCAGTAGACGTCGGGGTGCTGCAGTGCTGACGTCTTGAAATTAATAGACGTCTGATTTTGGATAAAACCGACGTCTAGTTTACCAGGCTATTTACGATAATACCACCGCTCCTATACGTCGGATTACACGCAAACCGACGTCTTATGAATGACGTTAAACAACATTTTTGCACTAGTGATTTTCTTAATATTAATGTCGCCTAATTGTAGTTTATCAAAGAAAATATTTTGTAAAAAATATTTCAGAGGAGAAAACTCCTTATAAATTGCAAATAATTTGACCCTCGTACGAACCTTGAGTTGAAGTTCATGCCAAACTAAGAGCATCCACATATTTTGATCGAGGAATATACCAAATATGTGTGAAAAAGTAAAAGTATCTTACCTTGACTAAACATTATATGTCTTTTTCTTTCTAAGTTGAAATTTTATTTATTAAATGCATTTGCAAAAGTAATTGGGGCGTAGTTATTTAGATCATTAGCCACACGAAATCACTTTGGACATATGTAATTTGGTTAGTGGATGGTAATATTGTCTTGTGAATGGGTAGAAAATAAAAATGTTATCAACAATTAATAAGCTAAGTCAACTTTTTATCCCTCCCTTAATGTAATTTTTATGAAAGAATAAAATTTATAAAATTAGGATCAACTCATTGTCATTTTCACTAATCCTTCGTAAGGACCCAGAATCTCATATGCAGAGAAATGTCAACAATACATTTTTCTTTAGAAATCACAAATTCTTCTGGATATAATATTTTATTGAACATATCTCTCTTTCCTAATTCTAGTTTTTAATAAAGTTTAAATAATAATATAATGTTGCTAGCTTCCTTTACCATATATATATGTAAGAAGCTAGATATTATTATTAGTTTAATAATTTAAAAACATTAACTAAATTTAATTTTTATCTATTTTTTCATTTATTTTCTATTATACTTTGGTTTTAATATAACTTTTATTTCTATTTTTATATTTGTTTTTGGAAATATTTTTTTCCTGTGATTAAGTAATCGTGTTAATTCGTTTTATAATAACAATGTTACTAATGACTTTTCACATAATTTAGTAGTGTAAGGCGGTAGTTAACAGCATTTTCCAAAAACTATAACTTTAATATTCATATTTATATTTGTTGAGTTCAACCCAACCACATTAATTTGTTTAGTAAATGAGTGAACTTAACTTGGCTTATCTGTTAGTGATTATAGATTAAATGTGTTAAATCACTTAATTTAAAGATAAATTAATTTTCTCAAAAATTATTTAATTTTAGAAAAAAAATTAACAAAAATAGTAATATTTTACTAATTCTTAAATTTGTAATACTGATAAATTAGAATTTTTAAACCAAATATAAGTCTTAACTCTTTGCCAATCAACATTATAAAATACTGAAATATCACGACTGTGTGTTAAATTTTTGTATTGAGACACAATCCTCTTCTGTTAATTATATTTTATGCTTGTCAAACATGAGTATCATTTCCTTCATCCAATGTAAAAAACCTTTATTATCTACCCTTAATAAAGTTTATATCTATTAAACTCATTGGTATTTAACTCGACGGAAGCAATGTAAATTTGTGGTATATAACTTTTTTAGTGCTTAAGGATATAATAATGATGCTTGGAATGATTTTCACAAATGAAATAAACAAGCAACATGCACATATGACATGGTTATAAAGAGGATAATGAATAACTAATTTTCCGGATCATATTGAATTTTTTTTTAGTGTCATAATTTTTATTATTACTCATTTATTTTAAATAAATAGTTTTAATTATTATTAAATGAAAATATTAATACAAATTGTCAACTATTCATATATTGAATGTTTTTCAAAAGTATTACATGTTGTAATAATGATTATATTATTGTAAAAGAAAACGTTGGATTACAACTTTCAAAACTGTAATTGCCAATAATGTGCTCCAACGGTAATATTTTAACAGTAAGTGCTGTAACCGTCAAATTATTTATTGGTTTTAATTTTTTTTATTTATTTTATTCTTTCCTAGTTCTATAAATAGAGAGCTCTTCCCCCATCACAAGACATCAATTTTTTCATTCTTTTTTCTTCCTCTCTTCTAAAACTGTCCTTGGTATAAACTCTTTATAGAGTTTCTTGCTACCGCGGATAAGTCCTTAAGGACAGTGATCTACATGCCTCAGGAAATTGTGGTTTGAGTTTTGGTCAGTAATTTTACAACAATCTTAAGGACTTATATCAAAGGTACGCGAAGCTTACTTTAATAATTATGTATTTATTTGATTGATAGTAATTTTGAATGTTTTTTAATGATTAATTGGAACGTGTGATTATTTAGAGAATTATGAAATTATGGTTGTTCTCATTAGGTTTATTCTCATTAAAGTGCATATATAATGTGATGTAAATATTTGAATGATAATTTAAAAGGAAGTGAATAAAAGCTAGTATAAAAGAATAAATTAGGAATTATGGTTTTCTTTGAATTATAATTAATAATTTATGAGAAATTGAAGTTTCTTATTTATGAAGGGTTAAGGACGATGATATTGTAAATTAATTATAATTAGGAATTTATAATATGTTAATGTTAGTTTCTATAAATGATAATTTCTAATTACCTCCCGAATTTTTAATGGGATGATTCAATTAAATCTACCTAAACTTATTTACCCTAATTAGCTTCTAAAAGTTTATTCATCCTAATTAAACTTTAATTTAGGTTTTCCCAAATTTCTAATTTTTCCCTAAATAAGAATTTAAGAAGCCTAATGTATTTTCCAAAGCGTAGTTCTTCTTTCCTCAGATAGACCCAGTTCGTTCTAGTTGTCTTGTAGTCTCGTGCAAATTAGGGAGGCTTCCTTGCCTTTCTTTCTCTACGTTTTTTTTTTCCTTCTAGAATCTTTGGGGGTGACGACAACGACACGAGAAAGGAAGTGCAAATTGGAGTTCTGATTCTTGATTCTACAATTAGGGTTTTCATTCTGTGACTTGGGGATCAGGGTTTTGGATTGCAGTTTTGGATAGAACTATTTGGGCCGTAAAAACCCATTATTGGGCAGTTTTTGAAATAATAACAATAAGAATTTTAATTGGGCAATAGGCCTAGAGTCTGGTGTGAGAAGAAAATTATTATTATTGATTTAGCAATTAATTGGCAATCAAATTAATTTTAATTATAATTGGAAAGAGAAATTAATTTGATTCAAAAGAGGAAGTTGATGGAAATTTGATTTTAATGATGGATTGTTGAAATAAATGATCTATTATTTTGGAATGTTATTTATTGTTTGTTATCTATTTTTGAGTAGAACCCACTGAGTACATTGTATTTTTGAATGAGATTTCAAATAACAATGAATGATGATTAAATGTTAGATAGAGAATGAGAATGAAATTGTTGCTGGAAATAAAGTATTTCTAGAATCGAACTTTAAAATGAAAGAGATGGGTGAAGCCAATGTGATTTTAAGTATTAGAATCATAAGGAAAGGAGATAGTATATTACTATCCCAAGAACAATATATTGAGAAATTTCTTAAGAAGTTTGAGTATTATGATTTCAAACCTATAAGTACCCCTTATGATTAGTGAAAAATAAAGGAGAATCGTTATCTCAGCCTCAGTATGCCCAGATAATTGGGAGCTTACTGCACTTAATTTTCTAGACCTGATATTGCTTGTGTAGTAGGTAGACTGAGTAGATACACTCAATGTCCAAATCAAGAACATTGAGATGCACTTTCCAGGCTTATGCGATACTTAAGAGGTTCAATGGATTATGCCATTGAATATAGTGGATTTCCCGCTGTACTAGAAAGGTACAGTGATGCTAATTGGATCTCTGATTCAGACGAGACAAAATTCACTAATGGTTATGTATTCACACTTCGGAGTGGTGCGATTACATGGAGATCAGTCAGGCAAACTATTATTGCAAGATCAACAATGGAATATGAGTTTGTTGCTCTTGAAATGGCTGGTAATGAGGCTCAGTGGTTGAAAAACTTCTTAGCGAACATTCCACTAGGAATGAAACCAACCCCATCGATATCAATACATTGTGATTGCCAATCGGCAATAGCTATAGCTAAAAACAAGAATTACAATGGAAAGAATAGACATATACAATTGAGACACAATTTGGTGAAGCAACTGCTAAAGAGTGGAACTATTTCAATTGACTATGTGAAGTCAGAATGGAATCTAGCAGATCCTCTAACAAAACCCTGGGAAGACAAATGATTTTAGAAACATCGAGGGGAATGGACTTAAGCCACTTGCAAACAAACAAGTGATGGTAACCCAACCTTTGTGATTGGAGATCCCATGAATAAGGTTCATATGGGTAAAAACAAGTCACTTGTTAGTTCTGATAGCACTAAATTGATTTTAATCAATTATGTCTCTTCCTNAGAGACTACATTATTGAGAGGTTAAACTTTGTCATTAAAATTCTATGTGGTGAAAGAATTTTAGTTTAAACAAAGTTTTTAATGATTTTCATATCCCTTATGGGTGGTGTATGATTTGCAACATACACTTGATGAAATCACCTATATGAGTGTCAAGTGGGGTCGCTTGCATGAGATATCGGCATGATCTCTAGAGCACTCATGAATACCGGGCACGCGCATGGCCTATTTAGTGCAACACAATGATAACAACAAGGATTGTGGGGGTGTATTGTGATTGATAAACCTTTAACACACGTCAAATGTCTTTGGTTCATATAGCTTGCTATACCAACTACACTGTGTGTTAAGTTTCTTGATCTAAGACTGGTTCATATAGCTTGCTATACCAGCTTTGATGCATTACATCCTATGACACCCAGGATAAAAGTTTTTCTTCTTTTCTCTCAATTTTCTTTTGTAATAAGTGGGGGATTGTTGTAATAATGATTATATTATTGCAAAAGAAAACGTTGGATTACAACTTTCAAAACTTTAATTGCCAATAATGTGCTCCAACGGTAATATTCCAACAACCAAATTTTTAAGTGCTGCAACGGTCAAATTATTTGTTGGTTTTAATTTCTTTTATTTATTTTATTCTTTCCTAGCTCTATAAATAGAGAGCTCTTCCCCCATTCCAAGACATCAATTTTTTCATTCTTTTCTCTTCCTCTCTTCTAAAACTGTCCTTGGTATAAACTCTTTATAGAGTTTCTTGCTAGTTCTGTAATCCTCGAATACATTTCGAGAAGTTCCTGTTGTATCTTGGGGGACTTGCGCAATACACCGCGGATAAGTCCTTAAGGACAGTGATCTACACGCCTCAGGAACTTGCGGTTTAGGTTTTGGTCAGTATTTTTACAACATTACACTAGTACAAAAACACCATACAACATCGAATATTTTGGGTCTTTCACATCGAATTCGAGAACGATGTCATATCGAGAGACATTAAATTGACGTCGAATTTAAAAATTTCTACGTTAAATTAATGTCGAATTTTGTCAATATAGGATGTTAAATTAACGCCAAATTTTGCCAATATATGACATTAATCATTTTTTTTTATTTTTTTAATTTATTGTGATCTTTTTTACAACTTTAAGAAACCTGAAAAACAGAAAAACAACCAATTTCAGTTTTTGGTATTTTATAAAGCATGAACTATGAATTAGTAATTTAGTATCAACAACAACCAACAATAACAAACATCAAACAAGTTCAATTAAACAACAAACAAGTTCAATCGAACAACAACAGCAAACAAGTTCATCCAAAAAACAATAGACAAGTTCAAGAAAAAAAAACAAGTTCAACAAGTAAGTTCTTGAAAACGAAAACGAAAACGAAAGCTAACCTTCGAAAGGTGGGTTCATCGGAATAAAGTGTTGCCACGAGTGAGAGAAAGCAGAATGCGCATATGAAGGACAAGAACATGAAAATAAATGAAAATCATACCTAAAGAGTTAATTTACATGCATTTCAAATGAAAGAAAGATTACATGTGATGGTCGTCAAACTTCGTTCGAGAAAAGTTTGAGCAGAGAGGAAAGTCTCGCGCACTAAGATAAAGTGAATGAATTTTCAATTTTCCGCTCAAATTTTTATTGAATTGACTAACCTTTTGACGTCTAACGCTGGGTCATTCCACGTTTTATATCCTTTTACGTCGAATTACAATTGTAAACGATGTACAGTAATTGCATTTATTTACAAAAATGCCATCGGTTATGTTTAACGTTGGCTATTGAGTGATTGGACCTTGAAGCGTGACATTATACGCTGTTTTTGTACTAATGTTAATTAAATTTTAATTGAAAATAATATAATAAGGTAATTAATTTTTCATTAATTTACCCATCTCTCACATTTTTAATACAGGAAGAAACTCCTTTGAGTTACTTCATGCCATAATAATGGAATGCGCACTTGATTTTACAAGAATATTGGTTTTTATGATGAGGTGTTGCTACTCCACTATTATACATAAAATTAAATATTATTAAGTATATATAATATAATTAAAATTTTCAATTTTATATTAGATAAAATGTATATTATAACAAAAATGATTTTTCTTCAACTTATCTATCATTTCTATGATAATTCTCATTTTTCTTTCTTCAATCAAATAATTTTTTTCTTCTTTTTTTACTTTGTGTTTACATATCAACATAAGAGTAGAATGGGATAAAATTAAAGAAAATAAATAAATAAAAATTATATAAACAAAAACGAAGCCAAACAATTCATAATTAGAATTATCCTACTTTTGAAATTGTCCATACAAACATTCTAACATCCAACTACAAGGTATTTGTCTTTTCTATTATGATTTATGGACTTTTTATTTAAATGACTCTAATCCACGTAGCTAATCATCTTAATTAGTCTTTAGGTTAATCATCTGTGTTAATCATAGATTAATCATGGTTTTATATTGGTCAACTTAGTTAATAACTTCTGCAGAGGTTACTCTGATAAACATGTAGTCGACCATGTCATTATGATGCAGATTTATCTTATTAGGGCTAAGTACAACTAGGCATAGGAGGCTAAGATGTCCTTTGGCATATATGATACAATAATCCCTAGGATAGGTATGCCTATAGTTAAGTCTTAAGCTTGCCACTATGGTGTCGATCTCTAGTGTCACACAATTGTGGAAAGAAAATTTGTATTTCTTTGGTTGTGTAACCCTTATGGATATAATACTTCTCCAGTCTCGAGAAACGTAATGATAAAGAAGTTGTAATAATGAAGTGTCAAGCCTGACTATATGTGAGAGATGAAAAGTTGTTAAGTGACAAAGGAAATGAGACGACGCTTAAAAGGTGAAGAATCGTGACCTGACCCTTACATTTGAAGAGATCTAAGGGTTGAGATAAGGGGTTAGAAGACAAGAGCTTGTGAACATGTTGCTATAAATAGGGGTTCATTTGTCCCAATTGAGCATCCTGGTTGTTAAGAGTTTCCTTTACTACCAATATCTTTTAAGAGAAGTTCAATATCTTAGCATCGTTTAGTAAGAGGCATGTCTGATAGTGGTTCCAACATGAGTTTTGGTGAGGGCACGAGTAGTGATAGTAGTTAGGCTTTATCATCCTCAAGGCACATCATCATCAAGGGATTGAAGGGTAATTCGGGAAGTGATCATAAGGAATCGGGAGGATACTCTTATGGAGATTGCCAAAGACAAGTTGTCTATGAAGAAAGGTTATATATGGGTGGAATCTTTAGTTATGAAGTATTTTTCTAAGTTTAGGTGATTGAAACTACTAACTTCTCGGGTGAGTAGTATATATAAATATGTTTGAGAGTGAAAAGGTAGAGGATACAATGTCCTTAAGGAGGGTATGTCCATAGATAATGTGTGTCATGGCCGAAAGGGGTATGAAAAGGATTTCTCCTATATGTACATGTCTTTTTTTATTGCTTAGAACCCTTAGATGGTCATCGTATTTATACTAAAATCTCAATTTGGTCCTTAAGTTTCAAGTTGTCTCAATTGGGTCCTTATTTTTAAAAACGTGTAAATAGACCCTTTTCGTTAAGTAAAGAATCGATGTTAAAATGTGCTGAGACGTATTATTTATCGAAAAAATGTAATTGTTGAATAATTTAAGGCATTGACGTGTTATTTCATCTTTTGCAGTCATGCACTGTTTGCCCTAACATTTTAAATTAAGCCAAACATTATTCATCTTCTTCTTCGAAAATTGATCAATTGAGACAATTGTTTTTCTTTGTCTTGCACTTACAATGGTTAGAACGGGCAAGCCATTATGCTCTTGTTACCACCCAAAAACTCCAAGTCAGACCAACCACCACCAACAACCTTAACTTCTATATTAGAAACCCAAGAAAACCCAAATGTGCAACCACCAACGATGAGTACCCAAAAAACAAGAGACATAAAAAACCTAAATCATCGGATCACGAACATCGATCTCGCGCCACCAACATGCAGAGATGAATCCAAAAATCAATTCGCAACCCAAATCCTCAAACGAACCCAGATCAAAAGAATCAGAAACCCAAAATGCAAAAACCTTAACCCCCAAATTCCCAATTTCAGAAACCCTAAATCGTGACCATCAAGACCCACAAACCACAAAGAACAAAGACAAAAGAAAACCTCAAAATCCCAAGGTCGCAAGCCACACGCAATTTCCCTTCACAATGAACCGTCGTGCCTGCCACCGAAAAAACGTCCCTACATCGCAAGTCGAACCAGAAAGAAAAAAGAAGAAGAAGAAGAAGAAGAAGAGAGCCACATCCTTGCACCACGAACCAAAAATGGAGAGAAGGAAAAGAAAGGTACCTCCCCTATCAACATCTCTGCACACGAAACCGAGAAACCCCACGAAATTGATTTCTT
The DNA here is from genome assembly GCF_000741045.1 of Vigna radiata var. radiata. NCBI lineage: Eukaryota > Viridiplantae > Streptophyta > Magnoliopsida > Fabales > Fabaceae > Vigna > Vigna radiata. Next base: position 16,318,444 of record NC_028358.1, on the reverse strand, counting down.
TTCCAAGAGAGAAACAAAACATTGGGGACTCAATGAGGGTTCTCTAAGTCTCAAATTAGAGAAAAAAATTAAATACAAATAAATGAATTAAATTAAATAACAATTTCAAAAAATAAATTAAATACAAATTCCACGTAATAAAATCAACCACGCCATCTACGCCACATCAACACTTCTTAATATTGTTTTTGTCTACTTAACGGAAAGGATCTATTTATTACACATTTTAAAAACTTAGGACCCAATTGAGACTACTTAAAACGTGAGGACCAAGTTAAGATTTCAGTACAAATACGAGGACCATCGGAGGGTTTTAACCTTTTTAATTCAATTGCACATTTGAGTGTCTTTCGATGAGTTCACCATGAGTGTTCTTCGTTTTCTTAATATTGTGGTAATAAAACTTCATATGAATAGTTGGGATTGTCTCCAGGCGTTTAGGTTGATATACTTGTCACCTTCACTTGAGTGTTTTCTTCATTTTTATCTTACTCAGGCGATGACTCCCATCACGTGGTTGTCTTTGGTGAGTAAGCCAGGTACATGCTTACTTAGTGCATACTTTTAATCATTCAAGAAGTTTAAGAATGATTTTCTTAGGGTGGTAGTGAACCCTACTAGTCAGCCACAATTCTATGATGAAAATAATAGGTCATAGTTCACCTTCTACTACTTATCCTTGGGTTGAGGTCTTCTTCTTTTATGATTGAGCCAACTACACTTGCTCGCTTGACATTGTTATCACTAAGTCGTGGGACTGAGATGCATACTCACGATGTAACACTCTTGAGTTCTCTTCTGGTCACCATGGACCATGATGATGTCTCCTGATGATGTTGGAAACTTCATGACTAGGTGGAGAATGGATGCAACTACACGTAACAGGTTGAGTGAAGGTCAACCCATCAAATTTTTATATGACATGTTTGCATTTATCACTAGATATTGGATAAGTATCATCTTCATAAGGTCTCCTTCTCCAAAGGTTATATGCATATTAATATAACCCTTCGTGCTTATCCTCTTTATAGAAAATATGAATATGGGCTCGTCATATAGGGTCATCGCTTCTTCCATTAGTTGCAGCTTTCGGTATGTATTCCAACAGAGAGTATATATATCGAACTTCCTTGGTCCACAAGTATCTTCTTGACAAAGAAGTTCTCAATTTCCATAGTAATGACCATGGGATCATCAGGTCAACACCTTGATAGTCAACATTTGTGAAGGAAAGTTCCTCTCCTCACACTGGGTTGGGTCTTCCTTCTTTTCCTCTTTGTCTCAATCCTTTCGACTTCCTCTTTAGTCATCATATCTCTAATAGTCAACACACAAACATCCTTCATAATCCCACCTTACAAACCACTTGAGGTGGTCGGCTTGGATGAGTTCCTCAACCTTTTCCTTGAGTGTGGCACACTCGTTTGTTGTATGGTAGTAATTGTGGTAGTATCTGTAATGTTTCTTCATGTTGACATTCGACAATGTTTGGAATTTTTTAGGCGGTGGTATGAGATATGTCTGCATCACTTCCTTTAACACACAAGATTTATGAGAGGTTAAAGGTGTGTACCGTAAGAACCGGGTATACATGGGCTATCTTTAGCGAAACCCGATTTTCTGTGTTGAATCTCAATAAGGTATTTTCTTATCAATCACATGGTCTTGGCTTTAATCTTATTTTTATACTCTTTCATTTCCTCTAGCCGCATAAACTTAACACCAATTACCTCAATTAATCGTTCGCAAAAGGTCCCAACTTCAGCGTCGTGATCATGTAGTGCAAAATAACTTCAAGATCCATGTTCTTGATCTTCCATGCCACTTTGTTGAACTTTTCAATAAAGGTTCACAGAGATTCTCCTTTTTCTTGCCTCACATTGGGAAGTGTTAGGGAAGTGAGACTATGGTGGCAAACTAGTGTTGAACTCATCCTAAAGGAGGATATCAAGGTGTCAAAACAGCTAATGGAGTAAGGAGGTAGGTGGGTAAACCACTCTAGGACAAGTCTTTTCAAGGTTGTAGGAAAGACTTTGCACATAACATCCTCGTTAGTCAACTACAAACTAACTTAACTGATATATATGGCAATGTGTTCGTCAAGGTCGGTGCTACCGTCATATCGATATAATGTTAAGGTCTTCCATTGCTTAGGGAGTGAGGAATTTGTGATACCATCGAAAAAGGTGATTCGAAAATTTCCTCCTAGTGTCGAGGAATTATTTGTTGCCTCTCCAGTCTTATAGCCACTTTCTCCTTTAACTTCATGGACAACGCGAAGATGAGATGCAACTTTCTACGATGACTTTGGGGATTACTCCTTCAGTCTCGAACCTCTTTCTTAGCCTGACATTATCTTGCCTTAATTCATCCATCTCTTCAACAATTCTCTTCTTGAACTCAACTAAGTCTCGCTATATTTGCATTTATGTCTCAACCATCGCAGTTATGTCAGTCGAGGAGGGTCCTGAACCTGCTTCCTTCGCTCCAACCATCCTTCTCCTAGTGGACACCATAGTCTTATATTCATAAAGTATATGCCAATTGTTCTTACAAAGTTGGATATACTCTACAGAAACTCTAACTCCAAATGCTCTAAGCACTCCAAGCTTCAATTTCAAGGTACTTGTTCTCTCCATAGGTACTTGTCCTCTCTTAGTCGAACGAGAATTGTACTTGCAAAAGATGTTTCAACATTTAAATCAATTAAATATGTTAAATAATAATATAATAATTAATAAACGTAATAATATACTGTGTACTTGCTATTTATATTATTATTTATAGACTTTTTAATTGAATGTTTTTTATCATATACTTAATTATCTTAATAAACGTAATATCTTGCTTTTTAATTAGTTCTTTTAGTATTCAAACTCATTGCCTATATCATTTTCTCAATCGAGTCATTTCTTTCTTAGAATCAAGCTAACCTTATAATCATCACTAAATGGCATGTTATTACGGAAGTTTTTATTATGAATGTGTAAAATGTACTCGATAATTTATTCGTGTTATTGTATAGTATAAACTTAATTGGACTCGATAATTGTGTATATTATTTAGTTTAAATGCTATTCTTTTTTTTTTTGAAATGTAAAACAAATACGGGGGATTCTGCTAAAAAAACAATTTTTTTTTATAACTTCCAGATTGACTTTCACAACTTCTACAAATGTGTTGTCTTAATAATTGAAAGACGCATGTTGAAGTGTTATTTAGAACATTCAATAGATAAAATTTGATTATGTTATGTGACAAAATATATGATAGCTACATACTCAACCGACCTATATCAAATTATGAAAGTCAACCCTGATATTCTAAGTTAAGTTTCGTTTTATGTGTTATTTTATTTTATGGTTGTAAATATATATTATAAATATTGCTCACATGTCACAATTTGGAACTTGTGCTTCTTCATATGTCACTTTAACTATTCATTATATATGTATTTAATTAGATCACTTTCTTACTTGAACACGGCTCTAATTTATATTGTTCTAATTTCATGACTTAATACTTTTAATTTTAATAATTTGAATTAAAAGTGAGTCCCATTCTACAGAATAGATCTAGCATTTTCTTATGAACTTACGAGAACAAGCTATTTTGTGCTTGTGACAGTTGGAAAAAGAGCTTCCCATATCAAAAGAAAGTTTCGGTTAACTAAATAATTTAAAAACAAAATTGAAAGAGTGAAAATAAAATAAAAATTATATATGAAAAGAGAAAATCCATGTGCTCGTTAACTAATTAATTATCTATCAACTCATACAATAAGGATTACAATTTTTTTAATAACGGTTAATATTTTATTTTCATTAACATAAGAGGGTTTATGCAACAACATGAAATTCGGTTTAGACTCATTCTAAACTTTTTAAATTGACATATGCATAGTGTGTTAGTGTATTAAATGACGTTAATTGCTATCTATTATCAGTTATTTTGGATGCTGGTATTTTTTTTTTTAATGGATGTAGGTTCCACTTAGGGTTGATGTTCTCCGACATCGATTTTTTTATTTCAACGTTAATTTAAAATTTTTAACTAAAATATCAAAGTTTGAAATGTCGTTAAAGGTCGAAAATATCATATGTTAAAACTCGTTTTTGTAGTAATAAAAGTATCGAATGAGAATGCTTAAATATTTTAGAAGATGAATTTTTTTTTGTTAATTAAATTTATGTAATTATAAATATAATACATATTTCTTCTTTTTGTATATGTAACTATAAATAATCAAAGGAAGACATAAATGTTTTCTTTCCTGATCCTTTTAAATGTCATGAAGTACAATTTAGAATAATTTGATGTAATTTAGTTTTTGCTAATGAGAAAATCACCTTTTTGTTTTCTCTACATAATTCCTCTTGTGTATACTATGTGTTAGTGGTTGTAACTATGTGTGTATGATGTGTTTTGACTTTACCTAATATTGTGAATAGGGCTTGAATGTGCGTGAAGAGCAAGTATTGAGGTTGAAGCATTGTTGTGAATGTGCTTCAATGGATGATGAAGGTTTAATACATAGAAGCATTAACATTGAGGTTGAAGCATTATTGTGAATGTGCTTCCATGGATGATGAAGGTTTAATACATGGAAGCATTAAGGGTTATGATGATTGGTGTGTAAAGGGTGAAATTTTTGGTTTTCAAGAAGAATGGGTTTGTGAAGAATGGGTTTGAAGAAACCCCTAAGAATGTTGCAGAAGAGATAAATGTTGTGTTTAAAGAAAATAAGAGGTTGGATTGTAAAACAAAGGGATACATCAATATGTGTTTAGAAAACTTTTAGAAGATATCAATGACTATTACATAAAAGGAAGTGAGAGACATTATTGGAAATGTATACAAACATTATGGAAATATAAAAATTAGTGAAGTTACAATCATTAAGGAGACATTATGATTATTTTTTTTCATGACAGGACAAGAAACTATTGCACAATATTTTAGTAGACTTCAATTGTGAACCAAATTCATGAGGGATGTAATGAACCAGTAAATGATTGCAAGATTGTAGCGAAGATGCTCAGAACATTAATTCCTTAGTTTGATCACGTTGCAGTTGCAATTGAAGAATATAAGAACCTTGAAGGTATGTCTATTGAGGAATTACAAAACTCCTTAGAAGTGCACAAGCAGCGTTGTTGATTATGCTTTCCAAACAAAAACCAATTCACAAAAGAGCAAGGGACATGGTGGTAAAAGATCAAGAGGAAGATCAAAATAGGGCAGAGGTGGAGGCAAAAAAGGAGGCTTTGTAGATCAATCAAATGATGGTACTGGTAGAAGGACAATTCATAGGGAGAAATGGAAAGAATTTTGATAAAAAGAAGGTGCAGGAAGAAGTGGAAAGAATTTTGATAAAAAGAAGCTACAATGCTATAATATTGATAAATTTGGATACTACTCCTATGAGTATTGGCAAGGTAATAATTTGAATAAGAAATGCAAGAAGGATTATGAAGCACACCTGGTATAGGATGAGAGAGCTCGATTCAAACCAGGTGTTATTAATGGTGACCACAAACAATGATGAAGATGGTTATTTTCGGTATCTTGATACCGGTTGTTTCGAACCATATAACTAGAAATAGAGATTGGTTGATAGATCTTAATCTAAGTGTCAAGAGTAGTGTGAGGTTTGCAAATACCAACACCATTTCAACAAAAGGAATTGGTAAAGTGTTGATTACAAGAATAAATGAAAAAACAAATTAAATGCATGATAAGTTGTATGTCCTTCAATGAAGAATAATTTGTTGAGCTTTGGGCTATTACTTGAAAAAGGTTGCACTATCACAATGTAGTAGAATCATATTAAGGTGTATGACTCCAAGTAGCGATTGTTACTTAAGGCACCCATAAATAAAAAATGGAACGTTCAAAATTAGTTTTGATGCTATTCTAATTCAATGCTTGTCTACTATCAATGTCGAAAAAGGGAGCTAGTTATGCCATTGTAGGTTTAAACACCTAAATTTTAAGAGTTTAAGTCTCTTAAGTAGTGGAAAAATGGTGCAAGGCTTGCTATCAATACATTATCTACAAAAGATATGTGAAGGTTGTGTAGTGGAAAATTACAAATGGCATTACATATCATGTGTCAATTCGTGTGTTTTTCTTTGTTTACTTTTTTATTATTTTTTAATTTGTTTTCAAAACTTTTTATTGTCCCCGCCTCAGGTCTCGTGGTGTGACACATGGTATTATTAATGCAATGTGGTAGGACAATATCACGTGTGAGTGCCAATGTCAAGTGTTATTGTCTTGTATTCAAATCAGGTCTTATCTATGTGTCTTTGATTCAATTTAGTCTTCTTCTTTTTTTAAACAATATTGTTTATCTTTTAATTGAGACTAAATATATTATTTATACAAATGTTATAGTAATATTTATATTAAAATTTATTATTTTTGTAAATGTTATTAATTAATTTTAGGCTTAATACCTCCCTTGGTCCTCGTATTTGTGTGAAAATCTCAGTTTGTTCCTCAAGTTTTGAACTGTCTCAATTGGGTCATAATTTTTGTAAAAATGCACACATTTTACCCCAA